>NC_051154.1:91226675-91561649 GCF_013339745.2 Dermacentor silvarum | reverse complement strand
GAACTCTGCCAGGCTGGCTGCCTGTGTAGCCGCCCGAGGAACCAGGGCCGGTGTCCACTGACAGTGCGGTCATAGTGGTAGTCACGGCAGTAGGTTCAGGACCAAGGAAGCATCGACGGAATACCTTGGTGGCTGGGGAGTCGAAGTAGTTACTAGGATAACATTATCGCCAAGGGAAGCGTGTACGGCGTTCCCAAGCAGGACAGGTGCAAGACGGGGGGGGGGGGGAGGTGGCAAAGCGCTGTGTCAGTGTGATGTGCGACCGCGTACCCGTTGACGGATGCGCAGGCGTTTGTCATAACCTCGAGCTGCTGTGTCAACTTGGCGATGGCTTGGACGAGATCACCGGTAGAGTCCTGCCATAGAGTCACCGAGGAGGCTTGGACGCCGTCCCCGGATGGTGCGGTGGGTGCTTGCGACGGTGGTAGGGCGGCCGGCTCCATAACCGAGGAAGCGTGGACGGCGTTCCTGGACCCGGCACGCCAAAGAACCGCAAAGAGACACGTAAGCCAGGAAGGCCTTAAGGCAGGTTTATTGTAGACTGCGCCATTGTAAATGAACAGACACAGAGACAGATGATGATGATGACCTTATCATCTTTGGCGCATAGCCACTCACGGGGATCGGCCAAGAGTCGACAGCACCCGTTGTTGTTGTTGTTGACCTGAGTGGTTGTGGCGCATACCCACTGTGGGGGCAGACCCGTTCCTGGGCCGACTGTCCTATATTCTGCTTCGTCCTCGTTTTCTCTTCGTTCGCCTCCTAGCGCCCAGTGTGCGAGCGCCCGAGCACAAGTGCATCTTTTCATCTTTACAATATATATATATATATATATATATATATATATATATATATATATATATATATATATATATATATATATATATGTATATATATATTGTGAGACGTCGGCCGATGCGATGCCTTTATTTCTGAGCAGCCGCCCGAGTCAGAGACGAAGCACCGCACGAGACAAAAGATGATGATGAGTCGTATGTACAAATGAAGACGACGATATGCACAAATAGCGCTCACACAAGATGATGAGTCGTATGTACAGATGACGACGACGATATGCGCAAAATGCGCTCACACTAACTTCCCCCCTTCAGGAAAGCGGTCAGCAAGACCGCAAGCTAGAAAGGGTAGGTACGGCGAATGTAAGGTTTCAGGCGAGAGACGTGAACGATTTCAGTAGAGCGGCGGCGGCGGTCAGTAGCTGAGCTGACAGGAGTGACGCGGTAGTTAACGGCCGAAGTTCTTTGCAAAACGGTGTAGGGGCCGAGATATCTCTGGAGAAACTTTTCACAGAGGCCCGGTGCGCGAACAGGTGTCCACAAAAGAACTTCGTCGCCTGGGCGGAACGAAGCAACGCGACGCGTCGCATCATAACGAATTTTCCTTTTGTCCTGAATGGTAGCGGTGTTGGCGCGAGCAATTTCACGGCAGCGGGCGATGCGAGCAGCAAATTCTTCAGGAAGAGACGCGGATGGAGCCGCAGGTGCTGAAAGGAGTGTAGTGTCCAAGACGAAAGACGGCGCACGACCGTACACAAGGAAGAAGGGACTGTAATTGGTGGTACGTTGGACGGCAGTATTGTACGCAAACGTCACGAAAGGTAGGATGGTGTCCCAGTTGGTGTGATCGGGTCGAACATACATTGACATCATGTCGGACAAAGTTCGATGAAAACGCTCGGTAAGGCCATTTGTTTGCGGATGGTACGCTGATGTGGTCTTATGGGTGTGTCAGAGGCCTGGAGGACTTCACGAAGAACATGCGAAAGAAACATCTTGCCACGGTCACTCAGGAGGACACGAGGTGCGCCGTGGCGCAAAACGATAGCGTGCACGAAAAAAGTCGGCGACTTCGGAGGCAGTACCAGAGCGGAGAGCAGCTGTCTCCGCGTACCGCGTGAGATGATCCACTGCGGTAACGATCCAGCGGTGACCAGCGGGCGTGAGTGGGAGGGGTCCGTACAAGTCTATGCCCACAATTTCGAAGGGGGTGGACGGGCATGGTAGAGGCTGCAGAGGACCGGCTGGAAGGGATGTCGAGCGTTTTCTGTGTTGGCATGACGCGCAGGAGCTAACGTATTTGGCGACAGAGACGGAAAGACCCGGCCAGAAACAACGCGTTTTGATGCGGTCGTAGGTCTTAAGAAAGCCCAAGTGGCCAGCCGTCGCGTCGTCGTGAAATGCTTCTAATACTTGGAGTCGAAGTGAGCGAGGTATGACTGGTACCCACCGGTTACCGGAAGGATGGTAGATTAATCGAAATAACGCTCCACCCTGAAGCTTAAAACGTGAAAGTTGTCGTCTTAAGCGACTGTTGGGGGGTCGTGCCAAGCCAGTAAATCGGTCGATCAGCGTTCGGCAGTATGGGTCAGTACGCTGGAGTGAGACGAGGTCAGTGGACGGAAGAAAGTCAACTGAGGCAACCGCCTGTCCCGGGCTACTGGACGTGTTCTGAGACGTGTGGCTAGATGGGGACGTGCAGACCGAAGGTGAAGCATGGGCGTTTGGAGACAGCGGGCAGCGTGACAAAGCGTCGGCATCTTGATGTTGTTTGCCGGACCTATACGTGACAGTAAAGTCATATTCCTGCAAGCGCAGCACCCAACGGCCTAGGCGTCCAGACAAGTTTTTCAGGGACGACAACCAACAGAGGGCATGATGGTCGGTCACAATTGTGAAATGGCGGCCGTAGAGATAGGGTCGAAATTTTTGTATTGACCACACGATGGCGAGGCATTCCTGTTCTGTAATTGTGTAGTTGCGCTCAGCAGGAGAAAGCGTACGACTTGCATAAGCCACGACTTGCTCTTCAGATTTCTGATTCCGCTGCAGCAGGACAGCGCCAAGTCCATGCCCACTGGCATCAGTGTGTAGAATAGTAGGGGCGGTTGCATCGAAATGACGGAGCACGGGCCCTGACGTGAGAAGTCGTTTGAGGGTCTGGAAGGCGGCTTCACAGTCGTCCGACCACACAAAGGACGCGCTCGAAGTCAGAAGTTTGTGTAGAGGAGCGGCGATGGTGGCGAAGTCATGGACAAAGCGGCGGAAGTAGGACGCGAGTCCTAGAAAGCTGCGGAGTTCTTTAAGTGTGGTTGGTGGCGGAAATTGCAGCACTGCAGCGATTTTATCGGGATCAGGCTGGATGCCATGCTTACTGACGACGTGGCCCAATACTTTAATGCTTCGGCTTGCAAAGCGGCACTTTTTAGTATTGAGTTGGAGACCAGCCTTTGCTAGACACGTCAGAACTTGGTCTAGACGTTGTAGGTGCTGGGAGAAACTCGACGAAAAGATGACAATGTCGTCCAAGTAACAAAGGCATGTCTTCCACTTTAAGCCACGGAGTACTGTATCTATCATACGTTCAAACGTAGCTGGCGCATTGCACAGTCCAAAAGGCATCACGTTAAATTCGAAAAGGCCATCAGGTGTAGCAAACGCAGTCTTTCTTTATCTTGCTCATGCATTGGAATCTGCCAATATCCTGAGCGCAAGTCGAGGCTCGAGAAATACTCGGCACCTTGTAAGGTATCCAAAGCATCGTCAATACGAGGCATAGGATAAACATCCTTGCGGGTAATTTTGTTTAGCGCCCTATAATCGATGCAAAAGCGCACAGAACCATCCTGTTTCTTAACAAGCACAACAGGAGAAGACCAAGGGCTTGCTGAAGGCCTTATAATGTTGCGTGTCAGCATGTCGTTCACTTGTTCTTCTATAACTTTTCGCTCCGAAGGTGACACACGGTACGGGCGACGGCGAATGATGCGAGAGCCGTCTGTTTCAATTCGATGAGTAGTTACAGTGGTCTGACCCAGGCCTCGCGTAGAAACGTCAAAACAAGCTGCATGCTTCATTAAAATGGTGAGGAGTGCATCCGTCTGGGCCGGATTGAGATCTCCACTCAAGGTGGCCTTAATAGCACTAGTGTGGCCTTCTGCGGGCGTACAATGCGCGGAAGATGTGGCAGGCGAAACACTGACGACACATACCGGCGCAGCGTCGGCGAGCTTGGCGACGGTAGACCCTTTGGGCAGTAGTAGTGGCTCAGGAGTCGTATTAAAGGCTGTGAGGTTGGCATAGCCACTCGAGAATCGGACCAAGCAAGAAGCGATGGCGAGTCCTCGAGAAATGCAGCGCTGAGAAGGTACAACCAATGCGTCTCCGTCGACAATGTCTGTTGACTCAAGGGTAAGAACACGTTCTTCGTCTGGTTGTATAATAAAATCCGCTGCTGCAATGAGGTTGGGACACGGGGAATCGAAAACAGGATAAGTCTCGGTGTCGCTGATGTGGATGCTTGGGTCGCCGCACGAAATTAGTGCAGAAGCAGCAGACAGGAAGTCCCATCCTAATATCATCTCATGAGCGCACGTCGAAAGCACCGCAAATTGCACATGGTGACGAATACCGTCTATCAGGACGCGAGCTGTGCACTGTCCGGTAGGAAAGATGGGAACGTCATTGGCACCACACAGGACCGGACCAACATACGGCGTTTGCACTTTTCGCAGACGGAAGCACAGTTCACGATGTATAACAGAAATAGCGGCTCCAGTATCTACAAGGGCGTCGACGGAAACACCTTCCACACAAACTGAGAGCAAATTGGCGGGGCGAGCAGGAGGAATTGGGACAGTCCGATACGATGCAGTTTCTCCTCCGAAAACTGCAGCCTCTAGTTTTCCGGACGGGTGTCCACAACGTGGGAAGCAGCACGCAAGGGCGATGAGGAACGGCGGTAAGGTGAAGGAGAGCGACGCCGGGGCGAGCGGGATGCTCGAGCCATGTCCTGGGAAGGTGAAGGAGAGCGACCGGAAGAGGTTGTGTACGGTCCGGGAACGTACGAATCTGGGCCTGGTATCCTTTCTCGCTCAAAGGTGTCATAGCCTCGCCTTTCACCTGGGTGACGCCCGGGAACGTAGGAGTCAAACCTATGTGCGCTGTCTCGCTCATAGGTAGCATAGCCCCGCCTTTCATCTTGCTGACGCCGACGGCAGAAGCGAGAAATGTGGCCGCGAATACCGCAGTAGAAACAAACAGGGCGCGACGACCGCCACGGAGAGTAGTACGGCTCTGCAGGAGTATTCGCTGCCAGCGAAGCTAGGGGGTCGCGGTAAGCTTCGGCACGTGGAGACGGAACGGTCGAGGGAGGCCGGGAGGCAATTTCGGCATAACTTGGCGGATGAAATGGTGCAGTAGACTTGTCCATTTGGACGTTTGTCATCGACGCCAGTTCGTCCTTGACGATGTCACGCAGTCCAGGAGGAGCGGGGCGAACGGTTGCAAGCGTCGTAGGTCCAGAAAGATGGCCGTGAAGCTCCTCCCTGATGAGAGTGCGTATCAGGGCGCGCAGCTCAGCATCACCGTTGAGATGAGGGTCGGTAGAGGCGCGTGGCAGGCGAATAGACTGGAGCGTGTCTAGACGCTGGCAGGCCGTGATAATATCCCCAACGCAGTTTGGGTTCTGCATGACGAGAGCATTAAAGGCGACCGTGTTGATGCCTTTCAGTATGTGGCGAACGCGATCAGCTTCCGCCATGTCACTCTGTGCGCGGCGGCAGAGAGCGAGGACGTCCTCAATGTAGGACGTATAGGACTCGTCTTGCTCTTGTATGCGCGTTGCCAGCTTCTGTTTCGCGACGGCGGAGCGTCCAGAGGACATGCCGAATATCTGGCGAAATTGCTGGGTGAATGATGACCAGTCCGAAAAGTCACTTTCGTGGTTAAAAAACCATGTCTTCGCAACTTCGGTCAAGTAAAAAGCGACATACCGCAATTTGTGCGTGTCGTCCCAATGATTGGCGTCGCTGGCTCTGTTGTAGTGATCGAGCCAATCGTCGACGTCGTCGCCGCGGAGGCCGGCAAAGACGGGAGGATCTCGGTGTGTGTTGTTCACCGTCCAGGTAGGCCCAGCGGGCTGAGCAGAGGTGGTAGCAGCACTGGTGGACGGGTTGGTTTCTGCCATCACCGTGGTAGGCGAGAGCAAACGACGACCGGATCGGAGCTCCAGGGGAATCGGGAAAGTAAGAGGACGTGGGAATCGAAAGCACTCTCCACCACTTGTGAGACGTCGTCCGATGCGATGCCTTTATTTCTGAGCAGCCGCCCGAGTCAGAGACGAAGCACCGCACGAGACAAAAGATGATGATGAGTCGTATGTACAAATGAAGACGACGATATGCACAAATAGCGCTCACACAAGATGATGAGTCGTATGTACAGATGACGACGACGATATGCGCAAAATGCGCTCATAATATATATATATATATATATATATATATATATATATATATATATTGCGAGACAGCTGTTCAACCTCGACGGTTTATTATGTTGGCCGCGCGCTGAAGAGAATGACGCTGGCCATGATGATGAGTATATACAGATGAAGAAGATGAAGGGGTAATATAATGCTCACACAATTGCCCCCGCGCATGGAAACGGCCAACCTGGCCGCTGGCTATGGCGGCGAACGCCGTATGAAAGGCCTTAAACGTGAAACAAGCACAATCTCTGTGGTACGGCAGCGGCCATCCAAAGGCGTAACAACGGGAGTGACATGATAGTTAACTGGCGAAGTCTGTTCCTGAACAATGTAGGGCCCGATAAAACGGGACTGAAATTTCTCGCATAAGCCAGGAACGCGAACTGCAGTCCACAGCAACACTTCGTCTCCAGGCTGGAAGGAAACGACACGATGGGATGCATCGTAGCGAGTTTTGCGGTCTTGTTCACTGGCGTCGGTGTAGAGGCGGGCGTGTTGGCGATACTGGGCAATGCTCGAAACAAATTGCTCACACATTGATGTGGACGAGGGCACGGGGACGTCAAGGAAAGAGAAGTCGAGGACAGTGACAAGGTAAATACATCGGGTAGCAAAGCTTCCATAGAAGCCCTTATGTTCAAATTATGGTTGCTTATCGGCGGTTCATGGGACTTAGCGCCATCTGTGTGAGGAGGAAACACTTCCGGCGGAAGAAAAAATAATAGACGTCATATTTGTCAAAAACAGAAGTGAAGTTGTCATAGGCGCGAAATTTGTTTTCGGAGGCCTGCCATTAGACCTGTATATTCATATGCCCCGCCATTCGACTTCATAGGCGTTCCGAGTTCTCAGCGTGAGAAGCGATGCCGGAAAAGATCAGCCGTACAGGTGTCGAAATCGCATCGCTGCACAGAACATACTTTCTTTGGAGGTCGACGAACGCTTTGGGCGATTGCGTAGAGTGCTCGTCCTTTCGTCGGACGCCAAGCCCGTCGGCCAGCTCTGTTGCACGAAAACAACTAAAGTAAACAAGTATCTAACGGTCGCAACTCACTTCTTTTGACTGCACAGGTTAAGAAACAATAAAAATACCCGCGTCACCTAATTCAAACAAACGTCGACATGCAAAACAACGCAACATGATAGAGGGGCGTATTCTAACAGGTGAACTTTACGAGCGCGCCTTTCCACGCACTCCAAGAGTTGCATGGCATTGCAAGTGATAGCGGCGTCAACGCCCGCCGCTATCGATGGGCGCTCTCACGGTGGGCCCTGAAAAAAGTATTTATTGATAATGATCAAGTAAAATACAGTTGTATCTTTTCTCGCCATGCGTATATAAAATGAATTAGGAATTTTATTTTCGTTGAATGAATCTAACTGCGTCTCGCTTTAATTTAAAAACGCTTTTCTCTTTCCCAGCGTTTATTCCCTCCAAACATAGTCGCGCTTCAATCGTTGCTCCCATAACCACCCTTGGTGATGTCGGTGACAATTGGTTCTGAACCACTTTTCGCCCGACGCTTCGCGACCTATGTGGATCGACCTTGACAGCGATCGGTTGACGACCATACACAAGGAAAAAGGGCGAGTACCCCGTTGTGCGTTGGACGGCCATGTTGTAAGCGAAGGTGACGAACGGGAGAATAACATCCCAATTGGTGTGGTCAGGGTTGATGTACATTGAAATCATGTCGGACAGCGTACGATGTAAGCGCTCTGTGAGGCCATTAGTTTGAGGGTGGTAGCTGGAAGTCGTTTTATGAATGGTATTGGGCGCACGGAGAACATAGTCGAGAAGTTTAGACAGAAAGGTCCTACCATGGTCACTCAAAAGGATACGTGGGGCTCCGTGTGGTAAAAAGATGGCTTCCAAGAAAAAGGATGCAACCTGCGGCTGTTTCAGCGTACCGTGTCAAGTGTTCTACAGCTGTGACAAGCCATCGTTTACCGTCAGCCGATAAGGGTAGTGGTCCATACAAGTCGATACTAACGACTGGGAAAGGAGCTTCAGGACACGGGCAGGTTGTAGTAGTCCAGCCGGAGGTGAGGTCAGTCGTTTGCGGTGTTGGCAGATCGAACAGGAAGCCACGTATTTTGCTACGCTTGTTGCAAGTCCAGGCCAAGAGAAGCGGCTGCGAATTCGCTCATGGGTTTTATGGAAACCAAAGTGACCGGCAGTGGGATCGTCATGAAAGGTCTCCAGTATCTGGGTCCGAAGTGATCGGGGAACTACAGGAACCCAACGGTGTCCTTCGGGATGAAACAAGTACCGGTATAGCATCGAATTTTCAATCTTGAAGTTCTTCAACTGCCGACGGAGTCGAGCTTAAGGTGTGCGAGAGGATCCCCGAATACGTTCCATAATGGAGTGGCAGTAGGAGTCACTGCGTTGGCAAGTTGCAAACGTATGAGAATGGCTAGGTGGGAGCCGGTCGAGAGCTGCGAGTGATGGAAATGCAGGAGATACGTCCGGCGGGTTGCTCATGGAAGGTGGTAAGCAGGCAGTGTTTGAAGACGGTGGTAGGGGACAACGAGGGAGAGCATCGGCATCCTGGTGTTTCTTTCCAGACTTGTAGGTGACGTTGAAGTCGTATTCTTGTAAACAAAGTATCCAACGGCCGAGACGTCCCGTTAAATTTTTTAGCGTCGCCAACCAGCACAAGGCGTGGTGATCAGTAACGACCGTAAAGTGGCAGCCGTGCAGATAAGGCCGGAATTTTTGGACGGACCAAACAACGGGAAGGCACTCTTGCTCGGTAATGGCATAATTTTTCGCTGCAGGTGTTAGTGTGCGACTTGCGTATGCGACCACACGTTCTTCGGAAGTTTGCTGACGTTGCAGAAGAACAGCGCCGATACCATGGCCGCTGGCGTCAGTATGTAGGAGAGCGGGTGCGATGTTGTCGAAATGACAAAGCACAGGGTCGGACGGAAGGGCACGCTTTAGGGCGTCAAAAGCAGTTTGGCATTCGTCTGACCATACATAGGGAGCTCCAGAAGGAAGTAGTTGATGGAGCGGCGCCGCAATAGTGGCAAAGTTACGTATGAAGCGCCAGAAATACGAAGCTAGGCCAAGGAAGCTACGCAAGTCTTTGGCGCGTTGAGGCCTGGGGAAGCCCAGGACAGCGGTAATCTTATCGGGGTCAGGTCGAATGCCCTCCTTGCTGACAAGGTGTCCGAGCACTTTAATGGTTTTGCTGGCGAAGTGGCACTTTTTTGTAGTTAGCTGAAGGCCAGCAGCAGAGAGGCATGTCAAGGCTTCGTCGAGGCGCTGCAAGTGCTGATGGAAGGTCGAAGAAAATATGACGATGTCGTCAAGGTAGCATAAGCAAGTCTTCCACTTTAGGCCCCGTAGTACAGTGTCAATCATCCGCTCAAATGTGGCGGGAGCATTACACAGGCCGAAAGGCATTACGTTAAATTCGTAAAGTCCATCGGGTGTGGCAAATGCAGTTTTTTCCTTGTCTGCTTCGTGCATGGGGATCTGCCAGTATCCGGAGCGTAGATCAAGGCTGGTGAAATACTCCGCGCCTTGTAATGAATCTAACGCATCATCGATTCGGGGCAGTGGATATACATCTTTGCGGGTTATTTTGGTCAAGGCACGGTAGTCTACGCAAAATCGCACTGAGCCGTCTTTCTTACGCACCAAAACGACAGGTGACGACCAAGCGCTTGAGGAAGGGCGGATGATGCTTCGTTTCAGCATGTCGGCAACGTGCGTATCGATGATCTGGCGTTCGGCGGAAGAAACACGATATGGCCGCCGGCGCACGATGGAAGTTCCATCTGTGTGTATGCGATGAGCCGTTGCAGAAGTCTGTCCCAGAAGAGGAGAGTGCACGTCGAAGGAGTCTTTATGCTCGGATAACAACGCCAGTAACTCTTCCGTCTGCTGTGGTGTTAGCTCAGTGCTGATTGCACTGGCGAGAACAGAAGCAGGGACCGTATCTATAGCTGTAGGTGCTTGTGAAACAGCAGTAGTCGAGGTAAGCACAGACAGGCTGAGCGTCCAAGACGCAAATTACAACAGCGCCTTTAGGAAGAAGTACTGGCTCAGTGGTTGTGTTGAGTACAGCCAAAGTGGCCGTGCCGTTGGTGAAGCGAACAAGGCTAGGTGCCAGAGCAATCCCTTTGGATAGGCAACGAGCTGATGGTACAACTAAAACGTCACCATCGGCGATGTCAGAGTTAACTACAAGAAGTTGTTCGCGGCCAGGAGGCACCATACAATCGTCAGCAGTTCGTAAGCGAAGGCGCGGGTCGGGTACGTCGTCGGAATTGTCGGTCTCAGTCAAGTTAACGAGGCGTTGACGGCACGAAATGAAAGCAGACGCTGAAGAGAGAAAGTCCCACCCTAGTATAAGCATGTGAGCACAGGAAGTCAACACTGCGAACTGGATATGATGGCGAATCCCGTCAATCGAAACTCGAACGGTGCATTGCGCCGATGGCCGAATCCCAACATTATTTGCGCCATGTAGAATAGCTCCATTGTAAGGTGTACTAACCTTGCGTAGACGAGAGCACAAGTCAGCGCGAATAACAGAAATAGCTGCGCCCGTATCAATCAATGCAGGAACTGGTACACCTTCTACATACACTAATAAAGTATTGGCCGGGCACACTGGAGGAATTGTAGTCTGTGCGGGCCATGTAGCTTTCCCTCCAAAAACTGCACCATATAGTTTTCCGATCGGTAGTCAGGAGTGCGGGAGGCCGATAGCAGAGGAGATGTCGAGCGTCGGAGAGGGGAAGGCGAGCGGCGGCGCCCTGGACGGTAGTTGCGAGGCTCTTCGGGATTTGGAGGCGAGTAAGTGAGCGTTGAGGAAGCCGGCGCTGGGAGGGACTCGGAAGAAGCAACGGGTCTCTCTCGTAAACATCGTAACCACGGCGTTCGTCCTGTTGTCGTCTTCGACAAAAGCGCGATATGTGCCCGCGAATACCGCAATAATAACAAATGGGGCGGGGCGTAGGCCGGGTAGGGTAATATGCTGTGGCAGGTGCACGAGGTGCAAGAGTCGCCAGATGGTTGGGAGTAGCAGGAGCAGGAGGCGTTGTTTGAACGAACGCTGGTGGCATAGCCGCTACCTGAGCATACGAGGGCGCCGGCGAAGGAGGGGCACAGCCCACAGTGCAGGTCATGGTGGACAGCTCCTCTTTGATGATGTCGCGCAGGCCAGGAACCGAAGGTTGCGGCTGAAGAACGGGAGCACTTAGAGCTCTTCGCGTATGAGAGTCCGAATCAGGACACGCAGGTCCGTATCCGAGGAAGGAGGCGCGTCACAGGCGACAGGTTGTAAACGGATGGCCTGCAGGGCATCCAGATGCTGGCAAGTCGCGATGACATCGTTAACGGTATTTGGATTCTTGATGGCCAGTGCGTTGAACGGGACGTGGGCAATGCCCTTGAGGATATGACGAACACGATCAGATTCAGTCATGGCTGCGTCCACCCCGCGACAAAGGGCGAGGACGTCCTCGATATAAGAGGTGCATGTTTTCCCGGGAAGTTGCATGCGTGCATCAAGCTTTTTCTTGGCTACCTCAGAGCGGACGTTTGGGGCGCCGAGAATTTGCCGAAGCAGGTGTCTGAAAGCCGCCCAGTCAGGCAAGGAGCTCTCATGGTTAAGAAACCAAGTCCTGGCAACGTCAGTGAGGCAAAATGCGACGCTCCGAAGCTTGTGAAAATCATCCCATCGGTTAGACTCACTCACTCGTTCATAATATTCCAGCCAGTCGTCAACGTCTTCACTAGGAAGGCCAGCGAACATGGTGGGATCGCGCTGCCGCACGCTGACGGTCCATGAAGGAACGGCCGGTGGGGCAGAGACGGTGACGCTGGGGGCTCCTGGTGGATCTTCTTGGGGCATGGTGGCGGAAAGGCGGGGCAAGCGGCGACCGGAACGAAGCTCCAGGGAAACTCGAAGTCGTAGAGGACCAAGGGATCGAGAGCAACCTCCATCACTTGCTAGACAGCTGTTCAACCTCCACGGTTTATTATGCAGGCCGCGCACCATGGAGGAAGGAAACAAAACAGGAGAGGCCCTGACGTCACTTTTTTGAAGCCGGAAGTGCAGCCATGTTGGTGTGCCACCTCTCTTTGCGCCTCCAATCAGGGGTTCTGCAGCTCGCCGGAGCAGATGGGCGCGAACTTTGAACTTGCGGCCGGAAGTGTGTGCTGCCGACGAGCGTCAAAACAAAGCTTACGACACTTCTGTAGCAGGTTTAGTGAAGCAGACGCGCTCCTATGTTTTTCCGTGGCACGTTGAAGAAGACGACGAAGACCCGCGCCGTGATTGCTTGAGTGTATCTATTGCTGGCCGACACTCACACTCACAGACCCAAAACACAGCTTTCAAGCTTACGCACCACACTCCAAAGTCAGCGTTTCTCGCGAACAAAAGGTGCTGCGGGAAAGACACCGGCGGAAAAATCTTATCTCACTTTTCAGAGAGACCGAGAGCAGCAGCGAAGCTTCAGGAGCGCGGTTGTCATGGCAACGTTGACATTTGGGGTACCCATCCCAGTGCTCCTTTGCGAAAAACAGCACGTGACTTCCGCCACACCTTGTCCAATACGCTCGTGCTGGCCAGGGCCTCTCCTGGGGTTTCCTTCCTCCATGCCGCGCACTGAAGATAATGACGCTGGCCATGATGATGAGTAGGTATACAGATGAAGAAGATGAAGGGGTAATATAATGCTCACAATATATATATATATATATATATATATATATATATATATATATATATATATATATATATATAGGCTGTCCCAGCTATCACGCAGCACGATTTAAAAAAGAGGAACGGCGTAACGCGAAGCAAACCTAGTGCGTATTGTTTCCAGTGGAGTAACCGCCAATAATTGTTTAGTTGCTGAGATTCAATTGGCTAATTGTAATTAATTATCTAACTCGAAAATTACTGCCCTAATTATCAAAGTGTCAATGAGAAAATTGTAGAGCAACATGAAAAACTCCCGATACAGCTTTCTGTTGCTCAATACGTGCCACAGAAATGTGTTTTTCCGAGCCTGAAAGGAGCCCGCGAATACACGCAGAATTGCCGCGCGACTGGTCGCTCGACGCACTTTGCGTGTATTCGCGGGCTTCTTTCACGCTCGGAAAAATTTTATGTAGCACGTACGGAGCAACAGAAATCTGTATCGGTGGTTTTTCATGTCGCTCTACTATTTTCTCATTGACACTTTGATAATTAGGGCAGCACTTCTCGGGTCAGATAATTATGTACAATTAGCTAATTAAATCTCAGCAACGAAAAAAATTACTTGCGGCTACTCCACTGCACTGGAAACAATAAGCACTAGGTTTGCTTCGCGTGACGCCGTTCCTCTTTATATATATATATATATATATATATATATATATATATATAGTTTGGGCGTTTATTACGCACGTCTTCTTCATCTGTATATTATCATCATCATCCTACATTGCGCGATCCTCATCTTCAGTTATGTGTGATCATCATCATCGGGTGTGTGCTTTTGCTGGTTCGCTGCCGAGTACTCGGGCCGAATAAACGACGTGCCAACAGAGACGCCATAAGTGGTGGAGGTGCGGGGAAAGTCTCAGAAAAGTCACGACGCCATACGATGGACCGACGCTAGTTGCAGCCCAAGGAGACCCTGTTCGACCTTCCGCTCTTTGCACTGCCCGTGTTTTGATCGATGATATCCTGCACCATATACAATTAGCTGTGCTGTCCCCGTGCGCTCATCAACTTATTTTAGGGTGGGATTTTCTCTCTTCTGCTTCCGCGGCTATTTGTTGTGGCCAACGTGTCGTCCATCTTACGGACACTGACTACTTACTTGGGGAAGACAGGTACACGCCGTTGCGCCTGCTCGCTGCGGAAGATACCGAACTGCCTCCCGGCCGACAGCGCATTATTACCATTATGTCGAATCGACCATGGTGACGTCTTGGTCTTGCCCTCTTCCCGTTGCCTTCATAAAGGCATCGCTTTTGCGCCAGGTGTGGTTCGATTTTACAATGGCTCGGCGCTTGTCACCGCCACGAACGCGACATCGGAGAAAATTCTCCTTCCGCAAAGCACCACAGTGGCTTGCGCGGCCGACCCAGGGCCTGTATGCGTCGTGCCCCTTACGACTATGTCTTCCAAAGACCATACTACTTGTGCTACTGCTTCTCCCTCCGCCCTTACTGCAGCCATCAGCAGTGACTTGCCACCTTCACATATGCAGCAGCTGCTTGCTTTGTTGAACAAACACGCAAATTTATTTGATGTCCATTCGTCGACTCTGGGCCAAACCACAGCTGCAGCGCATCGCATTCAGACAGACGAAGCGTCGATAGTGCGCCGACGCCCGTACCGCGTGTCCCTAGCCGAGCGGAAAATCATAGAAGAAAATGTCGCGGACATGTTACAACAGAAGGTCATCCGGCCCTCAGCTAGCCATTGGTCATCTCCGGTTGTTTTGGTGCGAAAAAAAGACGGTTCCGTGCGTTTTTGCGTCGATTACCGGGCCCTCAATAAGATCACTCGAAAGGACGTATACCTTATGCCTCCGTATACCTTACCCTATGCCTCGATCGCATTGACGACGCCCTTGATTCACTACAAGGTGCAGAATACTTTTCGAGCCTCGATCTGCGTTCTGGCTATTGGCAAATTCCCAGGCACGAAGACGATAAAGAAAAAACAGCGTTTGCCACCCCTGATGAACTTTACGAATTCAACGTCATGCCTTTCGGGCTATGCAATGCACCTGCGACGTTTGAACGCATGATTGATACCGTGCTGCGTGGCCTGAAATGGCAAACTTGCCTCTGCTACCTGGATGACATTGTCGTCTTTTCATCCACGTTTCCTCAGCACCTGCAAAGCTTAGATGAAGTTCTGACGTGCCTTTCCGACGCTGGTCTTCAGCTCAACACGAAGAAATGCCATTTCGCCAGCAGATCTATTAAGGTCCTGGGGCATGTCGTGAGCAAGGAGGGCATACGTCCTGACCCTGACAAGATTGCTGCGGTCCTTCGCTTCCCTCGCCCAGAAAGCCTAAAGACTTGCGAAGCTTCCTTGGCCTCGCTTCTTATTTCCGTCGCTTTATACGGAACTTTGCCTCCATCGCTGCGCCACTACACAGACTACTTGCTTCCGGTGTACCCTTTCACTGGTCTCAAGATTGTGAAGCAGCCTTTGGCATGTTGAAGGGCGCCCTCACGTCTGAACCTGTGCTTTGCCATTTTGATGAGACTGCACCGACTCTCTTGCACACAGACGCTAGCGGCCACGGCATCGGTGCTATTCTCCTGCAACGCGACAACTCTTCGCGCGAGAGAGTCGTTGCATACGCCAGCCGCGTACTCACCGATGCCGAGAAGAACTATACGATAACTGAGCAGGAGTGCCTGGCTGTTGTTTGGTCCGTACAGAAGTTTCGTCCCTATTTGCACGGGCGTCATTTTACAATTGTTACGGACCACCACGCATTATGCTGGCTCTCCACTCTCAAGAACTTGACTGGACGCCTGGGTCGCTGGGTTCTCCGCCTGAAAGAATATGACTTTGACATTATTCATAAGTCAGGCAAAAAACACCAAGACGCTGACGCTCTTTCTCGTTGCCCGTTTCCTGCGCACCCACTCGACACCTCGGCAACTGTGTCGCAAAGCAGCTCTTCGGTTGTCACTTCTACGCCGGCTTCCTCTCTAGCCTCAATAGACCGCATTTCTCCGGACGACCACCAAACATTTGCATCTCGCCAACGGGCTGACCCATATTGTCGGCGTATGATAGAACACCTCTCTGGCGCTTCTCGACCACCTAACGCGCGGCTTCGACGCCAACTCGCACAATTCAAGCTGAACAATGGCGTGCTGTATCGGCGCATTTACCACCTTGACGGTCAACGCTGGGTGCCCGTTCTACCGCGCTCTCTTCGAGCCCATGTCCTCGAAACATTCCACGATGACATGACTACTGGCCATCTCGGTTTCCACAAGACCTACGATCGCATTCGAAGCCGTTACTATAGGCCTGGCCTTTCTACTAGTGTGGGGAGATACGTCGGTTCCTGTACTCCGTGTCAGCGTCGCAAACTCCCAACCTCTGCTCCTGCCGGCGAACTTACTGCCTATTCCGTGTCCCACCGCACCACTTGAGGTTGTAGGCATCGACCTTTACGGGCCCCTTCCTGTTACTGCAACTGGCAATCGGTGGATAGTGACCGCCATCGACCACCTGACGCGCTACGCTGAGACAACATCCGTGATCACTGGCTCAGCTTCGGAGGTTGCTGACTTCTTCCTTCAAGCTATAATACTGCGCCATGGTGCTCCTCGGGTACTGCTAAGCGACCGTGGAAAGGTCTTTCTTTCGCAACTTTTAAACGAATTTAGTCCTGCGCGCCTCTGGTACCACCCACAAAACAGCGTCGAGTTACCATCCACAAACTAACGGCTTGACAGAGCGATTTCATCGCACGCTTGCCGACATGATCGCCGTATATATTCAGCCTGATCACAAGAATTGGGACAAGCTTCTACCATTCGTCACTTTCGCCTACAACACGGCCGTTCAGCGTACCACCGGCTACTCGCCATTTTACCTAGTTTACGGACGGTCGCCTACTTCCCTTCTCGACGTTTCTTTCTTCGATTCTCCTGTCCACCCATCTGCATCGTCTAGCGAAGAATTCGTTTCACGACTCGCCCAGTGCCACCAGCGTGCTCGCGTAAACACAGCGGCCAGACAACAAGAACGGAAGATCATTTACGACACCTTCCATCGCGTTGTGTCCTTCCGACCTGGTGACGAAATACTTCTATCGACACCCCTTCGCACGCCTGGTTTGTGCGACAAGTTCCAGCCCCGATTCATCGGGCCCTACATAGTCCTGGAGCAGGCATCGCCCGTCAATTATCGCGTGACTCCTGTTGTCGCTGCAACAGACCACCGTTGTCGCAGCACCGAGGTCGTTCATGTCTCCCGCATGAAACCCTTCACGTGGCGTTCTTCGTCACCTTGACCTGCGGCCAGGATGGCCGCTTCCACGTGGGGGGGGGGGGGGGGGGGGGGAATTAATGTGGGCGTTTATTACGCACGTCTTCTTCATCTGTATATTATCATCATCATGCTACGTTGCTCGATCCTCATATTCAGTTATGTGTGATCATCACCATCGGGTGTGTGCCTTTGCTGGTTCGCTCCCGAGTACTCGGGCCGAATAAACGTCGTGCCAACAGAGACGTCATTATATATATATATATAGTTCTCGCCACATTGAAGCCCTGAAATTTGCGTCGCCTGTTACAACTTGTCGCATCAATAAAGTAACTCTTTACGTGTTATACTGAAAAAAAATATTGAATTACAGTGAGCATTATCGTGTAAAAAAAGTAATCGATCAACTACAAAAGTGACAAAAGCGTAAGCGATTTCAGGTATAATTACATGTAATTCGTTACGTACAAGTCTTCTAAACAATAACAAGCGCACATAAATACGAACAATGCAAGTGTGTTGCACTTGCAGTACTCTACCCAATGCGGGTAGAGCTATGTAATACATTTTAGTATCGCATACATTATTCGGGCATGTGGTTGGCTTTTATCGATATATTCAAGAAATGCTAAAGCGGTCAAGTATATCTCTATACAGATCATTTTCTTGTTGTCGCGTCAAAATCTGTGGCCCCGAGAATTGCCACTAATTATGCTGTTGTTGGTGACGACGTGCGTGCTAGCCGACAAGCCTATACATTACTTGTAAAGCTGGTATCACATATACATAAGCTATAGCTGTCGCGCACCTTCTTTGTTGGCGGAACCGTCCGTGTAAACGTAAATAGAGTCCTGATACTTTTTCAAATAGTTGATGTAATGCTAATTATTTCGCTGTCAATGTCGAAACGTCGATTTTCGTTTGAATACCAACGTTTCTATTTTCGGTGCCTGTAGAAGCCATGGAGGCGTAGCAGAGGTCTGAGTCGTGATTTATGCTATTGAAACATGGCTATCATGCGCACCCAGACGGTTCTCTGTCACTGAAAGAAGTGGGTGGGCAGAATGCTGAGTAGCAAGTCTGAAGGGTTGCGGGCACGTTTCCAGGCTGCGAATTACAGCAAAATGTGGTTCCCGTGCTTCTGAGGTGACTCTGAGGCACACACATAAATTCCGAATTTGTAACAGCTGTATAGTCGTGGTGAAATGCACCCATGCAGTCACTAAAATGACGTCCAGTGGATATCCTATGGACATCGACTGCCAGGACATGGACATCCTTGGGGTGGGTCGAATACATCCTGCGGACGTCCCTCACACGATTGTTTGGCCGCACTTTTCGTGTCCTGCGGACATCTCTTGCATGTCCGCGAGGGAAATCATGGGGACTTCTGTGTAGCCTACATTTTATGGACATGTCAGAGCCTTTTGAACATTGTTTGCTATAATGTATATTTTAATTGTGTTCACATCCCCCGCTGTGCGACAGATGCAACGGGCAGAGCACCCACAAACGTCACGCGCGCACGCACGCATGCGGACGTGCATTATACTTCTAACTCTCCTATGCATTCCGCCATGCACAATTAAACTGAAGTTTTCAGTCAGTTGCGTCAGAAAATTCGCAAAGTATGACGTACACACGAGCCGCAGACATGATAGCTTCGGACTGTAATTCGAATTTACGAGAAAACATATAATTCTCTTGCGAAGAAATTCAAAGACGAAGATAGTTTTTAGGACAATCTATAGTCGAATGTAAGCCGAAAGAGGTCCATGTCCTTGGGGCGTCTGTGATGGGATATGCAAAAATGGACGTCCACTGAATGTCCTATTTACCTCCGAAATGGTGCACGGACATTGGGACATGATTGTGATGTCCTACGGACGAAGTGTTTGCACTGGACAGTTTTCTGGTGGACAAGAGCAGAGTGAACGTGGAGCAGAGACGCAGTCATCACGCTGCCTTATTCACCCCCCCCCCCCCCACCCCCCAATTTTGTGGAGAACCTTTATAATACACTTGATTTGGTCTTCAAGTGCAGTCAAATGACGAGTCCATCGCAGCTGGCGGTCTGAAATCCCACCGAGAAACCGGTTTTCCAAACCTGGCAGCTCAGTATGCTGACCATATGTAGAAACACCGAATTTTCTTACTTTTTTATTTTCTAGTGAGAACGTCGTAGCTCGGAAGCGTATGAAAGCATTTTCTTTTTTTAATTAGGCGCGACGATTAAAGCTCAGCGTGCTCAACAATTTTGTACGGTCACATATGAGATCGTGCGGTCCCGCTGTTCCAACGCCCAGTGAAAACATTTCGTCCGTAGGACATCCCAATCGACTCCCAATGTCCGTGCACCGTGCTACCACGGACGTCCTAAGGATATCGCACTTGAATCTGTTTCGGATATGCTACCACGGATGTGCCAATGATATCGCACATGGACCTTTCTCGACATACACGTGAATATTGTCCTCCAAGAGGCTTTGTCTTTGAGTTTTCTCGTAGCAGAATTATGTTTTCTCGCATGTTCGAAATACATTTCGAAGCTATCATGTCTGCAGCTCGCGTGTACATGATATTTCGCGAATTTTCTGACGGAATTTACTTTCACAAGTTCACTGTTAGTTTAATCAGCCATTTGAGCGTGGTGGAAGGCATAGAATAATGAAGCGTATACTGCACTTCCGCACAGGTGCGTGCGCGTAAAGTGCGCACGCTGATGCATCTGTTCTTCATGCGTGGGCGCTCGGCCCTTTGCATCTGTTATACAGCGTACGTATGCTCCGAACGTAATAAACATGAAACGTAAAAGTGAAAACACTTCGTCCTTAGGACATCTGATCATGTCCCAATGACCATGCATCATATCGGATACATATAGGACACCCGCTGGACGTCCAATTTCGGATATCCTATTACGAATGCTCCAGGGATATTGCACAAGGACCTGTTTCAGATATCTTACCATGGATGTCCCAAGGATATCCCACGTGGACTTCTTTTTGACATGCACGTAAATATTTGTCCTCCAATTGAGGCTTTGTCTTTGAGTTTCCTCTTAACAGAATTATGCTATCTCGCATGTTCGAATTACAATACTAAGCTACCATGTCTGCAGCTCGTGTGTACGTAGTACGTCCTACTCTACTAATCTTCTGACGGAATTTTAAAATTTCATTAGTCCAAAAGGAACTTGCGCTTGGCGGAAGGCCTAGAAGAATGAGGAGTATGTGCTGCACTTCCGCACACGTGCGTGCGCTATTACTATGTGCACACAGTGTATCGGTTCTTGAAGCGTGGGCGCTCTGCCCGTTGCATCTGTTACATAGCATGTGCTGCAAACGTAATACACATTAAGGCAAACACTAGTACAAAATGCACTGGCATATCGCAATCATATCTATATACAAATTTACGCAGCATGTCCCCATAATGTCTCTCGCGGACATGAAAGGGATGTCCGCAGGACACGGAATGTGTGGCCAAAGGGTCATGTGAGGGACATCCGAAGGACATATTTAGCACATCCCCAGGATATGGGGATGTGTCCTGGCCCAGACGATATGTCCTGGCCCAGACGGCACACATTGTCCGAGGGATATCCGATTTAGATCCGTATGTCCGGAGCCGAGCATGGACATCCGCCGGACCTAGAACGAACGTCCCTATGCGGACGTCGCGAGCGGGACTTCCACTGGACGTTCGCGGTACTTACGGTTTTGGATGTATGTTGATCCCGTCTGAAGCCGAGCCCGAACATCCACCGGAATTACAATAAGTATCCCAGTGCGGTCATTGCGACAGGGACACCCATGGGACGTTCGCAGTACTTAAAAAATGTAAGTTTTAAAATACATCAGGAATTAATTTACGCGCTTCTCGCCTGGCCCAATTGAATTCCCATCTATAAAGTTACTCGATCGTGGTATATGCGTTAGAATACTTATGTGGATGTCGGCTGTATACTTAATTTTTAAGCGTGGCACAATGACGCTAAATAGATGCTACAGTGCGCAGTTTATTACAAGCGATGCGAATGAATGCTTTGTCAGGTGTTTCGATTGTAAGACGCACAGGGCTTCTGCTATATACATCTGGTATCTGCAGCTGAGTCTTTATCGGTGTATTCTCGCAAAAATATTCTCCCAAAAGCGGGTGTTAGAATGCCAGCGACCATTCTTTTCCCACAACGTGTGTTATACTACTATGAGTTTGCTGCGGTATTTCAAAGACCTATATTTTACATTATGGTATCGTTCAAAGAGCAGCAGTCCGGATACATCATTTCATGAACCAAGCGGGTGATAGGATGCCAGCGACCATTCTTGTTACACAACGTGTGTTGTACTACTGCGAGTTTGTTACGGTATTTCGAATATATATGTTTTACATTATGGCTTTTTGCTTAAAGAGCGGCAGTCTAGTTACATTACTTCATATACCAAGCGGGTGTTATACTACTGCGAGTTTGCTGCTATATTTGAAATGTCTATATGTGTACTTTTTTTTTACATTTTCGAAATAAGTGTTTTAAAAACTCTACGTAGCTCTTGGAATTGTGTTTTTACGCTATTTGCATGGCTTCTTATGAGTGAAAAAGCAAGTGAAACCTGATCAGTGCAAAAATTTAGGTCCATGAGCATTCTGCAAGAAATATCCGAATGTCCGTCTTTGGATATCCCAGGGACCTGTCTATGAATGTTAAAATGTCTGGACTGCGGATGGTCCACTGGATGTCTTTCAGATTTACTGTGGAGGTAAATGCATGGATGTCCAGAAAGAAATGTCCCTTGGATGTTCCATGGACGAAAATGTGCCGCCTGGGGGCCGTGAATATCCCATTTACATCCACATATCATGCAGACATCCACTGCCAGGACATGGATATCCTAGGGATGTGTCAAATACGTCCGGCGGACGTCCCTGGCATATTGGGCGAATGCACGTAAAATGTACGCATCATGTCCCCATGATGTCCCTCGCGGACATGCAAGGGATGTTCGCAGGACACGGAGCTGCTGCCATACGAGTGGGTGAAGGACGTCTGCGGGACGTATTCGACACATGCCTGGGATATTCATGTCCTGGCAATGGATGCCCACGGGATATCTATAGTGCTCACTGGGACAGGACCTTTCAGGGGCACCATAGAATTAGTATTATAACCAAAGGAATCTGGTATAACTAATGGTGTCACCTGGCGCCGCCTGCAAGCCAAGGACCACATGTCTCCCAGATGGACCTCACGCAAACGGGAAATCCGGAGGACCAAGTCTGCAGATTTTGCGATAAAATAGGAACTTTAAGGCATATCCTATGGGAGGGCAGCTACTCCTCGGGATATAATTTATTCACGGACGAAGAAGAATGGGAGACCGCTCTTCACAGCGAAGACCCGGCGGCACAGGCCAACATTGTCCGTCTGGCAGCTGAAGCGGCAAGCCGCTTCGTCTATTAACCCCTGCCCCTTGGGGTGACATCGGGCTTCAGGGGCACCATAGAATTAGTATTATAACCAAAGGAATCTGGTATAACTAATGGTGTCACCTGGCGCCGCCTGCAAGCCAAGGACCACATGTCTCCCAGATGGACCTCACGCAAACGGGAAATCCGGAGGACCAAGTCTGCAGATTTTGCGATAAAATAGGAACTTTAAGGCATATCCTATGGGAGGGCAGCTACTCCTCGGGATATAATTTATTCACGGACGAAGAAGAATGGGAGACCGCGCTTCACAGCGAAGACCCGGCGGCACAGGCCAACATTGTCCGTCTGGCAGCTGAAGCGGCAAGCCGCTTCGTCTATTAACCCCTGCCCCTTGGGGTGACATCGGGCTCCCTGGATGCCTACGAGCGGTACCGGAGCTCCGGTGTCACCCCTTACGAACAATAAAAGTTTTCTCACTTACTCAATGGTGTACATGCATAGTTACGTACGTGTAGACGGATTAATTTCTATGCACCGGCGTAGGGCAAGAGGGAAGAAAATAGCTTTATTTCCTTCATGGTGTATGCCTGGCAGGGCTACCGTGGAGGCAATGATAATTGTAATTTTATTTGCACCGAGAAATGTGGGCATACACGGTGGCGTGCCAGGCTAGTCGGAAAGGTAAAAACCCTTACGCGTGAGCACCCGCTGCCAACCACCATGTAAGCGAGGTCAGATGATGATGTGAATGGGGGCAGAGAGTGGGTGGAAGAGGGGGAACAGAATGACAGGGGTACACAGCTGAAGTGCACTGTAGCTAAAGTAAGGCATTTCATGCCATAGAGTTTCCGAACTTTGTCTCTGCTTCATACGACCGTGCTTCATACCAAGAATCAACGTTCTTTTAGACATATTTTGCCGAGAACGGTGCGCCATCATCTCGAAGGTCATGCTTTTGGAGCGCTGCGGTGTTTTGCGGTTCTACTATGGTGGCTAGTTCTACTGCATGATACTGTGACGTACCCGATAGTTCCAGACAACTAGAACGCGCTGCACGAAGCTCAAATGCTCGGACAACGCCGTAATTGCGCTACTGCATGAACTTCCGGCATAAAAGGCATCAGTAGTCAAGAGCAAACTCCAAAAAGACGACATTACGGGCGCCGGAGACAAAATTGTAAGCATTAGCAAAAAAAAAACTATTTTTATTTAGTATATTAAAATGTGTTTATTAATACTGCATTAGACGGCAACGTCCAAACACAATGCAGTGACGGCTATCTCGAAGTAAAAGAAATTAATCTCAAAGGTCATGCTTTTATGTACTACAAGCGCCAAAAGCAATTGCATGAGCCGAAAACACGTCATGGTCGCCATGTTTTTCACACGACCGTCATACTTGCCGCAATTGGCGCTACTAGAGTGTACTAGATAATGGTCGAGTGGGCCGAACGGCGCTCTCACGCTGAGGCGCCGCGTGTGGAAAAATTTTGCGAGGGCGCTGCGAGCGAACTGGATTGGGGCGGAGACGCGCTCCGCGGCATATTCAACGCACTTTCGCTGCGGGCGCCGAGGCCGATTGCGCATAGTACGCTCTTAAAATAGTGCTTTATTTCAACTGCAAATTTATGTTTACACCATCTTGCCAAACATATATATTTGAGGCATGGATTATACAACGCGTCGTCTTCAGTTTTGCTGTCGTTGTCAAGCGCGTCGTCTGCTAGCGAGCGCGCGTTCGCTACGCGGACGCTGGCGGCGCCCAGTTTTTCTCGCAGAACGTCTTTGTAGTACATTTGTTTTTATGTTTTAGTTGCTTTGGTGCGCTCATGACTCTTCACGGCGGGTACCAAAGGTAGTTTCAGTCAAGTGAACCATTGTTTTTAACACTGTCTTCTAAAAGCAACTGGCATCTCTGCAACATGAAGCTACGTACGAAAATTTTATTATGATAGCGTGTCATTTTACGCGCGCTTCTTGTCGGTGGATATTGATCAGGAACAATGATCGAAGAAAACAATATTAAAGTGAACTAAACCAGGTTTATTAGCTGCGTGGCGCGAAGAATGACCGATGTATTTCTACGTAATTAAATCAAAGGGTACTGAGAATGGTACAAATGGTACAGTGAGAACTCCCGACCGTGCACGTTTGCACACGAAACACACGTATTAGTGAATACTGCACATAAAACTCTCATTCGCAGAAATATTATTCATAGCAGGCAATTAAAACTATATATATATATATATATATATATATATATATATATATATATATATATATATATATATATATATATATAGTGCTATTATATATATACAATATAGTGCTATTGATATGCTGTACGACGCCGAACAGTCGTTTCCGTACGAATGTAACGCATAGCCGCACTATTGCAGTCTCAAAGGTGAGAGCCCGATGCAAGTGCGGACTGTTATTCCGAATGATCGTGCTGCCGGAGAGTTGTGGCTGTTGCGCAGAGGCGCAGTTCCTGAGAAAATTAACGCAGGAGTGTTAATAAGTCCGGCTAATAAGCTGCTAATAAGCCCTGCTAATAAGTGTAATAAGCTGTCATTCAATGCCCCGTTTTGGGGCAGCCTGTAAATCTGCTAACTTGATTCAGGCAAGGAAAACTTTTTTTTTTTTTTGACAGTCTCACCATCTTTGCAACCCATTAAAACTGGGTGCCCCATGTGGTACCACACTTATCTTCTTGAACGAACGCAGCAGATCTACACATATCTGTACGTGTATGTGAGGTATGCCGTTTCTCTAATTGCTTCATTATTGTCGTTATGATAGTGCGTCGAATAACTGAAAGCAGCCGCTTATAATATACAAGCTGCTTAGTTGAGCGGACAGACATTTGGGAATGGCATTACATTTATGTGTGAAATATAGGATAAGCGTAACATGTTTTTCTCGGAAATCAGGCTCGAGAATAATTTATTTTGTTTACACTCCTAGCAAAAAGACGAAGAACGCAGCCACCTGTCTTTCTTTTGTTTAGTTCAAAGAAATTTGTGGGTTTTACGTGGCAAAACCACGATATGAGTATGAGGTACCCGGTTTAGATTTCCCCACCTGGGGCTTTTTAACGTGCACCTAAATAGAAGTACACGAGTGTTTTCCATTTGTTCCCATCGAATTCCGCGACGGATTGAACCCGCAAGCTCCAGTTTAGCAGCGCAGCGCCGTATATTCACTATACCGGGTGTTCGAAATTAAGGTTTAGGTGATTTTTAAAAATCTCCTGTGGCAGTTAGCACAATTCTCATTGATGAGCTGGGTTATTCGAAGAGGCGGACATTAGTAGCACGAGAATCGAAACACCTATTCACCTTATTAACAAAATTGATTAATGAACTTCTTAGTTAATTACTTTACGACACATATTGCAATTTACGAATTGTAGCCGGTGATGTTGCAAAACGCATCCACTTGAAATTAATTTCCAGAATGACACCAGAATGACACTGACCGCGATAAATGACCCCGTACCCATTACTCCGCATTCTGTTACGCGAGTAAGGCGGAAACTTGAATAGAATGTTGCGCTGCAGTTTTTTTTTTTTTTCAATAACAATGCTTCCCGTAAATCTGAGTACCCGCCGCGGGGGCTCAGTTAGCTAAGGCGTTGCGCTGCTGAGGACGAGTTCGCGGAATCGAATCCCGGCCGCGGCGGCCGCATTTCGATGGAGGCGAAATGCAAGAAGCCCGTGTGCTTGCGTTGTAGTGGACGTTAATGAACCCCAGGTGGTCAAAATTAATCCGGAGCCCTGCACTACGGTGTGCCTTATAATCAGAACTGGTTTTGGCACGTAAAAAACCCCAAAAGAAGAAAGAAATCTGAGTACAAGGTGCCGGATGGGGCAGATATGCTTTACTTGTTTGAAGCGGCAAGCAGGAAGGTTACATATGTTTCTCCGTTTGCGTTCCGCAAGACCTACTGATGGAAAACTGTATGCGGAACAATACACACGAGAGATACATGCTGCTTGAAGAACGAGAAAAATATTTGTTCTCCAAAGGGAACCGTACAATAACATAGTAGAATGAAAGCCGACACTGCGGCCGCAATGCACGGGCAATCACCGAGCGGCATTAAAAAATAAAATGAAGAGAAAGAAAGGCATTTGTTCTTAAGACATATATACATGTCATATTCGATTATGAACACCGTTTGAGAGGTCTGAATGCAAATACCAGCGCGCGAAGTAGTGCGATTGACCCTGCCGAGCAGTATCGCCAGCAGTTTCCAACGGCGCGACCTTGATGCGGCCCAATCCAGTTCGATCGCAGCGCCGCCACAGTATTTTTCCACGTCGGGCGCCTCACTGCAAAGCATGCGCCGCCCCAGCCGCTCGTCCCACTCGACCATATTCTAGTACACTCTAGCGCTACAAACGCGCAACAAGCGTACGATCGCATGATCAGCGGGCACTCAGCCGATTTGTTGAAATGGTGTGCTTTCACGTCTTATGAAACGTTGCGAAGAGTGCTGGTTGTCTCCTTTTCTTTCTAGATCAGCCAGTTTTGTGGACATGAGTGCTTTCCGCGATGAACTTCTTCACCTAACTACGTTTCTGCATCCCTGTGATTGCTGCTTCATGGACCTCGTGCCGAGCTATGTCGAAAAGTGGACGACATGAAGAGCACCCGATTATTTATTGTACGTATTTGTACTTAAAGAAAACGCCAGATTTGGTACACATCTGCAAGCATGGAGGATCCCGAAATTCTTACAATAGAATGGGAGATGATGGACAAATCCCGATTTTTCGTGTTCAGTATGATCAACTCGTTCACCTTGCGTTGCCTGGTGTACCCTCTGACGGTCATCAAAACGCGACTGCAAGTCCAAAAACCTGGAAAGCTTTATAGTGGTACATTTGACGCCTGCTCAAAGATTCTACGCTACGAAGGCTTCGTAGGTTTGTACAGAGGCTTTTGGATTAATACAATACAGATGGTCTCGGGCATCGGCTACATCTTCACGTATGAAAAAGTACGGGACATGCTGTCTCGACACGCTGACATACACGACCGACGTTTAAAGGGTCTTATAGCTGGTGGCTGCAGTTCTCTCGTGAGTCAAACTATCATCACACCCTTCGACGTTGTCTCCCAGCACATGATGGTTTTGGGCCGATCGAGCAAAAGCGGCGGTATGGTCATGAACCCGCTCAACATCAGCGTCGACCTGAAGAGGAAGCACCTCGTCTCTGCTGCCATTGTGCGCGAATTGTATCGGAGAGACGGCTTCAGCGGGTTTTACCGGGGCTACTTCGCATCCCTACTTGCATACGTGCCCGGCAGTGCGCTATGGTGGATGTTCTACCCGGCCTACGCCGATGGGCTGCGGCGCGTCCTGCCTGGCTGGACGCCTCAGATGTTGGTGCAGTGCATGGCAGGACCCATGAGTGGCGTCACCGTATGCTTCATCACCAACCCGATGGACGTTGTGCGGGCCCGCATCCAAGTGCAGCGCATGAATTCAGTGACACAAACCTTCTGGCAGCTCTGGACTGAAGAACGCATGCGCATGTTCCAGATTGGCCTGTCGGCTCGCGTAATGCAGAGCGTAATCAGCTCATTTCTGCTGGCTTTGGGCTACGAGACGCTCAAGCGGTGGAGCGTACATGACGAGTACAAGGACAAGATTCGGTGGTAGTTTACCAGGCACCATTACTGCAAGCTTGTCAGAAGATTATAGTTAAGGGGCTCCTTGCTGGATGTGTGCTTGTACTACGTGATAGTGTTTTAATTCCTGAGCGCCAACGTACCATAGCAAAGATTGATTTATTTCTATAAAGAATGATAGAGCAAGAAAAAGAGACCTTATTATGGTGTGCTTTATTTGCTAATGTCGTGCCTCGTCACATTCTGGTGGCAGACGCATTACCTGCTTTTAAAGCGCACCATATTTGTTCTTTATTTATAATTAATGTTTAATTTCAGCTTGCTGCTGAAGTGAGTTAACCATTTTTACGAATAGCACATTGAACAGTATTTTTAAGAAACTTTCATGTTAGATGGAGACAATTCCCCGTTCCTTTTTTGCTTACTGTCAACATTTTTCCCTTGCAGTCATAATTTTATCTCAAGCTTATGGCAGGCTGGACTTTGTTGAACAGCACATCACCACACCTATGTGCAATAAGTAAAGATTTTCACTAACATAAATTTAAATGTGTCACTTTCTAGTCTACAGGTTTGTAAGAGCATTCATAAAACAGTTCCCTTTAGTGCTAATCATTTTCAGATAGGCAGCCATGAAATGGAATGCTCATCAAAATGATAGCCAAAAGTACATCTGGCAAACATGTACCCTGCAGATTTTTCTCTCTCTCTCTTGCTTGGTGCACTTTGAAGGACTCAAACATTAACATGTTTTCAGATTCTCTCTTTTCCATGTTTGTTTTTTATGTTTGCAGAGTTGCAAACTTGCTATAGCAGTACGACACTTAGGGGTATGAAATTGCAATGTTAGCATGTTACTGTATAGACTTGTGTAAGAGCCGCACTTTTTTTTTTTCACAACTTTGACGAGGTGCGGCCCTTACACAGGACTGAACCCTTTGGTCAAAATGGTGCCGACGCAGCCGGCGACTACTGCACACACCGGATCCCCGAATGTACCAGTGCATTAGAGGTCAATGCGCAGCTCTCGCCATCTAGTAGGGGCACGCGGAAGTGTGCAGCGTGCAAAAATTCGCCGATGCGTGTGCACAGCATCGGGGCACCAAAGACGATTGCTTCTCCGATGGAATTTTCTTTCTTTTTCTTCAAAATTTTGGGTTGCCAAGTTGGGGGTGCGGTCCTTACATGAGTCTATACGGTATTTCATGAGACTAGTCGATGTAAATGTAATGCACAAGAAAGGAAAGAGCAGTAATAGCTAATTATAGTATACATGAATAATAAGCATTTTTTTATTACAAAAGAATTAAGGCTATATGTATTTAGGTATAAAATTGTCTGCAAATGTGGATTGCAACATTGAGGGAGCTGCGAGAATTTCACTGCACAGTTTAACGCAGTGAGAGAAGCTCCTTGTTTGCAATGTTTACTATTGTGTTGAAGTCCACATCCAAGAAGCTTCTCCAAAACCGGTGCACTCTTCCCCACACTTGTGCTGGAAAACATGGGCTCCCTATGCCATGAAATATCCGTGCCACCGCTCGACCATTGAATGAGTGGTCCCTGTGTTGCATCACAAGGTTTCGAATTTCCTGTCGAAGGCTGCTCAGGCATGGCTCCTGTTGGAAAGGGAAGGGCAAAGAGGGGAAGAGGAAATAGTTAGCCTGATGCTAAACTCTTACAAGGCTGCAACAATGTGACACCCCAACTCTAAAACCATAATGTACTGTAATGTATGATGGCAGCTGTGGGATAGTGCCAATTAACATTGTTTTGTTCTTTCACATTTATTCATGCTAGCTTACTGTCGCCTAGGTAGACTCGCACATTGCAGACTAGCAGAAACCTATGTACTGCTTCACAATCTGGCCAAGGAGTGGAAGCTACAAAGCATCCTCTGGTGCTGAAGACTTGAGCAGATTACACTGTGATATAGATGGGTACTTGTATGATCATACTTTTGATGGTTCACACCAGCTGCAGCCTTCCTTTCAGAGTGAGAAACAAAATATGCACATCAGCATACGTATTAGGTGGCCCTGTTTACACCTGACCATACTAAAATAGTGCTGCCATAAATCTTGCAGCATCAAGCCACCTGTAATACTGCACCATGATATATACTTAACATTTTAAAACCTTTAAATCTCAGCTTTGCTTTTCCAAGCCCATTAAAGAAAAATTTCTCACTGTGCTTATGACGTATACTTGCAAAGCCTAGAAAAATAAAAATGAGGTCTGCTGGTATTCTCTATGAGCAAGCTTAAAGTCATGAATAAAATGACCATAAACCTACCCCATTTCAGGAACTTCTTGCTAATAGTTATTTTTGCCCATGTCGGAATTTTTTTTTTATCACAAGAAACAAGTATAAATTGTTCAACTGTTGTTGCCAACAGCAGTGGGGCAATTTTGTCAAAATAAGGACATTGAAAATATGCCAACCAACTTTCTCAGGTATTTGTAGTACTACTTACAGTCTGCGCAGGTTCTTCTTCATCTTCTTCAAGGTCCAACCTTTCATCAAAATAATCTTCAACCAACTTCTTAAGTGAATTGCTTTTTTCTATGCTTGCAGCCTCTGCACACTCGGCACTTTCTTCACAAGATGCACTGTGGAGCAAAAGAATAAAGTTTTGATGCGACTCTGAAATACTTGAATGCAGTCTTAACTGGCACACATGCAGTCTTAACTGACACATAAAAAATAGCTGCTCTTGTGCTGTTGATTGAAATTGAGTTCTGGGGTTCTACGTGCCATATCCACGATATGATTAGGAGGCATGCCATAGTGGGGGACTCCGGATTAATTTTGGCCACCTGGGCCGCTGGTACAGGTGGCCAAAATTAAGATACAGCGGCCCCGATACAGCGGCCCGCCGGGGCCGCTGTATCTTGAAAGCCATCTGCGACGGGGGCACAATCCGCCATGCGCTGTGTTTTCGCGGCTTAGTTCGCGTTGATGCGAGACGTTAGCACGAAGGTCAATTCGCTCGCTGCCGTGCTTCCTCCAGCGTTTTCACAGCGAGTTTCTGCGGTCATCGAGTAAAATGTGTTCATGTTTGCTTGTGCGCGCTTCATACCATGCTTAGAGCCGCGGCAGCGGACGTGCTTTCGCGCGCTCCTGCCATTGGGTCATTCTGCCTGCTCCGCGAGAAGAATGCTGGGATACGTGGTTGGCGCAGCGCGGCGGGCGAAAAATAGGAACGGAGCTATTCACGCGCCAGCAACGTTGGAACGCGTCCGACGGCACCAGACACGCTAGTTGCGTCGTGTTGTTGGAGTATAGACGACGATTGTTCGCCACCATAACGTTGCGGAGCTCGAGACGCGCGCGCGCGCTTCGAAGTACATTACGGCTTGAGGGGAGCGTTTGCCGTCTCGGTTGACTGCCAAACTTCCAGGCAGCCGCACTGTAACCAGTATTTCGTCTCCCGCAACTGCACTATAAACGATACGCGTATACATAGAGTCCTATTGGAAAATTAACAGGAGTCTGAAAAAGCGTATTATATCCGGTCCTGCACTATAAGCAGTTATGTTATAAGCGGTCTATACTGTAGTCCCCACAAAACTTACATTTGTAAAATAACATCACATAAACGTACAGGACAACTACATGGTTACAGCAAATAGTGCTTATTAATGATTTTACAGAGCCAGTGCAGTAACTGTCACACACAGTATGCGCTTGGTTTTACAAATTGCATCTGTCGCACCTCCGGCAAAGTCAATGTGGATTGCGGTACTGGTGCAGTAACGGCTTCTGAGCAACAAACAGTTCTCAAACAAAAACAGATAAAGCACTAATGGAGACTCGTCATGATGAGCTGCAGTAGAGCTGCTACCTCTGAAAGGCTTCATGCACTTTTCTTAGACGGGCAATGTCCATCTTCTCTTGCTTTTGTACTCTTTCATACAAGTAATCCAGCAGGTGATCACAGTCCTCTTCAGTGAGGCTGGCCGAGACATTCAGGTGAAAGGCAAGGTCGGAAAACTCCACAATGACACCTGTCTTGCGCGAATGTCCTGTTGCTGTGGGAAGGAGGTGTCGAGAGTTAGTGCACACTACAATGGACAGCTTTCTGCCACAGTCACTCACCATGAAGCATAGTGTTGTCATACTCTAGTCTTTTCAGATCACTCTTGACCAGCTTAGAATTCCAGCCCATACGTGCAGCCACATCCACAACAGGAAATGACAGTGCGTTGGCAGGCTGTTGTTCACAGTTTTTCTCTTGCAAGGCCATTGCAGCTGCCACTGCCGCGTTCTGAAATTGGTAGATAGCAGCTGCTGTTTTACATCATGCGCTCTAATGAAACCATGCTCTTTAGTTCACTTTAGTCAATCCTTAACCCCTTAATGGTCTTCGTATGAAACAAAATGTTGATGCATCCCAGGGCTTAATACCACCAACATAAATTAAAAACTCCTAAGAGGTGTGACTGAAACTGCTGAACAAAATGTAGAACGAAAGATGCAAGCAAGATTCACTTGGGAGGCACTGTGTTACATACTTTACAATGAGAGTTCCAAACACTCTACACTTTTGTAAAAGACTAAGGTACAATGCACATTAAAAAAAAAAAAATTCAGGACATTATTTATAATTTGCCTTTGTAAGTGACATTGACACAATTTTGCATCAATGAGGATCTACTTTATGAAGAATTGCCAGAACATTATTTTGAGCTTGGAAACCCTTACCATTGCTCTCCTTATCATGTTTTGGTTCGACATAAAGAAAATGGGCCTCATTGCTGGGGAATATATGGTGAAAATAGTCACTTGATACTAAACTTTTTCACAAAGCTCTTTGTGGATTGCACATAAATTTCCTTCTTGTGCTCCACAAAAATATGGGGAACTGAACAAGACATTTCCTTTTATGGAGCTGCTCAGTAATCAGTGGGAAGGATACTGTTTTTGAAATCATTGTAATTTATCCGGGCTCATTTAAACTGGTTTGCAGCTGTTAAAGTATCTTCTCAGCAACTGTTTCTGCAAATGTTGATATCCTGGGTGCCATTCCTGGGGAGAGCAGATGCAGTGTTAAAAGCTTTGTGCTGCTGCTAAACCCTGTTGAAAATAGCACAACATGCGCACTCGCCTGCTCTCGGAAAACGTGCGCTTTCAGGTGTACGCCTTGTTCACCTTGGACTTATTTTACCCTCTCATAGCAAGCAACTAGCGTGTAAACTGAAGAACATGTTAACTTTAACAAAACAAGCAGTGTAACAATGGACAGTGAGGAAACCACAGGGACAAACTGTCATATCCCTGAGGTTCCTTTGAAGTGAAGATGTGCCAACCAATGCTAAATTATGAGGGCACTACAAAAGTTTTGAGATGACCAGAAATGAAGATGCTCTGTCTTATATATCGTAACATTTTCTTGAAATGTCGTGAGATTCTATGTACTTTTGTATTCTGGTAAACTATGTTTAAAAGCATTTTTTCTACTCATTTTCTCCTAGTGCTGCACTCTGACTCTCCTATGTATGGGTGGCTTCTTCAGGGCTTGAAAACCTCCTACTATGCATGCGGCATTTGACTGTAGAAAACAGGAAATAATTACACAGGGCCACGTGAAGACTGTAAGGTGGATGAGTCGTGAGTTTAATCTGTGTGGGAAGAAACTGAGTGATACAATCGAACCCAGATATATCGAACCCACATATAACGAATTATTGTGTGTATCGAACAGCTGTAAAATCCCCTTGAAAATCCCATGCAAATGTATAGGGCTGGTGCACGTGTATATAGCACGGCCATTCACTAGCACATTCAATATATCGAAAGTGGTGCCATGCCGACGACCTCAAAGTGCACTTCTTTGTGCACTTTGATGTCTTCTGGCACCTTGAGGTGGAGAAGATAATGTGCAGTCAGTTGAGCCCCGCGAGCTGTTCGGCTAACCCGCATGCTACCTCGAATGTCAACATTCCTTCTTTCCGATTTTAATGGCGTCGTTGTCTGGGTTGAGTGCCTATTCGCGAGTTCATTTTCCGCAAGCGATGGCCACTGCAAGTGTAAAGAAAAGAATCAACTTGGACTTTGCAATAACGTTGAAAGTGATCCAGCAAATTTTTCCAGGTAAATAAAGTGTGCTTGCTTTTTTTTTTTCTCTTCCCTAGTTGCGTGCAGTAATTTAGCGGCCCTCAGACGCACTAATCGGTAAGCCGCCGTTTGTCTCGAGGCTTATTATTTTATATATTGAATTACCTATATATCAAACGTTTTTGTGATACCTTTCAGATTCAATATATCTGGGTTCGACTGTATTGACCACGTGCACAAGTGCAATGTCACTATGCAAAATGACCCCCCTCAGTGCTGTCCTTGGCTGCCATTCTTGCAGCTTGCTTAAAACTCCAGGGAGGCATACTGTTGTGTACCACTTTGTTGTAACAGTCCTTTGTTAAGCAATAGTAATAGTGGTGATGTGACCTCTTCTTTGAAGAAGGTCACCACCACTCTCTTGCCGACACTTCATGGCTGCTTCACTTTGTTGGTGGATCTTCATTGCAAAAAATCCATACTGCTGACTGGCACTTATCCTCTAAATCAAATGTCAGAAACCTGTTGCAAGCTGATTCCATAAAAACTGACCAGGATTTCCTCGCACCATTCAACACAGATGCACTTTTGCTCATTTGTCAAGTGTGAGGCACCCATCAGGATGAAACTTTTCAGACTCTCAGATGCTGAAGCTAGATTTTTGAAACTGCTGGTGACACAGTCTACAGGGCCATTTCAATGTCCTTAAATGGAACTTGATTGTTCTCACACACAACTTTTTCAGCAGCGGCAATGTTTTCTTCACCCACTGTGGTCACCAGGCAGCCACTCGTTTCTTCGTCTTTTAAGTTCTGCCCCTGCTAAATTCTTGAAACCAGCGGAAAATCGCTGCATGGGGAAGGACAATCTTCCTAAAAGCTGGCTGTAAACACTAAGGGCTGTCAGTTTTAATTAAAGCACTCTTGAAGTCATAAAATGTAATAACACGAAGGTGCTCTCTTTCCAGCTTTATTGCAGATGGCGATAGAGTGCGAAGCAGACAATAACAAATTTAGCCCTGCAAGAATCGGCAATAAGGCTTGCCTGGGCAAATCACTAAGGGGGCTGCTATTCGCTGTGAGATCGAGCTACAGGAGGCAGAACTGTCGCCGCATTAGTGTGGATAGACAGTAGGCGGCATGCATTGAAGCGTGTGCATGTCGGTGCTTCGTTGCGAGCAATTTGGCCCGATTTTATGGTAATGAATCGCGCTGACTGTGGTGGACTGATTATATACAATGGAATCTCATTGATACGATTCTGCCTAATACGTTTTTCAGGATAATATGTTTCCTTTTCTTTTCCCAATAATACGATTTGGTTGGATAATACGTTGGACGATACGATTTTCAGATGATACGCTTTATTTTCCGGTTCCCGTGAAGATCGTATCAACGAGATTCCACTGTATTGCCCTCCAATGGCACATTTTTGTATGAAATCTGCTAAATGTTTCCTTTTACTTGAAAGAAGTGCCAAATGCCATTCAACGGGGACTGGCAATCAGCCAAACAATGAGTGTTTCAGCACTTCCTTGGGGCTTTTTGTGCATGTTTCCCTGGCATTCCAGCTGCCCTCCTAAAATTGTTGTGCAACTTAATCATTACCACATTATCTGCACATCTTGCACTAGTTATAAAAAAGTCAGCATCCCTGCACAACAAAGTTAAAGTAGCAAGATAATGTGCACTTTACATCACCAATTTTAAGCATACATTTCCGTTTCCTTATTTTTTTGTTCACTGCAAAATGCAAACAGATGAGTTGCATTAAGCAAGCTAGGCCACTGTGAGTGGCAGCACATTAGCAGGATCGCCAGGTTGCGTCAGACAAGAATATTTTTCTTCAGTCTGGGGTTTTACGTGCCAAAACCAGTTCTGATTATGAGGCACTCACTAGTATATTTTTAACGCAGTAACACTAAAAACATCTAATTTAAGCGCAGAGCTGCCCTTGTGTGGTTACGTGCAAAGATTGCAATTATTTGAGAGGCTAAAGTAATTAGGTTATTTTATTTCAGCTAGTAATGGCCGCTGTTTTCCGTCGAGCTAACAACTCCACACTGAAGAGCTAAAGGAAATTATAGTAACCGCCTTTCAACTCAGTGTTTTGATGTGCTGCATCTAGAAAAGGCTGTCACACATGATCCTCACTAATACCTTATTTTAGCTCTCTTTGTAGCAGCGAGTCAACACACAAAAGTCCACGATTTACTATATATAGAGGCAAAATAATCTCTCCTTCGTTGCATCAGAACCACATGCTAAAGGAACACTTCCGCCCGCCGCGTAACCACTAGACAAGAGTTATGCAATTATCACAATTATCATGATGCAGTTATCGTAGTACTATAAAGTATATGACGCAATAATGAGTGCTTGCTAACAATTCTTTTTTTTTTACTGCTGAGTGATACTCACAGCACCTCGTTCACTTTGCGTGGTATCATAGACTGCAGAGCGATCAACACATCGCGACAAGTGGCTAAAACGCGGCAATCACGTGTTGCTGCAACCACTTGATTTCTTTGAAATGAGGGAAAATACATTCTGGGGTTTACTCGAAACACAAAGTGACAATAAACATAGTACAACTGTAGCGAACGGAGGGTGCAATGGTAACACATTGTGCGCTTTACATGAGCAGTCATTGATCTTACTACAGCGCAAGGCTAAATGAGTCTGTACATAAAAAAAAAAAATGCGAATCAGCTGTTATGCCCGGGCTACAACCAAGGAAGAAACAGTGTTTGAAGATATGCACGCTGTACGTGCACATGTAAACAATAGGACGTAGCAGACGAAGCGCGGCACAATCTGCACTAACTGCGGTTCAGCCAGTGTCCTCCAGGCAGCAACCTTGCTCAATTTCGCGGCCAATAACTCTGTTTCTTGGAAGTGTATTAGTGATTTGTAACAGTCTGCCTCAAAACTTTGCTAGTAACACTTGTAGTACATCGTTCAAACATGTTACTTTGAAACTGGTTAAATAGATATTGTAATATCTTCAAGACTGCCCGACTCTAGGCATAGAGTCAGGCACTCAGGGAACTGACTTTTGACGCTTGCCTTGTATTTTTCAAACTTATTTTGTAAATAGTCATTCAGGCCAGGCCTTTACGGGGCAATTCAGGCCTTTATTTCGTGCAACCTAGCATGAAAATGCTGTATGAGCCATGTAAGGCGCATACAGCTGAGCTACCCTATGAACTGGAAAATAGGTCAACCCCTGACCTTAACTTGGTCAGACGACGATTTACAATGTGCGAAAAACTCCTATATAAGACGAGGAGCTATCTTAGCTGTTTTTTTTTTCCTGGAAAAAATCTCGACTTATATTCTGTTTTATACGGTAATAATAAACACACTCATACTTAAGTGGTCGTTCAACAGTTAGGAAATTTTCTTTTATATGCTAAAACTTGTAATGCACCGAACTAGGGAGCATTCTACTCCAAGAATCTTTTCAAAAGGGTATGATAATAGCTGAGATAGACGGAAATGCAACATTGCATGACGATGCAAGAAGGTGAGCTTCATTCCCTGCAGCAAAGGCTCTCAATACAGTATGTTGACCAGTGTCTGCAAGTGACATTCCTCCGTCTGCCAACTCTGAAACTGTAACTGAGCCCATATTTATGCCAGGAGCTGTGCCTCGTTCTTTCTTATCTCTCGTTTTTTCACTGTGCAGCGGATTTTCAGTGGCAGCTTCGCATGCTCCGCATTTCACGAAAATCTCTGCGTCATTTGCGTTGCTGCTGGCTATTTGTTCACTACAAGCAGGACCTGTGGTAGGTGAGGCTTGTGACTATCTTTACCGGTGAGTAGGTTAGCTAATCCAAGAATAAGGGTGCTCAGGCTTTCCTTTGAATATACAGTTGTCATGATGACATACATAGGTGTAATATTTTTTCAGAAATATTTGCACCATATGATCTATGCATGGGGCTTGTTTGTTTGCTCTGCCCAAACCTGGCGAGAGGCCTATTAAGGTACAGTTTAGACTGGTGAAGCAACATTCTTCACATGTGTTCTTAAGAAGCACATTTGGCCGGCTATTGGTTGAATAATTAGTTACACCAATGAACTTGACCAAGAAAAGCATGATCATAGTTGTGAATTTAATATAGAAAGTTGCAAATGACAAAAAGAAGCACCTTATAGACTGCAGTCTTCCTTCTTGGCACCACACAAAGCAATGGCGGAAACAGATGACCTAAATGCATCTTACAGGGATAACAATATAGATTGTTATGAAGAAGTGCACCTAGGAACTCTTGACGAAATGTTATTCCGTTGCAAGTCATGAATAAGTAGCTTTACCTAGAGAAATGATTACGTAAAAATAATGCCATTTGTTGCAATAGAAGAGAATGAGAATATTATGCATTTGTTACTGGAGGACAAAACTACAGAACTGGTTTTAATAAGAATGAATGAATGCACAGAGGTGTCCCACATTATTGGGGGGAAACAAGAGAAAAAAGAAAGGGGGGTGTAATGTTAACACCGAATCACTTTGAAAATTCTATCCAACACATTATTAGAAGGTTAAATATGCACAGTAATGGCCAGTTAAATTGTAAGTAGTATGACCGTGCCACCAATACACAGTGCTTAGAGCTAGCTTACTAACAGAAAAATGTAACGGACACATCTGGGGTTGCATTAGTACAGTAGCTTGGTGTCAGTGTAAACGGTAGTGAACATATTCCTCTATTAGCAGCATACCATAATCAAAATGATTGTGCCGAAGGGGTGCTATGATATAAAATCACATACACACACACAAAAAAAAAAAGCTTTTCCACAAGACTGGGGCTATGGTCTTGAATTGTGTACATACTTTAATATTGAACAGATGAAGTGTAGAAATATGGAATGAAACTAGGTAACACCAATTTTTTAATTGAATGCACAAGTTTGCTCACCTTTGATGCAATTGATCTCATTTGCTGTGGTCCACCATAGCATTTGATTGTGCAAGTCGCATACACCTTATTCAGCAGCCGCACAACTTTACGAGGATGGAACTCCAGAAAACACAACAGTGTGAGGATATCTTAGATGTAGGGGTAGAAAATAAATGCATAGTTGGCAATGTTAGTGGACACGCAGCCACATATGACCACAATGAAGCGGAGAAAAAAATGAGGACTTACTCTCTTCTTTCAAGTCCAGCTCCTCTACTGCAACTTCAATTGGAATAGCAATCTCATACATGGAATTTTCATCCAACATGGGTGCCTAAAAATGGTGCACAAGTTATTTGAACCAAAAGACATGACACAGTATGCCCAAGTAGAGAAAACTTTGTACGTACAGTGTTACCCTCAGTTTTTCTGCTTTCCACGAGAGGTGCAAAAACTTTCTTAAGAAGCTTTCGAATGACATGCCGGTCCACTGAGTTTGCATATATGTGGCGCTTCAATTCATTTTGGTCTTTCTTCTAAAAGGGAAAAGGATGTGACATCAATGCCAATGTAACTAGCACCATTTGTACCCATTACCTCTACTTCAAATACCATATGACAAATACCACAACAAAAAATAAAACCACATTTGAACTCATTCTAAGGTAGTTGCTGGCTTTAAAATATCTTGCAGAAAAAAGGTGGCCATTAATGGCAGTTTACAAATAGGGTTCTTATAAATGTTACGTCCCTACCACTAAGTTTTGTTTTGAGTGCAGCCCAGCTAATGGCCAGAGGCACTCTCTGTCAAACATTCGAATTACCAATATCAGTACCGGAATTCTGGTCACTTACTATCATCAAAATTTGTAACATTACAAGCTGCAACATGTACAACTTTAATTTTATCACTCATAATATCATTTAATATCTCATAAACCCTTCATAAAAACATCTCTAGTTCTCCTTCCTAATTCACATTTAATCTGGCACCTCTTCCCGATTTGTAACATTTGACTCCATTCATGATTTGATTCCTGCTTGTGTTCATGTGCATTGTAGAGATAACCCTTTTAACAGCCAGAAAAATGCAAGACCAATAGATGCTACAAATACCAACCTCAGGCTCCAAAAAGAGGTGACAATGTGACGTGAGACCATCCCGTCCAGCCCGTCCTGCTTCCTGGACATAGTTCTCAAAGCTCTTTGGCATGTTATAATGAATGATTGCTCTGATGTCGGCCTTGTCAATCCCCATACCAAATGCAACAGTTGCTACAACTACACGGAGCTTACCTGCAAACAAAGCACACAAGTGGTTTTGTTTCTTTGCTTTAATGTAATGTCACACACTATGGCTTCCAGACAGATCCTTACCAGCCATAAACTTTTTCTGTACCGAGCGCCGCCTGAATGGTGTCATTCCAGCATGATAGGCTTCTGCATCCCATGCTAGGTAGGACCGTCTCGTTTTAGCTGCTGCGATAAAGTGTTGAGAAAGCAATGCTTCAGAAGAAATGCCAAACTATATACAGTAGCCCAACACATGCCATGTGTTTTCTTTTTTTTTTTGCTTACCTTTTGAACCATTTTCTCTTTCGATTTGCTTTTCAAGATGCTGCAAACTGGTGCGAATCAATGAAGCTAGCCGCTCTGTCTCCTCTCTTCGTGTGCAGTAAACTATGATGCTTTCACAGCTGCCAAACCTGCTTCCCTTTAGAAGCTCTATAAGAGCCTGCATACAGGTTAACGAATGAAGCAAGAGAGTGTTAGAGATGGGCATTTTCCATGTTACAAGGCTCTTTGCATATGTCTATTATTGCCAGGCACCAAACGTGAGTTAGGAGACATGTGGCAGAATTACTAATGGAGCTTTCCCCTGTTGTATCTACTTTTTTTTGTAAGTGAAACAAAAAGTGCCCATCTCGTGTTTTAGTGGTGGCAGAATGATTTGTTTAAGTTTTCGTTCTTCCAGCATTGGTGTAGGCAGGAATCTTTTACAAGGAGGGGAGGGGGGCAGGCGGGTGTTGTCGCACGTTGTTTAAAGCCAGGTATGCTGGCACACCGAAATTTCGGAGGAGGTTGGGGGAAAGAGGAGGCATTTGCCCAGCGTGCCCCCCTGGCCACTCACACCTCTGTCTTCCAGGTGGCGCATTAATAGGAATGCCTTTATATTGGCTTCCTGTCGTTTCTTGCAATAAATGTTGGTAGTCTGCACTCTGGTCCTATCTTTCTTTCCGTCCTTGTATTTTGTGCAGTGTGTTTGCTTGTAGAGACACTACACAGGAATACTAAGTAACGCTGTATGAGTAAGTTCCATTTTGTAATAGCAAAACCTCCCCTCTTACCGTGAGAGAAGGCTTGGCAAGACAGAAAAGCCACAAAAAAGAGACAAGTGGTAATAACACCTTGAAGTGGCCGCACCACCTTACCCTGACGTCATGAATTTTGACTGTGTCTACTTGGGTCTAGTTAATTGTTTATGATTAGATGAGGAGGACTGCATTGTATTCTAAAGGAATCGAAGATAACCTTGCAAATTTTCAAAACATTTCCTGTGCCACAATGGCTCAAATATGACAAAATACCTTGAAATTGTCATGCCACACTGACGCTGTGATACTGAGGTATTGGCACGAAAAAAAAAAAAAGAGGCAGTCTGACCTTTATTTTATCAGCTAGTAATCAAACTGTTATCATAAAATGAACGAAGGCAACAGTTTCGTAAGAATATATTACCTGTCTAAACTAATTTAGTCTTGCTCTTTAGTATCCTTTTAAAATTTCCACTGTGATGTGGGTCACCACTGGGCTACAGCAGTGATTCTCATTATGTGATTGTGCAAGGCTTTCCTGCATTGCGCAAATGACGACTTTACTAGAAATCAACAGAGAGGAACAATTTTTGTTTCTTCTGGTCTGACGCACCAGGCAGCCAGATCCCTGCACTATGAGGAACTCCCTGGTGACTCACCAGTGGGCCATGATAAACCAAAAGGATGTGAAATGTGGTCCCACCGGTGGGTCACGATGCACAGGAATCGAGATTTCAATAAGTGTTGCCGCAGTGAATGTGTTAAGTTGAGGTTGGTCATTAAATGCTGGTCCATGGGTATTCCTTTTTTTTTTTAAACATCGTAAACATCAACATAAATGGCAGCTGTGCTATGCATGATGGCAGTAGCCTTATGCATGGAGGTGCCATTGACAATGAACATGCTTATCTTTGTCCAATTCCTTCTCTTCATTTGATACAGCATTAAGTGAATTTTGTTGTTGCTGTTGTTATTATTATAATTATGAACGGATCTAAACAAATGCAACATCCATGTACCAGTTTGCGAATGGAGGCTGTTAATACTCTAGGCATTCTACTTGGCAGGAATCTTAAGGCTATTACCAATTTCAAGAAATCTGCCTTAAAGATCTGTAGCAAAGTGCATTGCTGTTCCAATCAACATCCATCCACACTGCACTTTCAGTGCACTGATACAAGTTTACTAGAAACGCAATGCATTTTGATGCACATACTGAGGACATATTCCTTGAAAGGAGTGCTAGGCAAAGGATTTATAGCAAATGGACATGTTCAGCATACTAGCTAGCTCTAATTTTGCAATTATACATGTCACTCGAAGTAGCTAATTGAGATGTTAATTAGATTATTTTACATGTGCTGAATTAGCAAAATTGTTCATGCGCGTGGAGGATATGACAAAGACAGTGATGCCTAGGCATTGTATGCTCTCTTTTGTCACAACTGTAATTGTAAAAGGCCCTGGCTACAGAGGCGGTAAGGCGTTGTTCCTGGGTTCGAATCCCTGACCAGAACGAATTTTTCCTCAACTGCGAAGCTTTCTTTCTGAGAAACCTGCAAGAACTTCCATTGTGGTTTCGTGCTACATTCAGGAGGATAACAATTTTCACTTTCATGACACTTTCTCCACTTGCAGGAATCTGCAGAACTATTTGCCATACTGCTGAGACAGTATGTACTAAATACTAGTACAATGAAGTGCATGTGATCCTAATGCCGAATGGACATGCTGTATGACTGGGAGTTCTAAACACATCCTAATGTAGTGAAGTACAAAGGTGCTATAAATACCTCATCACGGTATTTGTCTTCTGAAACTGACAAAATGAGGTTCTCCGGCACAGAAGGTGATCCAATAACACCAGCAGAGGTGTTGTCAATTTGCAAGTGTTCTGCTATGCTTAGACATGTACTCCTTGTGGCAGTTGCTGTCAGTGCAAGGATGCAGTGAACCTTTAGCTGCATAGTCAGGACCTGCAAATGTTTTCTTAGCTGGAATCACAAAGCCTCCCCCTCATAGCGAAAAATTTACTGTGCTTCAGGTAAACCTAACACTGCTTTAGCAACTAGAACAAATATCTGCAAAACACTGAGCAATAATCCTTTTGATATTTCTTTCTTGCTGTTCTCATGTTTTCTAAAGACTTTTGACTTTAAGATAACAGGTATACACAAGTTTGCTGATGTGAATTTTTACTGCAGAATATTTTGCATAAGCTTTTAACTTAAGAATTCAGATATTCCCTAACATCCTTAGCTCTAAAACATTCTTCTCATTATTGAGAAATAGCCACATCACACAGAACTAGTCACTTGCATGATTATTACAGTTGCCACCAAAAGTGGCACCTCATAACTTCTACAGCACTGCCAAAACTGTCGTGAATAGCGCTCATTTGTTCGCAGCCCATTTAAGGACCAAATCAAAAATTCATATAATGGAGTCCAACGACTTGAAGCAATGCATGGGCTATGGGCAACACCATTGCAGGTGTCTCCAGATTAATTTCGACCACATGGGGTTCTTTAACATGCATCTAAATACAAGCACACAAGCATTTTCACATTGCGCCCCTATGTGAATGCATCCACTGGGGCTGGAAATTGAACCTGCAACCTTGTGCTTAGCAGCGGAATGCCATAGCCACTCGGCAATTGTGGTGGATGAGGTTGAGAGCCATGCTATGACGGTGTGCACAGGTGGTAGTGCTGACCTTTAAAAAGGTTTCACAGGCTTTCTTGCCAACAGACTAAAAGTAGCTATGCAAATAATAACTTGCAGTTCAGAACTGTGACATTTTCAAAGGCAAGCCAAAGCCTCTAAATATTGGCTGTTCGAGAAAGTAGAAGGTAATTTTTAAAAATTTAACCAAATCTATGTTTAGACTATAGCCATAAAAGATGGTTTATATACCGGGGTTTTGAAGAAAGCAGAGTTTCATGTTTGCAGTTGCAAACATGTGCATTGGTATCGCTTGTCAGAGAAGTTATGACAGCTATGAGTGGTAGTGTCAACCTGACCTAATTTTAATTTGCTCGTTAGGCAGACTGCAGAAGGCGCTGGTGCATTCACAACACGGATGCTAACAACATGCAAGTGTACTTTCCCTTTTATTAAGATGCTTCAGCATTTGCAGATACCATTCCGAGTTTTTCTATCTGCTTAATTCATGTTTTCTCCACAATATTTATACGAGTATAAATATTGCAAAGCTGCTCCCTTCAGCTGTTACCACATGTACAAGATGGCAGTGTGTACAGTAAAACCCCACAAAAACATTATGACAATTAAGCAATCTGCTCATGTGACATCACCAGAAAAGAAGAAGCGCTGGAGGCAAACAAAAGCAAGCAAAAGCGGTGAAGCACTACACACTTCAAATATAAGAGGCCACAACATAGTGGTAAGGCCTTTAAAAGTGGTTATGTCATACTGAAGAGGACTATATAGCAGACTATACTTATGCTTGCACATGCTCTCTGTATGTGCTCTTAACTTGCTCATTTTACCATTCTGTGCCATCATGAGGCACTGAATTGCTGAAAGTACAGTTTTTAATGTAAAGGGACATTAAAAAGAAAATTAATTTGAGTTGAATTAATAAAATGCACTCTCTCGTTCTGTCTGGTGTATCTGTGTTACTTACCGTGATTAGTGTCACTCAGTGTAGTTTAGAATGAATTAATAAATTACCCTTTTGCAATAACAAAAAAGACACTATTACCGTGAAAGGATGCTTGGCAACCAGAAATGATGCAAAAACAAAAAAAGGGTGGTGACATGGCCTTGAAGTTCCCGCACCAGCTTGCCGTAATATTATGGATTGACACTCGGGCCTAGTTAAACTTTTGCACTACAAGATCAACTACATTGTATTCAAAAGGAGCCAAAGACGCCAAAGGAGCCAAAACCATTTTTTTAAAGATTCGAGAATCTCTACAACACCACAATGGCCCAAATACGATAAAATACAGTGAAATCCATGATTTCACGCTGACGTACCTGTGCTAAGGTTTCAGCAAGCTATTCAAGAAATGGAAGTTAAGTCTTCATTTTTTCTTATATAGTAATCAACCTCTTCCTACAAAATTAACAAAAATATAGTTTTTAAAGAATATTTTATCAGACTAAACTGACTAGATGCTTCTCTTTAGTGTCCCTTTAATAGCACCTATAAAATCGAGACTCAGGTCAGTGTGTGTATGTGTTTCCGCACCAGTTTAAAAAAATTCTTGCAGGCACATTAAGACACATTCTGAAGCATTTTACACATAGGCAGTTTCAAAACCACATTCTCAAGACAGCTAAATATGCTGACACATTAGCTGCTCTGTTAAATGACACCCTGCCACTTTTTTTTATAGGGTGGTTCAAGTTAGTGAAGGCAGACTTTGCAAATGCTGTTGGATGTGATCACCCAGGACAGTACCGATGCAAAACTTGGAGGACGCTTAAGCTTTGCCTTTAAGAGTAGAACGCGCTAGCGTTATCGGGACCCGTTCACATCGCATTGTTCGCATACGGCAAGTAGGCTTCATTCACTGCAACACTGAACATGGGAAAGCCAGCTTACAAAGACCAAGCTTACACCGATCCCCGTAGAGTCAGCTTCACTTTTAAACTAAAATGTATAGCTGGAAAGACGTTTTTACAGGGGCAATATAAGTGGTCTTATATTAAAATGTGAAGGCCCCAGCACCTTTTTCTAAATTATTTTATTCATTGTTTGCTATTGCCCAGGCGCGCAGGTCTGGTAGAAATGCTTGAGTTTCCTCGTAGCAGAATTAGGTTTTCTCGTACATTCAAATTACAATCCGACGGCGAATCCGACGCCGAATGGTAAAGTCGTACTTTACCAATTTTCTGACGAATTTCACTGTGAGAAATTCAATTTTTGTTTACCAAAACCTTGCACTACGTGGAGGGCCTGCGCGGTCGATGTGGTTGGATGATTTTCTCTGCCACCCGCGATCACACGCCGGTTGCCGACGCCGGATTTTCTGCGACACGGTGCTCTAGACACTATCGCGTTGAAATGTTATGTGCTTTAGTGTTTTATAGCTGAAATGTAAGAGTAGCCAGTCAGAAACAAAGTAAAGCCCAGTGGGAATTGCAAACTTCATACTTGCCTTGTAAAGCTGCAAATATGAAGGCCGGAAGTTGTGCGACCACTCAGAAAGGCAGTGTGCCTCATCAATGCAAGCAAAAGCCACTGGAGGCAGCTGGTGCACAATGCTGTTTCCTTCCACGAGGCTTTCAGGTGAGACAAGCAAGAAGTGAATGCTGCCTTCTCGAAGCTGTGACAACACTTGCTCCTTCTGGGCCGGTGGCATAGCGCTGTGCAGGAATGATGCCTTTAAACATGGAGCCAACCTTGCCACCTAAAAGTATAAGTTATCCAGCTCAGTTACCAGCATGCCGGGTCAAAGCAGTTTAGGCATCCCAGAATGCATTAGAAGACAAATTTCACAAGTAAAATACAATGCTACAGCAATGAACAGACGATGAGCAAAACAAGAACAAGGTGAAAGCAGGAGACAATGTTTCGACAAGTGGACTTGTCTTTTTCAAGGCGACATATGCTCTCCTCGGCACAGTATATATAGGTACGGTTCTTCTAAAGGGGAGAGAGGGTAAGGCGGCTGCATAGGCATATCTACCGGGGAGGCAAGGGGGGCCCTTGCCCCCCCGCTCTCAAAAGTGGGGGGGGCGAAGTATGCCATTTGCCCCCCCCCCATTTTTGAAAGCTGGCACTTTTGGCTGCACGCTGGAGAGTCCAAGAAAACCACAGCAGAAGCTAAATTTTCTTTCTAAATAGAGTGGCCATGTATGTAATACTTTTATTTACTGCGTATCCCCTGCTTGGGCAGCGAGGACAAAATTATGGTGAGGCATTAGAAAAGAAAATAAAAGAAAAGCCTCGCCTGTGCCACCGAAGTATAACAGGCTGGGCAGCGAGGACTGTCTTTTGTGCCTCCTCAGGACACTCTGTAGCGGACGACGCGCGGGATTCGCCATACACACTCGCGTTGCGGAGAAGGCCTGGCGCTGGGCAGTTCCTGCCCTAACAAATGTCAGCTTGCGCTACTTGCATCATGCCTAGCTTTTGGGGCCGATAAATCTGTATTTGAAAACACAATGAGCTTGCCATATTTACCCTGCTGGCGAGGGGTAGGTCTGTATAAACAATTATAATCAGCTGCGCCCAACGACTGATGTGCCTTACACGAAATCGTTGGGTTATCAAATGCTGGAACTATTTAATCTCTGTCCAGAAATAGCCTACCCATCGTTGCAGCCTCAGTATCTTATCACCATCAAAAATATAATCAAACCTCTTACAGGTATAACTGTAGAATTTCACTGTGTGATCACGACTTATTGTAGACATGTTCGTGAAAATGACCTTGGTCAAAGGTCATTTCAATACTAATAGAACACTGACTTTAATTTTTTCTAAAGCGAAAAAAAAAAAAAAAAAAACCAGCGAAAAACCAAAACGCAGGACCAGAAGGAGGCAAACAAACTAAAAGTACGTGGATGCTTCAAATAAATCAGTTGCAAGTCCGGCGACTGTATGTGTGTTTGCCTCCTTCTGGTCCTGCGTCTTGGTGTTTTGCTGGTATTTTTCGCTTTAGAACATTAACCAACTAGCCCAGCAATTCACGCTTCTAAATTTTTTTCTAAAGGCTTGTGTCACTTCTCACCTTGTCGATTTCATTTTCAGTCTGTTTCCAAATAAGAGTTGCACTATTACTTGTTTCCCGACAGCAGCAAAACAGCAGATGTTTCATATTGTGAAAACATTAGGGCCACGTTTTGGTGGCGTGTACCGAAATTTTGCACTGTGTAGGTTGCTTATGTGCTCCCGAAAACAGGTACTGAATAGTCTCTCCCAATTTTTATGCGTTATACACGGCATTCAGTTGTTTTCCCCCGGTATTCTAGGTAAACTATGCGGAGTACTATGCGGAGTTATTTATTCGAAGTACGGAGAAATGGTCTGAGTGACGAGTGATAAATGTTTATTCTGTGTAGGTTCTTTACAGCCTTTGTAGAAAGTTACTAATTGAAGTGTTTCAGGGTGTCATGCCGTTGCTAATTGAAATGTTTCCCAGACTCCTAAAGCAACAGCACGAGAAACGGTCGAAATTCCGTCAAAATAGAGAAAATTTTAAGCGTAGTGCGTTGCGAAACTTTCACTTTCCTGCTTTAAAGCAAGTGATGCAGATAATTACTAAATCCTCGTTCTTCCATGTGTTTTCGTGCATCATACGAGATTCTTAGTTTGTTTCGCCACTGTCCTCTGTGAGCTGAAGAAGGTATCTTGTTTACATCTGCGGATAATTAGGGTGATGGTATGGGTAATATGTAGGCAATGTTCCAAATGTGTGGGTTAAATGTGCATTTTCCAGTAGAATGCGTATGCAAGTGGTCCATTGCGTTATTAGTCTGTTTTACGAGTGGTGTAAAACTAAGACGGCTGTGCTGGCATAATGACAACTACAACTGAGATAAAATTTTGCGAATATAAGAGGAACAAAATGCCAAGTTTATGTGCGATAGTAAATGCTTGTTGATCAAATACAGATTTAAAAAAATTGTAACCAAGTGTTCGAAAGTGTCATGCTGCTGCTAGGTTTCCCAATTTCCCAAAAGAACTCTGCGTTTCAGATATTTTATACATTGAAGGAATAGACAGGTTTTAAGTGCAATGCGTTGCAGATTTTAACATTTCTGGCTTATTTAGAAGCCTTACCAATAACTATTGTACCCTCATATTTTATTTCTTTTTACATTGTCTGGCGTGATATACGAGGTTCGCCTGGTGTCCTCATCGAACTGAAGGTGGCAGCTTCATTATGTTTGGTGACTGTAAGGACAAGTTAATAGGTGATGTGTAGGTGAAGTTCAGAGTAGATGGGTAAATGGGGCTTTCACAATAAATCACGTATAAGCACTCTAGAGTGTTATGAGCGTGTCTAATGAGCGGGGAAGAATTGATCCGGCTGCCCTGGCAGAACTATAGAAGCCACCAAGACCAAATTTAGTGAAGATTGTTGGTATGCTGTGGAAACTCTCTGTGCGAAGTCAAATGCGGTTGGATCAAACACAGCCTTTGTAAAATATTTCTTATTCAAGTGTTAGAGCGCGTGATATCACAGCTATCAGCTATGCTTCCCACTGTCTCGACATAGCTGTAGGTTACAACAGGTTTATATTTTGTGGAAAGGGGAGGGGGGCATGGAAACTGCAAGGTGCGACAAAATTGTTACATTCCTGGTGCAGTTAGAAGTGTTGGAAATAATTATGGAGCGGTCTTTTTTCTGTCCCTATTTTCAGGTGCCATAATACGTTCAGACTTGGCTTCAGCAATGTCCTCGGTGAACTAAGCAAGACATTTTGTTTATACTTAGCGAAAATAAAGGATGCGTATGTTATTGACAATATGTAGGTAAACTTCAGAGACAGAGGTCTAAGTATGACATTTGCAGTAAATTAAGCATGCAAGCGATCCGGAGCTTTATGAAGGCATTCTGCGAACAAAGAATTTATCCCATTGCTCTCGAAGATCTGTGAACTCAACCGATATCAAATCTAACGGAAATTGAGTAAGAAAGATGGGGGGGGGGGGGGCAGGCAGAATTGGAAGGAGGAAGGACACCATGGTAAATGTTATGGCGAAGTAACATGTGTGTTGATGAATTACTGGCTTTTTAAAAATTCCCAACAAGAAGTGCTCGAAAGCATTACACGGGGATGAAAGTTTCAAACGAAACAGTCATATATGGGATAGTTTTTAATGTATGCGATGTAATTACAAGAAATTGAAAGTTTTATTGCAACTGTTCGAAAGAAACAGCTTCACTGGACACCGGGCTATAATTCTCGAAGGTCGCACACATCTGCTGTCTTTTTTTTTTCTAGTGAATATTGCAAGTAGTACATGTTGATTGTACTTCGTTGCGTACACCCTCGACAATACTACTATTACCTAAACTAGAGATACACTTATGATGTAGATTTCCAAACCAAGTACAATTCTTTGTTTAATTAGTAAAATTGGCTGTAACAGATGTGCATTTTTTATGTGCGCTGTACTGCGGCTATATATACTTGGTGGAATCCGATACCTCTGCAATAGTACCGCGCGACTGGTTGCTCGAGGCACTTTGCGTGTATTCACGGGCTTCTCTCATGCTTGGAAAACACATTTATGTAGCACGTATTGAGCAAAAGAAAGCTGTACGGGAGTTTTTCATCGAGAAATGGTTGGTGCGCGACTGGGCGGGTGGGCGAGGCATCGATCGAGGGTGTGTTAGCGGCAAGTGTTAGGGAGTGTTACCCGCCTTCCCTGTGTTTTCCCAGCAATGGACAGGTAACTTATAATCAAAGCACTGCTGCAGTGCATGAGACAACCTTAAACCAGCAATAAGATGATTGAAGGGGGACAAAATAAAAAGTGCAGTTAGTGTAGCCCTACACAGGAAAAAACAAACAAAAACAGGGCAACGAAGAAATCACCATCGATGAAGGAGGGTGTCAATGTGAAAGCCACCTGATACCTAAAGAATTCTTTGACAATTAACATTGTTTCAGAGAAGTGAAGCTTTGTAGATATCCATTGGCTATATCACTGCTACATATCCATGAATAAATCACTACATAGTACATGCTAAGCTCAATGCCAATCTGTTGTCTTATCACTGGTGCCTGCAACTCCGATAAATGCCTGTATTCCAGTGGTTGTGCATCTCGATATGAGTGGCTCATCACACCCTCCTTACTTTTCTAGAAGAAAATTACTTGGCTTCGCATTTGTAGCATATGTTTTCTTTGTTTCAAGTGACAAGACCTTGGACATTTTTCTTATATGTTTTTTTTAGAATTAATGCAACCTGTGGCAATTTCTTTTTCTGCTCCTACTGCTGTACTCCATTCATTGTCATTGTTTCACTTTAGTCTTGGTGATAAGTCATCATGTTCTTTCTTTTCTTTCCTCGCTTTCCTATCGATGTTTCGATCTCCTCCTTCCTAAAGTGTAGGTAATTAGGCAGAATGCATTGCGTACGAAAATAATCTGAGTATCTCCAAGCGACAGCAAACAGCAAACCTTAAATACGTGCAAATGCCACGTTGGATAGAACCGAAGTCCATCGCTTAGAGATACTCAGATTATTTTTTGCATTCTGCCTACATAATTAGTCTTAATTAAACCACTTCTCAAATATTACCATTAGATGAAAAGTTCATAAGAAAATTGTAGAGCAACATTTTTAAAGTTAAGAGTGTTTTCGAGAGTGAAAGAAGCCCGTGGCACACTGGTTGCTCGAGGCACTTTGCGTGGGATGCAAAAACACATTTATGTAGCACCAAAAGAAAGCTATATAATTTTCTCATTGAGCTAATTATGTAATTAGGCACACTTGGAACAGTAGCCGCAAGACAAGTTGTGGGACGTGGGACACCCTATATAAAGCAAAAATTATGGGGTTTTACGTGCCAAAACCAGATCTGATTATGAGGCACGCCGTAGTGGGGACTCCAGAAATTTGGACCACCTGGGGTTCTTTAACGTGCACCTAAATCTAAGTACACGGGTGTTTTCGCATTTCGCCCCCATCGAAATGCGGCCGCCGTGGCCGGGATTCGATCCCGCGACCTCGTGCTCAGCAGCCCAACACCATAGCACTGAGCAACCACGGCGGGTAGTACCGCAAGAACATAGAATGATACTGTGTTCAAGATCAATATAAAATCTAGCCTTTGTATGCTTTTGGAACAGTAGCCACATCACTAGGAGAATGATGTGGGTTTGACACACCCAGTTGCTGGTTCCAGCAGTAAAAACTGTTACAAGTGTTCCTTCAAACTTCGATCAAACCTTGTGAGTGCAAACTGCGGCAGTTTCACATGCAGCATCTCAAATTCTCCTGACGAGTGGAGATGTCCCAAGGTACAACGATTGCAGTGAATCGTCACCAGCTCGCAAAGTCAGAGAAAGAGAGAAAAGTGAGCAGTTATTATTTGGCTGTTCCAGTCTATTGTGAACTGCCAGAAGAAATAAGAAATGTCAATTCATGTGTTTTGGTACTCAGGATGCACATTCATGTCATTCTTTCAATATGCTAACGCATTAGAGCTGTCAATTAGCAATACATGAGAGGCACTCACTTGATCTTCCATAAGTGAAATCAATGGTGACACAACCAATGTTAGGCACTTTGATTTCTGTGCGTAGAGGTATGCCGGGAGTTGGTAGCACAAAGATTTTCCAGAGCCAGTTGAAGACACCAACAGTGTTGACAAACCTTGAATTGGAAATAGGTCAGTATAGTGACCATGGCAGTTCTGCTTACAATGGACAGAAAGAAAAAAACCTTACCACATAAAATTCTCATAATCGCTGCTTCTTGCCCAGGTCTAAACTCTGAAAAGCCAAACTTATGCAGCGTTTCAAAAACAAATTTTGGTGTGTCTGAAAAGATAAGAAGAATTCCTCAGTAAGCGCCTCTGGCTGCTGTGAAAGGGGCAAAAGGCACTAGGCCTATATAATTTCTTACCAGAGTACTGGCAAAATTTGTCTCGTTTTTATTTATTTATTGGATAGCCGTTGAATCAGTAATTAAGCTATTAAGCCTCAATTCACCGAGAACGCAACAAATAATTTATTACGTCCCCTTTTATTGAAACAAGTTCAAAACATGCACCAAGAGCAGTGTGGTTTCGGAGGTGAAAAAGGTGACCCATCACATCACCCAAACTTCTTGTGGTGTCTTGTTGTGGTACCAGTTACCACTGATGCATACACACACACTATGGTCGTGCTGCCCAGAGTCCATTCACTACTCAACGGGACAAGAAGAGAGAGTATGTCCTCCTGTGTTTCCAAGAGAAGCGAACAATTGGAAGTGCCAACTGCGTTTCAGCGATGTGCTGCCATAAATCTGCACGCAAGTTGTCACTGCTTCCGAGCTCCACAGCTACAGACTCTCCTGCCCCGCACCGGAATACAGCCTTGCAAAATGTTTTTGATGCAATGTGAGGTAATCTTCATCCAAGCTGCTTTTATGATTTCCACAGCTGTTAACATCATCCGTAGCAGGATGTTAGTGGCTGAGTGATGACGTTAATGGTCATATTGTGTAGCTGAGAGGTAATTTAGACATATGTACTGAGTCATTAGAGGCACATACAGTCTTTGCCAACAGAAACAAGGCCACTGCGCACATCACTGCTGTTGGCTCCAGGACCTCTAATCAGACTCTTGTTGCACCTGCACTGCTCAAAAGCCCTGGAGACGGAGGCAAAATGTAATCCACACACTTTCAAGGAAAGACCAGTTGTGAAGCTTTCTCAATCCAGGACTTCCCTGGGCACGACATGAAAGAACCAGGGCTCAATAACACTTAGGCTTCCACTGGCTTTGTTTCTTTTGGCAAAGGCTCTACATTGCATGTAGTCTGCACTTATGCAGAGTACACTAATCGCCAAATTATCATACAACACTAATGCTGCCCATGCACGAAAAATTAGATGCTGTTTTTACAGTGATGCACAAGTGCTAGCCCTCACCTGGAAGTTTTCCATCAAGGTCAGCTTCTAGAAGTGGCTGGACACCTATCCTTTCATTTCCTTTGATGTGTGCAGCAAGATTATGAACTTTGTTTTCATTCATGGTGCTTTCTAATTTATCTTGATGTTCTGTGGAGGAGACATATTGTTCCGAAGAATGTAGGGCTATAAAGGTTTTTTAGATGAAACTTGAGCAGAGCTTCCATCCAAAAGAATTTATAAAAATGTTAGACATCAGAAAATCTGTACAAAAGAATAACGTACGAGTAATTTCTTTTGAACAAAAGACCTTTGTCACGGTTTCTGGCATGTTGCCCCCCCAGTGCTTGATACCACGTGCCATTTCAGCAGCTTCCTCTAATGTGGGCAAATGAATCACTTCTGGTTCAGCAGGGACTTCAAGCTTACCTAGAATTAAAAAATAAAAGGAAAAACAACAATCCTGGCTAGCACAGCACTCTTGCCTCTAGATGCTTTTAAAAAGAATTGCACAGGGTACATACTTGTGTTTGTAGAACAAGAACGCGCCCAATGGCCAATTTCACCACATTTAAAGCATTTTGATGTGCCGCTTTTACAAGAGGTTCCCTCTGAGAAAGTGTGTTTCTTCTTCCACTCTTTGTATTTCAGCTGCCGGACATTCACTTTGTGATGACCACGTGAAAACTTTTTTCTCTTCAGGTTGATCCGCACAAAATTTTCGTTAATGCTGTTACTACTTTTATGCCTGAAACAGAAGGTTTTTCTTATTTGAAGGCGTTCACCATTAGTCAGCACAGCTACCACATACAAACTTTTTAACACAAATATATTTTTCATTACCTTTTCGTGTTACCCTTTCCAGCTTTCCTTGGTTGTACTGCAGAACTTTGTGATTGTATGTCATCGGGATCTGTCAGTGATGGCTTGTTTAACTCTTCCTTCACTTCACAGTGTTCATCAGAACCAGAATCTTTCAAAGTCTTTCGTCTTTTCACTGTCTCTTGTTTCTTTCCAGACAGTTTGAGTGTGCTTACCCCAGTGTCTGTTCTTCTCTGCCGTTTCCTTTTTGGCTTTTCACAGTCTTCTTTTGCCACCACTTCAATCTTGGAACTCTCCCCACCCCATGCTTTTTTATGAGACTCCTCTTTCAATTCATGTGCAGCCTGTGATGGTAGGGATTTCTTGTTCCCGTTAAGCTTATTTACTCGAACTTCTTTATCTGAGCATAATAACTGGTGCCGTGTTTTCGGTATGTGACAAATAGTACCGCTTTCATTTTGTGTGTTTACTTCTGATTTACCTAACTGTGAACTAGTAGAACCATCTTCCTCAGATGTATCCTTTGAAATCAATGTGGGATGATGAGACACACGCTGCTGCTTTACAGCAGGAGTCTGAGGAGGTGTGGGTGTGAGAAACACATCATCTGCTGATTCTATGGATGAATAGCGGATCGGACAAGTCTTGCTGACCTTGGTTTTGATGTATCCTTTCTCACTCAACCCACCATTGCATGTACTTGGCCTACATGCCAAGGGAAGTTGTGATGACGATGATGGGGGAGTGAAGAACACCTCATCATCAGCAATGCTATTTCTTGATAGCCATGACTCATCAAGGCTATGTGTATAGTACAGCATACGTGAAGCTGATACCATTTTGCATGGAGATACAGACACTCTATCTTCATTTGTGGCTGTGGCCTCTTCAATTGGAGTGCATTCTTTGGCCTGTACAGGTTTGCAGTTAGTTTTGGAAAGTGCTACAGAGCTTGAGCTTTCCTTGTGCTCTTCCAGTCTCGGACAGACGGGTTCATCTTGCATACTTTTAGATCGATATCCACGGAACATGCATTCTGGCTTGGGTGGACCCTGAAATATAAAAAAAAGGTAGTCAGATTCCCTGGTTTCCGACATAAAAGTTCATGCTGGGAGGCTTACTTCAAGCTGAAACGACGCCAGTAGTTTTTCACGGATTTTGTTGGTGTAAACACTTGAAGAATTTGGTCGTACTTTTTTTTGGTTCGCTGCAGGCTTTCTGTTCAGTGAGACGTCCCATACGCCATCATCTGAGGCCACCTAGAATTGCAGCCAATGCAAGCCGACTTTTTACTTAATGCATTTTAACCTCTGTACACAATGAACTATGGCTTACCGATGAATTCGGTTCAGATAGACTTTTCTTGAGCTTCCAGTACTGTGAATAGGCCTCTGAAATATGTAGATGCGCACTTTGTTAAAAAGTGCAAGCGCACATAAAGAGGACATACAATCTCCCTAAAGTATGTTGAAGAATACACACAATAACAAAGTTTTGAGAGCTTGTAAACACGTTTTTAACAAAAGCGTGGCGTCTATGTCGACTGCTTCAAGCAGGTGTCACTTCTTAAAGTTAGCAATGCAGTGACAGGGGTGTCACCGCTGGCAGCTATGTGGGTAACGACAGCTAAAATTCCACTTCCTTTCGGAATTTAGTAAGAGAGAAGATGCACCTGATATACTTTCTGGCGCGACCTTTATGTCAGCCTGGAACAAGAAAACAAGAAAAAAGTTTATGTTCACTTCCTGTAAAACTCGAATAGATAACATAGCACGCAACTGAAAATACTAACAGCAGAAGGTTTTCTAGCCTTTTCAATGATGAATGCCTTTTCCCACTCTTTAATTACAACTTTAAGTCGTTGAAGATCTTGATTCAAGTTCATTTTATCAAGAAAACAACGTCAGCGATTCCAATAACTTGATTATACATAACTTATGCACGTAGCAATCTTTCAATGGTTTCGCGGCAAAAATAAGCTGGAGAACTAGGCTTGGCTTGACGGTGACTTGACTACGCGTCATCGATGCATCATTTTATTTCTCTTTTTCTTTAAACAAAAGCTTGATTTACAGAATGGCTTTATCAGTTTGTCCCTCGAATAATTTGGCCATAAATATTTTAGGCCCGGTTTATGACCCTGCGTAATAAAATGTATTTTAGCTGCACAGACTCATGCAGGTGTTTTCGTTTTTGCGGGGCCTGTGATGCCTGTCGTTTTTTGCAGTTTTTTTAGACCGCCTTAGTGGTGCTTGGTGCAGTGTGGTGTGATTTATGTGGCGTATATTTCGGGGCATTCAAAGTTAGCGCTGCTGTGTAGTGTAGTGTTCAAGTGAGAAAAGTGAGTGCACTGTGAGAGTGAAGGTGTTTGCATGCAGTAAGAGAACACACTAATGGGCGTGCCTTTTCGTCGTCGTTTGTGTACCGCATCTTGCATTTTTGCGAGATTGTTATATTTAAATTTGGTGGCTGAGCTGATTAAACGCGGGTTAAAATGCACTTGTGGTTTATGTGTACAAAATTGACGACGTGTAACGGTAATCGGATTTTGTTACAAAGAGAGGAGCTTTGAGTGCGTGGTCAGGAACGTGCCGTTTCGTGAAAGTGATAGCTCCTTTTGCTGGACATCCTCGCTGCTTAAGTTAGCCTGCTTGATGGGCAGATAAATGGAGCACAAGTCGAGAAGAGCGTCAGGAAATGGATGCCGCCTCCAGAACCTTGCGTAATATAAAATATTGTTTCCTTAATGTGCATGGAATGTCCGAATATTGCTATTCAAGTTAACCCGTCGATCACTGTGAACACCGTCGCTTTTAAAATTCACGCCACTTCTGTGGACTTGCACCAACGATTGATGGCTCATGTACTGACATTATACCGATTCTTCCACTTTCAGGGTTTCAATTTTTGCCAAATTTGGGAAATAAGGTTGGACCTATACTTATATATATTATTATATAATATTTATTGTATGATTGGGGAGAAGTCATGTTTATTCAGAAAAAGACCTTCGCCGTATTCGCTTTTGCTTTTCGAGTTACGCTTGCCACTGAGAACAGCCACAAGCTTTTTGTGCCAGCACATTTTTTTCTCAGACAAGCTATTACAGGTTGCTCTAGGAAAGTATCCTCCAACATGCTGTTCTATTTTTTCCATGCTTCATTAATTCCGGCTGCCGTTCGTGTACATCACAATTTGCAGCATTGCTATGCTGCACCGACAGTGCCTTTGCATGTGCCTCAAGTCGTGGAGAGTTATTTGTATGTTGGAGAGTTAATTTTGTTTGGAATGGTCAAAGAGCATTGAAGCAGTGTTTTCTGATGTGTAGTAGTGTGTGATATCTCGTCAAAAATGACTGATCATTATTTTTGTTCTGGTGGCTCTAGCCCTGCCAGATGTGAGCCCAGATGCTGTTAAACTCCCTGAATTAAACCTACATTTTGCACTAGCGTTTAAAGAAGTGTGTGCTCAAACAATTGGTTTGAAAGATGGTGCTTAGACTGGTCCAAGGTAGCTACTAAATTTCATGCTGTAAGCTGATTTTCTGCCTCATTCATTTCAGTTTATTGTAGTAACTCATTTGGACCTGTTTATTTCAGCAACACTTGGAGGACTTAATGCAGCCTAGACAGTTGGTGTCTGCTTTTTATGAATGTGGCTCTTTTGGAGAAAGTTTGACTTAATCTGATTGTTATAGTATGATGTAGGATAAAAATTATGGGAAAAGTATGGTTTCTTGTGAAACTAAAGGGCCATATGTACGTTTTATCTGCCATTAAGAAGATAACACAAGAGATTCAGACAGTGGGGTGGGGGTGGCTTTAGCTTTGGGTTATGATGATTGTGTCGATGCACTGCACACGCATGTAGAGAAAAAAACGTGCCACTTACTGCGGAGACAAGTGCTTCCATACATGCCACTGTGTGGGTGCCTTGCACTGGTGGTTTCCTTTTAATGATGGGCTTCACTGTACATATAAAGTTAACATTGGCTTTGTGCAACTTTTTTGGGCTAACCGTGACTAAATGTTTACATGTCCACCAACTGGTTTCCACAATGCTAAAATGTCATTTGTACTTTATGATTCTGTTGTGATTGCTAGTGACTGCATGAATGTGGTCATCTGGCTCATACTAGTTGGCTAAAAAAAGTGAAGTCATGTTGTGTGGGATATTTTTCAAAATGCTCAAGCCCTTCTCTGCCTTGTGTTTTCAGTATGTGCAGCACCATTGTAAAGTTCAATGGACACCTTACCCAAAGTGACCCTCTTCATAACCCTGTTCTCATTATTGGACAACCCAAAAACCTTGCCAAAATCACATTTGATGATGTCAAGTGCAAGCTTGAGCCCCGTGTTGGAGAGGAGGTAGGTTTGTACACTTGTTCCTATTTCAAATTATTTTAATAATCATGCCATGCTTAAACCAAATGCAAAGGAATTTTGCTTTAGCTAAATTGGTAATCAATGAGTGGCATCCTTGGCAAAGCTGTAGGGCTGATACCATCTAAATCTCTTATTAGCAGTCTTTTAATAGTGCCTTAGCAGATCGCATGTGCAACCTAGTGGTTAGCGGCAATGACATAAGTCCCAGCATGTCCCCTCCAAGATTTTCTAGCACACCACAGGCAGCCGCACGCGATGCCTAATCTCCGAGGTTAAGCCAAGGAGTCCCGCAATCAGTCATGCGTCACTTCCGGCAAGCAGTTATGGTGGCATTTTTTTCAGTTTTGGTATCACAAATGCCTACTTATGTGAGCCTTTCGTGATGCATCCACTCATTTTTCAAATATAAAATGTTGCATGGAGGCTGTTCTATATTTACACTATCGGAATCTAGGCTCCTTACATGGCCCAAAATTTCATTGCAGTTGGCCTTTAACCTGCCTTTAACCAATTACTTTGCGAGTTCTTGTTGACCTTTGACATGCACAATGAGTTTGTTTCCTCTAATCTTGGTGCAAGCAGATGTTCAGGTCAGGGCGTGATTTATATAAATAATCAGGCGACATGAAAACGGTCCGGTCAACGGCAAAGCAGAGTGAGCGGGAGCACCAACAGCACTCTTCGTCCTCGTCTTTCGCTTGAGTCTGTGTTTGTCGCTACAATTACCCCCTGGTGAAAAGGGAGCCAACCTGGCGACCTAAGGAAACTTAGATACTGGTGGGTCGTTGTGCAGTTTCAGCGTTCAACGTAAACCGTGTCACGGCCGTGGCGCCGTTGGTCCGTAGATGGCTGAAGGGGCTCAATGACGTAATTCATGGGGGACGTCTGACGTAGAACCCGGTAAGGACCGTCATACTTGGGCAGCAGCTTTGTGGAAAGGCCGGGAGCGGAGAAGGGAATGCGGGGCCTCACCAATGTACCAGGTTAATGTGACGGCGAAGAGGAGCTACAGTCGTGACAGTCTTTCTGGTGGGCCTGGTCTTGCGAGGTAAGGGAGCGCGTGAGCTGGCAGCATTCCTCGGCATAGGTGGCTACTTCAGATAGAGTTGTGGATTCAGAGGCATTGGGGCGATATGGGAGGATAGTGTCCATGAAGGAGGAAGGCTCACGGCCGTAAAGAAGAAAGAAGGGGGAGAATCCTGTGGTAGACTGAGTGGTGCTGTTGAAAGCATAGGTAACGAAGGGTAGTATCTGGTCCCAATTGGTATGGTCAGCGGAAATGTACATGGCAAGCATGTCGCCTAGTGTGTGATTAAAGCGCTCAGTCATGCCGTTGGTTTGGGGATGATAGGCGCTGGCAGTGCGATGAACTATGTTGCATTCACGTAGAAGGGAGGATAAACAAGGCCATGTCACGTGATGTGGCAGACGGGAGTGCTGAAGTTTCGGCGTAGCACGTGAGGGGGGGGGGGGGGGGGGTCCACAGCGACTATTACCCAGCGGTTGCCATTTGAAGTACTCGGAAGGGGTCCGTACAAATCAATTCTGATGCGGTCGAAAGGCTGGGTGGGACAGGGCAGGGGTTGAAGTGGGCCAGTCGTTGAGTAAGGTGGGCTCTTGCGGCGGTGGCACTCGAAACACGAGCGGACGTACTGTCGGACGAAGCGGTACATTCCACGCCAGTAGTACCGAAGCCGCAGGCATGTGTAGGTCTTTAATATGCCGGCATGGGCACATTGCAGGTCTGCATGAAAGGAGGCACAGATGTCGGAGCGTAGACGGCGAGGGATCACGAGCAACCATTTACGGCCCTGAGATAGGTAATGGTGGCGGTACAGAAGCCCATCGCGGATGGTACAGTGACGAGCAGTTCGTCGAAGCAAAGCGGTTGGTGATATGCGGCGACGGCTCAGACAGGAACTCTAGGAGTGAGGCTATCCAAGGATCCTGGTGCTGCTTGGATGGCATGTCGGCATATGTAAGGGACGAAGAATCGTAGCTGGAGGACAGACGCAGCTCCAGGTTCATGGGCAAGTGGAGAGCGGGAAAGGGCGCCGGCTTCTGCATGTTTACGGCCAGACCTGTAGATGACGCGAATGTCATTCTTGCAGACGTAATGCCCAACGAGCCAGGTGACCAGATGGATCTTTGAGGGAAGACAGCCAGCATAGGGCATGGTGATCAGTCACGACGTCGAAAGGTCAGCCGTAGACGTAAGGTCAAAATTTTGTGATCGCCCAAACGATGGCCAGACATTCTTTCTCAGTAACAGAATAGTTTGATTCTGCTCTGGTGAGAAAGTGGCTGGAGTAAGAGACGACATACTCATCAAATCTAGACTTGCGTTGGGCCAGAATAGCACCGAGGCCGACACCACTTACGTCCGTATGGATTTCTGTAGGAGCGTCCGGATCAAAATGGCGCAAAATAGGCGGGGAAGTTAGGAGACGGTGTAAAGTGGCAAATGCGTCATCGCAAGCGGGAGACCAAGCCGATACGTCTTGGTTGTCGGCAAGAAGCTGTGTCAAAGGGGCAATGATGGACGCAAAGTTGTGGACGAACTGGCGAAAATATGAACAAAGGCCGATAAAACTGCAGAGCTGTTTCATTGTAGTCGGCCAAGAAAACTCTGCAATGGCTCGAAGCTTTGCAGGGTTGGGAAGAACGCCATCTTTGTAAACAATGTGGCCTAAGATGGTGAGGCGGCGTGCAGCAAAATGGCACTTCTTCAAATTGAGCTGCAGCCTAGCATCTCTAAGGCAAGTGAGAACACCTATGAGGCGGGTGAGATGAGAATCGAAGTCCCTCGAAAAGACTATGACGGTCACCCAGATAACACAGGCATGTTTGCCCTTTGAGCCTGCGAAGGATGTTGTTCATGAGGCGTTCGAAAGTGGCAGGTGCATTGCAAAGGCCAAATGGCATCACGTTGAACTCATATAACCCATCAGGAGTGACAAATGCAGTCTTGGGACGGTCAGCTTCTTTCATAGGTACTTGTCAGTACCCCGATCGAAGATCCAAGGAAGGGAAAAACTCTGCTCCTTGCAGGCAGTCGAGGGTGTCGTCGATTCGGGGCAGGGGATAAACATCTTTGCGTGTGATTTTATTAAGGCGCCGATAGTCCACACAGAATCTGATGCTACCGTCCTTTTTCTTCACCAGTACTACTGGAGAGGCCCAAGGGCTGTGTGAGGGCTTTATCACGCCGCGGTGAAGCATATCATTAACCTGGTCGTCAATGACATGGCGTTCTGCATGCGAGACTCGATACGGGCGCTGGCGCAAAGGTGCGTGGGTGCGGGTGTCAATGTGGTGAATGATGGCGGATGTGCGGCCCAAAGAAGGCTGTTTATGGTCTAAAGATGTCGTGAAAGGGTTGAGGAGCTCCAAGAGCTGGGTGCGCTGGTTGTAGGAGAGTTGGGAATCAATTGATCTGTTGAAGACATCCGAGGATGACGAAGCACCTGAAGTAGCAAAAGTAATACTGGTGACAGGAAGGTCGGTCATATCATCCGGCAATTGACGAGGATAAACAGAGTCAATGTCCTCAAGTCGACCCAGACATTCACCACGGAATAAAGTGGCGGATGACGATAACCGATTCGTAACATAAATGGTTCCAGAAAAGTTCTCAATCGTGAGAACGGCAAAGGGAAGCGGGAAGTTCTTGCGAGAGGTGAAGGCTTCGGAAGGTGAAAACAGCTGTAGAATAGGGCACTGGGAGTAGCAAGAGAAAGGCAGAAGAGAAAGGAGATTTAACAGTGTCCACAGCAATGACCACTCGGGGGGAAAAAGAGAGAAACACGGCTCAGATGGAGCATCACATATCGGCAATAATGCAAGTTCAGCACACGCACAGTCAACAACAGCATGATGTGTGGAAAGGAAATCCCAGCCCAGAATTACGTTGTGTGAGCATGGTGTTAACCCGACAAATTCAAAGACATATAAAACATCCTGAACGACAAGCCGAGCGGTGCACGACACACAAGGCTGGACGTGGTGCGCGGTTGCCGTACGCAGGGAAATGTCAGAAAGTAGAATCATAATTTTTCTCAACTGTCGATATAGTTCACCACTGAGCACAGAGACAGCAGCTCCAGTATCAAGCGCTTGTACAGTAACACCCTCAATACACACGTTGATCTCGTTAGCAGGAAAACACCGAGGCCTTGCAGTTTTCGACACAAGCGCGGTTCTTGCCTCCGGAACTGCGACGGTCAGTTTTCCGCTTGGACGGGCTGGGAGTGACGGATCATGGGCGAAAGTGAACGGTGACGTGGGGAAGGCGACCGGTGTGAGCTGAAGGTGCGTTGACCCGACGAGACAGATTCAGGCGCCGGGCCAGACGAAACCGGGTGCGGTGATGGCTCAGGACGAGCGTAGCCTGGACTTCGGTCGCCGTCACGTGCGCGGAAGTCACGGTGATAGCAAAAGCGTGCGACATGGCCAGGAAGGTGGCAGAAATAGCTGATCAGCCGGTTGTCTGCCGTACGCCAAAAGTTTGCAGGTGGTGGGGCGGGACGCAATAGAGGGAGCGGGGCCGTACGTACAGGAGGCCGTGCCACATAGAAAGCGCTTGATGGTTGCCTGGTATCTCTGGCAAAGAAAGCCCGATGCCTGGCTGCCATTTCAGCGTAGGTCAGAGGGGCGGAGGCAGGCGGATGCTGTTGTTCATGAGGCATTGAGCAATAGGCAGCGCCTCGGAAACTTGCTGCTGAATGGCGTGTCGAAGCGACGGAGCGAGTGATTGTGGAGGCTCCAGGATGCACGACACAAGAGACAATTGCCGTGCCGCTTCTTCGCGAACAAACTGCTGTATTTGCTTCTGCAAGGAACTGTGGTCAACTGAATCATCGCGAATGGTGAGGGCCGAGATGTTGGTCGTGTCGAAGTTGGAGCGCCGCGTGGAAATGCGCTATTTCCTCAGCTCGTCGTAACTTTGGCAGAGCTGAATTATGTCAGCAATCGTTTGGGGGTTCTTTGCAACGAGCATGTGGAAGGCGTTGTCCTCAATGACTTTCATACTTTGTCTGATTTTGTTAGCCTCACACAAGGAAAGGTTGATACGGCGGCAGAGGTCGACAACATCTTCAATGTAGGCGGTAAAGTTTTTGCCGGAGTTCTGGGCACGACTACGCAAGCGCTGTTTGACGCGGAGCTTGCGCGCAGCGGGTTGGCTGAATACCTCTGCAAAGCTCGTCTTAAAAGACGACCAGTTCGCAACGTCAACTTCGTGGTTGCGAAACCATAGAATGGCCACATCGCTCAAGTAAAAGATAACGTTGATGAGTTTGTCGGCGTCATCCCACTTGTTGTGTGCACTCACTCGTTCGTAGGAGGACAGCCAGTCCTCCACGTCGTGGTCTTCGGTTCCACTGAATGGAACAGGGTCGCGCTGCCTTGGTACGCCAGAACAGATGACAGCCGTGGGCGGCGTAGCTTCTTGCGGCGCCATGTCGTCAGGCATAGCCGAGGCTGGAGGTAGAGTCCGGGTACGGGAGTTCCAGGGTGATGAGTGAAACCAGCAGGCTCTACCAAATGCAAGCAGACGTCTTGACGTCAGGGCGTGATTTATATAAATAATCAGGCGACACGAAAACGGTCTGGTCAATGGCAAAGCAGAGCGAGCGCGAGCACCAACCAACACACTTCGTCCTCGTTTTTCGCTTGAGTCCGTGTTTGTCGCTACATCGGCAAAATGTAGCTCTTATGTTTATCATTAATGAAGCAGAATGTGCAGTTTCAATGCTAAATTATGGTAAGCAGCCTGAGGTGTAATATGCCTACATGCTCTGCCATGGAGTTTGAAATTTGACAAATTGTCATCAGGCGTCTCTGCAGTGAAATTGATATATTGCTTCTTGGGTGACCATTTCTCACAGCTGTGTGTTCTCTGCTATACTTAAAGATCTTTTTGGTCAATAGATGTCGTGATGATTACCTGGTGGGCAATTATTTAAATAGAAATACATCCCACACACAGCAGTGCATGTCCTGAAGAGAAGACATTCTAATTGACAGATTTGCGACTGTTCTATTGCATGTCTTAGCTCAGTGTATCTACCTTTGCCTTGTCCATGACTACACTTTGAATATGGCTTTGAACATGCCTTAATAACAACATCAGCTCCTATTCCTGCAAGGGACATTAAGCTGTACATCTGCCATCGCCAGAACACACATGCCTGAACACGAGTGGTGTGATGAAAATGCAGTGTGTAATACCAAAGTCTGCTCTGCCTGCTCACTCGGCTGTGCATTATGGTGCTGCATTCAGCATCATAGCTTTGAAAGTTTCAGTGCTGATTCTCTTATCATTGTACAAAATGAAGTGCTTGGGGTCATGTGCTTCGCGATTAATAGTTCTGAAAAAATGTCAGGCAAATCCTATCCAGTGTGACTGCTTAGTGTTAACTTTCACTTAGTAACATCACTTTGTATTCAGTATTCAACATATGATGCTATGAAGCATTGTAGAAAAAGCAGAGAACATACACTCTGTGCATGTGCATGTTTCTTCTTAGCAGTGTTGTGCTATGGTTGTTAACCTACCTGATTCATTATTTTAGCAATTGCTGGTCCAACCTTGTTTGTTTTGGTCTTAGCTTATCCTGCCTACATCCAGAAATGTTTTTGTAAGCAGCTATGTGTATTGATAGTGTGAAGCAGCTTACCACTTATATTCAAGTACTTATTTATCTGCCACACAATGCCTGCACATGAAATTAAGTAAATATACTGAGCTCATGGGCCATACTGTATACCGGGTGCTTCAGTGAACACTTTCAAAAATTTTTAAAGGTTGCCTGTGGCAGATAGCACAATTTTAGTTCATGCGCTGGTCTACTCGAAGAGGCCGACATTACTTTAAAAAAAATTTGACATGCATAATCGACTAACTAACAAAATTAACTAATTTATTTTAAACTAATGGCCTTATGGTCCATATTGCAATTACAAATTCTAGTCGTGGAGTTAGCAAGGCGGATCGTAGAATGAATTGGAATGAATTCTCAGGATGACGCCAGTTTCGAGATATTCCCTAACTTTGTGGAGAAATGCATAGGCGCTCCAGTGACTTTCTTAACAAAACATCGTTTTAGGCATTGAAGCACAAAAGTAACCGGAACGCTAATGCAGTTCTCTGCAAAGTTCGGTAATTAATATCTCGAAACTGGTGTCATCTCGTTTCAAGTGGATCCCACCTTGCGAACTTCATGGCTACAAGTTGTAAATTGCAATATGGGCCATATAATTAGTTTAAAATGTGAATTAGCAAAATTTCGTGATTAGTCGATTATGCATTTCATTTTTTTTTTAATGCAAGTAATGTTCGCCTCTTCAAGTAGACCAGCTCCTGAACTAGAATTGTGCTATCTGCCGTAGGCAAACTTTAAAAATGTTTGATAGTGTTCGCTGAAACACCCTGTATACCACTCAATATGACTCTGGCCGTGCAGTTGTTAGGCAGATCAGTTTTTCATTCCATAACTGTGCTGTCAGCTAGGCTTGCCCAAAAGCGCACCAGGGGTTAAATCTTAGCAGCTGCTTTACCTAGTGGATGGCCAATAATCTGTTTAAGTTCATTTTCTTTTTTTGCTTACATTGTGCCAGCAGTTATGCAGGGCATTAATCTAAAAATAGTAATTGCTTGTTTTCCACCTGTTTTAGATGTTCAAAGCGGCTGTGGGCTCGTTGCACCCTTCACCCACTGACAACTGCTTCTTATACTTGAATCTAGCCATTGTGGCAGCATTGCCAACCAAATGCTCACGTCACAATACTCCGTCACATGCTCACTCACTCACCAAACTGGTGAAGAACCTTACGTCTGGAGTGGATGAGTTTGTTGTGGTAAGTTTTAATTGATATTGCTGGAACTGATTCTGGAGTGGGAGCTCAACAGCGTGCACAGGCGTGCACAGCTACATATGCCTCAAAGTGCAATTATTTTCTGAGCCCTAGATGTACTTCGCACAGCACTGTGCATGGAATTACAGTGCATTATGAAACTAACCATGGTAGACCATTGAGTGTACTTAATGTAATGGCGACCCACCATGGTAGCCCAGTGGCTATGGCATTGCACTGCTGAGTTCCAAATCCTGGGTTTGATCCTGGCCGCAGCGGCTGTATTCTGTTGGGGGCAGAATGCACAAACGCTCGTGTATCGTGCATTGCGTGCACTTTAAAGAACCCCAGGTAGTCAAAATTAATTCGGAGCCTCCCATATGGCGTGCCTCATGATCAGACTGTGGTTTTGGCTCGTACAACGCCAGAATTGAATATTACTGTCATGGTGGTATCATCGGTATAAATTGAAATGTGTACAGAAGAAAAAACTAATTAAAATGAAAATACCATTTATGTGTAACTGCTTGAGAGAGTGACATTCAATTGCTGTAAGAGAGAAAATGATGCAAGAAAGAGGACACGAAAAAGTCTTTCTTGCCTCATTTATTCCGCTGTTTTCATTCTTAACACCATTTACCAACTAGCCCAACAGCAAACATTCCTGAAATTCAGTTGCGGTGTAGTGAACTTCTAAATGTGTCAACCTAATCTATGTGGAGGAATCGAAATAAAGCCATGGGCATTAACAGAAATCAAACTGAAAATGTGCTGTTGTTCTTGACTTGTTTGAACTCCAAAAGTGACATTTTATGAGGCTTTGTTGAATGCTGAAGAGTGTTTATTTATTTATTGAAATACTTTCCAGGCCTGAAGGCATTGCAGAAAGGAGTGGTATACATAAACAACAAGGATGTACATGTGCATCAATAAAGTTGTGTAGTTGTATGAAGTTCTATAGAAACAAAATTATGCATGGGCCTCTTTTGTAATATCGCTTTAAATTAATGTGTGTGATGGCATGGTTCCTGCAGGTTATTTGCCAGAAGTAGGGAAAGCTGGCCGAGTTGGTGTATTTATTCAGTCTCGAGGCACTGAGAGAAGTGGGAAATAATTTTGTTTTAACAAGAAATCGTATAAGAAGCAGGCACAATATTCATTAAGGACTGTCTTAGTGTTGTTGGTGTCTGAAGCGACAAAGGAAAGCAGGGGGTTTCATTTGGTGCTAGTTCTTGGAATAAAAGAATCTGCATATATGTATATTGGTACACGAGCAAGGCATGTGAACTTTGAACATATGGTCATTGTGGGTTTAAATATAACAGGTGTTTCTTTTTGTGTGGAACACTTTCATTACCTCTTCAGCACTTTATTATTCTGACCAAAAGTGACCTTATTTTGCTTCTTTTTGTGGCATATTTTGAATGTCCCTTTTTCCTAAAACTCCGAAAAAATTTGAACCACTTTACTTTGTGCTTTACACCTGCAATCTAATTTACCTCTTCACTAAGCATTATATTTATGTATTTGTCATTGCCACAAACGGTATGGTCCAAAACGAAGAAAATACTTTATTTTACAGTGCTTCAAAATCTATTCTGCGAAGCGAAATTTGGCACCAAAGTTTTTCGCCCATTTTTTCCACTGCTATGACAGGTCATGAATTATATGAAGATTCATGAACCACGGAACGGCGCATAAAGCTTTGCCACAGGGCTCGCACCAGATCCTGGTTTCCTTTCAAAACATCCTGCCAAAAGACTGCCAAAGAGCACGATTTCAAAAACGCAATCTTTGAGCGCTGACATAGGGCTAGTATGGTAGTCTAGTATGGAGGGCAGTCTTATTGTCCTTATGTTTGCAAATTTCACTGCTCTGAAAATTTGCATCTTAATCTTTTACTTACAGGTAGTATGTGAGTGGCAAGATGTGTTTGCCAGTGCTTGTGCTGTTGCCAGAGCATTTCCAGTGTACACTCGAAAGTCCAGTGGTACTCCAGGGTCTCACAGTGTTACAGTGGAGTTCCTGCTTGTGGATGGAGCATACGGAGGTCGCCACTTGGGTGAGCCTGAATTGCGCTGTCTCACTGCAGCTGCAGAAGGCATTCAGTTGACAGCGAAGATTGTTGACACTCCTTGCCATGACATGAATACAGAGGCCTTTATCAAGGTATGACCATAGCGATAAGTTTTATCTGTAAGTACTGTGCACAAAACTACAAACAAAAATACAATATAGTCGCAATATGTAAAGTACAAACTTTGCATAATTGAAATTTGTTCAGACTTCATATGAAATTTGGTGCATGTAAAATTGTTCAAAGGAGAATAGTGGATAAAGAAAACGACCAACTGAGCATCATTTCTGTAGCACATATATGTGTGGAGGCAGGAGAATGAACAATGGGCATTTTTTTTTTTTTTGCTCGTGTGGCTCAAACTGGTCATGTCAGCTGACAAGTGCTACCAGCTAGTGAGTGGCTGCAGGTAGTGCGTATTGGAGAGAAGCAGGAAGTGCGCTTGGAGTCGTAAGAGAAAGCTCATACGACAAACTGTGGACAGCTTGGTCTTGCATCTTTGGATGACTCTGCAGTTTCACAATAGAGAATAGTTTAAGGTACTAGGAATGAATCCGCTTGCTGCAATTCAGTTGTGTTATGTACAATCGTCCAACAGAGCTCTTGCGATGCATGTTTTGTGCTAATTTAGCGAGATCCAGGAAAACCGGCAAATGGCGTGGCGGTGGGAGGGCTGAACTGCAAACCTTTGTGCAAACAATTAATCATGCACACAATCATGTGAACCTTGCAAACCTTTGTGCACACAGCCACGTGGATCATGGTTATTGGGTCACCACGTCTGGGGATTTCATTGCAGTCTTTGACATGTTTTATCTCGTGCATGTGTTCGCTGACTTGTTAGCTTGTCCATACTTTTCATAAAGAGGTATTAAAGCATTCAAAACGTGAAACTTAACTCATCTGCAGGAATTAAGCAGCTTTGTGGATGACTTTGGTTTATTTACTTTAGGGTATGCATTAACCAGCACCTCTCCATGACTAGTATTACAGTGGAATCTCGATGATACGATCACGCCTAATACGAATTTCCGGATGATACAAATTTTTCCATGGTCCCGGGCAAGCCCCATTACTTTGCAACGTGCTAGAGTACGGTTGTTATAAATAGATTTTCGACCCGCGTCGGTTGATAGGAATAAATTCCGCCCCACCGACGGCCGAGAAAGAGAACAGCGTGCAGTCACGCGCTTTCTCCCTTTCTCTTTTGGTGCGGAGGCGCGGACGCGGCGCCGGACAGCGCGGAGGCCGCGACTGGGCGCGAAGAATTTGAAGCGGTGGCGCTTTTCTTTCGTGCTTTTCCTCCTTTTCGGCGGCTGCCCATTGGACGGAGTGGCTGCTGTGCTTCGGGCCGCGTTCTTTGTGTTTGCGCCATTTTGCCTAGTCGCAGCGAGCTATGTCTACCGAGATACGATCTCGGCTGATTGGCGCAGCCGTACGCCGAGGCGCGGGAGCCTCCGTTGGCGCGTCTTCCGTCGACTGCGTTATCGGTGCCGATGGCACAGGACGATTGTCGGTTTCACTGCCGGAGTCACATGGTGCAAGATAGCGCGGCATGTTCAGTCGGGTGCTCCTCCGCTTCTCCCGCTAATCGCCGTATTTTTCTTGCTGTAGGAGGCTTGCGCTTCCGTATTCCGAAGGCGTGCTTCGTCCAAAATTTTTTCTCCAATTAGCGACGATCCTAACCTGGGAGCTCTCAGTAATCCGAATTCTGCGTGTTAAGTGAAGACACCGGCGTGGTTTACAAAGCAGACAACTGCGGTTGCCATCTTGCCCCTGCCACAGCAGCAACCAATAGAGAGACGCCTTTCAGCACGGCAGCCAATCGAAGGCCACTTTCATCGGAGGGTCCATGTGACTACCTATCGCAGACCCGCGCTTCTTTTGAGTTTGCGCGTTTGTTACAAGATGGCGACGACGGACGAATTGAGAAGCGGAACGGCGAACGGCGAACTTTCGAACGATACCAAGATGGCGGCGCTCGGTGGCGGGAAATACGAGCTATGTCTCCGTGACTTGCGGTGATTTCTCGCCCTGCGCACTGACGAATAAATCTTTTTCGGCCACTTTTAGCGCGTTTTCAGCCAAACCATTTTGATACAGCATAGATTAGGCGTTGCAGCTACCGAAACGCGTGGTTTTCAAAAATAAAATTTTCTCACGATTTTCGCGATTTGATGCTCCCATCCCCCCATAATTTAGCTAGATTTAATTGTGTTTCGATGATACGAATTTCGGCTAATACGAATATTTTTCGTGACCCCGTGAGATTCGTATCATCGAGATTCCACTTTATACGCATTTGCTGCTGTTAGTAACAAACATCTTGTTGTGAAATGGGCTGGCTCTCATGACAGTCTATTTCAGTTGTTGTTAGGTTTCTGTTTATGCTGGCTGTTTTCAATGTCGCTCTGATGTCACCATTAGCATGTTCACTAGTTAAGTAGTTGCCCTGTCAGTCCAGACAAGTGTCTGACATGCTTGACATCCATGCTTGCGGGTACGTGTCCTTGCATGTACACCTGTGAGCAAAAGTGTACGGACCACGGGGTCACCAAAAAAACGTAATTTCTTCGTAATCAACACGCATAACCGGAAACTGACGAGTGTGTTAGAAAATTCGCAATGCCAAGTTTGGGTTGCAGTCTTTAATTTCAAGTTGCACTCACAGGCAGCGAAAAAAATCAGTTTTATTGCCCAATTCCTGGTCCGTTTACTTTTGCTCACGGGTATACATTATTTAAGTAACTTGAGCTGAACTGTGTAACTATCAAGCCTGAGCTGTACTCATTAAGGCTTTTTTTACCTATGTCAAAAAGATGAGCCGTACTCATCCAGGCTCCAGCTGCTTCTGCTTAGCTTGCTGGAAACAAGCTGCGTCAACTTGGTTCTTGCCATACATTTGAGTTTTGGCACGTGAACATATTTTTCTATGCTTTCGATTCCTTTTGCTATCATCTGTTCAAATAATTATGTTTAAGCCTTACACGTGTCTTGAAGAAGAGTCCCTTTTTCGATAAGGTATTTTGGGTGAATATAAGAGGTAAACTGCACATGTAATGTAGTACTTTTTCAACCTGGATATAATGGCGAGAACTTGCTAGAATAATAAAAAAAAGAGGCAAATATTGAAATTCTTTTAATGGAAGAAATTGGGATGGGCCCCTCACCGGAGACACCATTTGAAATGTTGGTTATTATGTTCTCTGGAAGTTGTAAACAACTGTCCAGGGAGCATGCTACGGCAAGAATTTTTAAAAAGGGTTGGCAGCAGCGAATATAGAAGCAAATAAAAGGTTTCAAACTATGCTCCCTGCAGCAGAAGCTTATTACCTTGACATTACCTTGACCTGCCCACACGTGAAATTCTTCCTTTGCCTTCTTCAATACTGAAGCCCAGAGCACATGCAATGGTAGCGTCGCAATCCCAACCTTCTTTCTTTTTCATTCCCCCGTTTCTTGCTTTACATTGCATTTCTGGAGATGGTTTTGTGTGCTCTGTTTCACGGGGAGTTCGTGTCGCTAGTCGCTATTTGTGTATTGCAGGGGGTACGCACGTGAAGCAGAGATGACAGCCTCTAAAGTTGTCTCTGCTGCTATAAAGAGTGGCTCCTTTAAGAAGGGCATGTGCGCTTTAAGGTGTTTTTGCAGCTATTGGTGTAATATTGTGACAAGGTTGTCACTGGCATTATTCGTGCAGTGCTCTAGTCTGTTTGCAATACCCATATCTCATGACGGACCCTTTAAACTCGGGGTGCTTTCAAGATTTAAATTGAACATGCAACTTTTTTTTTTTTTCAGTCATGCTTGTCACATGAGTTAGCCATATGGAACTGGAATGTATTTGTTTGAACAAAAGTCGATAAAGCTCAGCCCGCTACCAACATTTCAGGGAGGGGACTTGTCTTTATTGAGACTGAGACCTATTTTATTTGCATTGTCCAGTATGATTTTTGCATCCCTCCCCTTTTGTTTTCTTACTTCCAGGAGGTGGAAAATGTTGGAAGTACTCTAGGCCTCAAGCCCACTATAATCAAGGGAGAGGAACTTAATACCAAAGGTTTTGGAGGTGTGTGTTTTTAATGTTTAAATTATTCTGTTTCTTTTACAGCACTTGAATGTACATATTAGAAAGACCATTTAAAATTTGAGGTGTAGATCTGACCATGTATTCATTTAGTTCCATGCTAGAATTTTGCTTGAAGAAAATGTGGGAATTTATTTACATTGCAGGTTTTAATGTAAAATACGTATGGTGGCTTCCTGCTTTCCAGTTATTTTGCATTCTTGTAGTGCTCCATTTAGTATTTTGTCATTTAAGCCTGCATATTACCATATATGTAAAGAGTATTGAAGTCATATCATGCTAGATGATACCGCTACAAGTTTGAGTGAAAAAATTTCTATATGTTGGTGGCTGCGTGAAAGTGGATTTCCCAGTTTATTTTGACCATTCAAATTTAACTCGCCAAATGGTGAGGCCTTTGTTTTCCGTGAAGTTGTGTGGGTGGTATAGTGCAATATTTCCTTTCAGTCATAGCCACTGATTTGTGCTAATGCTCTTTTTCATAAATGTGCGAGTTACTGTAACTGTTCACATGTAGTTTGTTCAAACAATAATGACGCAAATATGTGCTGTCAGAATGGAAGATTTCAGTGACTTCTCTCAAAGGTGGGCAAAATTTGGCAAAATACAGAACTTGATATGCTTTCAAACAAACAATTTTTATGAGGGTTGTAATATATGTATATATATATATTGTAAAGGAACAGAGACAGAGACAGCACCCATTGCCTTCGAGAGTGGCTCATTCTCTATTCTCCCTCTTCCTCCTCTTCGCGCCCGCTTTGCCAGCGCCCGAGGCCAAGTTCACTTCATTTTCACACTCGGCCACGCTGCGAGTTTCCGGTGCGCTTGCAACCAAGCAACTTGTCCAGGGAATAAGGTCGTCGTTGGTGAGCCGTCCAGCGCGCAACCAGCTTCTCTGGCGGGCGGCACTGACTGCAGCGCGCTGGTCGCAGGTCTAGCCGACGATTATCCCGTTGCAGGTGTGCACGTACGGCAGCAGGTTCTGGACGACGAACGGCTTCTCTGCTCAGCTGTCGCGTGCGTATTTTCCGTGTTGCCACTGAGTGATGAAGTTTCGTCATTGTGCTTGAATCAGCCACGCTAGACGAAAAACCGCGAGCGTTGCGCGACTGGCATCTTGTGCTTTCGCGTGTGGGCAGGTCTTTGATGATGATGACCTTCAGGCAGGCCTCCCTCCATGCGCTGTGAATGGCCACGAATTCGGCCAATGACTGCGGGGACATGCAGCGATGTGGCTCCGACGAGTCGGGAATCATGTCCCCGCTACGATTGCCGGACAGGTCGGGTGTCTGGAGTGGTAGCGCCGGCGCCTCCATGCGCCCCGGCGTTGAAGTGTTCGGGAGCTGTTTCACTGGCTGCAGTGGACCGAAAGTGGTCTCGGTCTCTGGAAGTGATGGCCTGGTGTCGGAAGTTGACGCAGAGTTCGAGACTCGTGGGGGTAAAAATGGCTCGAATTTTGGGTCTACAGCAGGGCTACCTGCTAAAACCTTTCGGGTGCAGCTACAGCAGGCGAGATGCTGCAGATTCCTAGCTCCGCAGGGTTTTCGTCACAGCAGCTCAGCTGGCTGTAGACTGCCACATGAAAGTAGCAGCGGTGACTTGCTGCGTGTTCAGAGCTTGTGGTGAAGCCAGTGGTGTCGGTTTGTGATGCGCCGCTCGGGTCGACGCAGGAGCGGTGGTCGCCATGCGCTTCCCACCGTCTGGGGTGGAGCCGGTGTCTGCGGTGGGGCAGCCTGCGGACCTCTCTGTCCAGGCGTTGCTGGGAACTACTGCCACGTCAAGGTGGTGCTCCTCAGGAGCTCTGGCTGCAGACCAGTGCTGGCCGGGCTCGTCGCAGGCATACGTGAGTGGGCCGAAAGCAGCGATCAGAGCTGCACTCCATGCAGGCCAGGACCGTTGCTTGACGCCTTCATAGGTGTCCCATGCCTTTGCGGCACCAAAAAGTCGTTTGGCTGCAACCAGCCATCTTTTGTGGTCTGGCCAAGCATGCCAATCACCCATTGATGGTGTGAACCCAAAGGGTGACGTCATCTTGAAAGCCGTGAAAAGGCGGTATTTTTACGTAAGCCGGCTGCTGGAAGTCGCAGCGGCTCAACTCCGCCAGGCTACCTGTCCAGCTGCCCAAGGAACCAGGGCCGGTGTCCACGGACAGTGTGGTTGTTGTGGTAGTCGCGGCAGCCGGTTCTACCACCAAGGAAGCATGGACGGCATACCTTGGTGGCTGAAGAGTCGAAGTAGTGCTCATGATGATATTCTCGCCAAGGGAAGCATGTACGGCGTTCCCAGGCAGAACAGATCCAAGACGGTGGGCCCAAAGCGCTGTCTCAGTGTGACGTGCAACGGCGCAACCACCGACGGATTCGAAGGTGTTCGTCAAAAGAGCGAGCTGGTGATTCAGCTTGGCGATGGCTTGGACAAGATCACCGGTAGAGTCCTGCCCTAGAGCCACCGAGGAGGCTAGGATGCCGTCCGCGGATGGTGCGGTGGGTGCTTGCGACGGTGGTAGGGTGGCCGGCGCCATAACCGAGGAAGCATGGACGGCATCCCTTGCTGGCTGAGATTGCGATGATGTCATGGGGCAGTGATCCAGATCACGGAAAGCGTAAGATGGCGTTCCTAGACCGCAGGAGGCACCCACGACGGCTGAGGATCCATGTCCAAGGCAGCGTGAACGGCATGCCTTGGTGGCTCGGAGATAGTCCCAGGTAGTCCCAGGTGCGGCATCCATGACGAAGGAAGCGTGGACGGCGTTCCCTCACCAGAAGGACCCTGGACGCGAGATGCCGGAGGACGCAAGGCCTCTGCAACACTGTGCTGAAGGCTGGAGTGCCTTAAGACTGGGCTTACGTTGGCTGTGCCATTGTAAAGGAACAGAGACAGAGATAGCACCCGTTGCCTTCGAGAGTGGCTCGTTCTCTATTCTCCCTCGTCGTCTTCCTCCTCTTCGCGCCCGCTTTGCCAGCGCCCGAGGCCAAGTTACTTCATCTTCACAATATATATGAGGGCTGTACTGAAAGATGGAACTATTAAATGTATGCAATTCTGAAAGCGCACAAGAATGGGTATTTTGTTGTATATAGCTCTATCTTTATTGCAATAATGGATTGCCATTTGGCAGTAACAGGTTATATGATCTAGGCACAAGTGCACGAACCAAATTGGCAGAACTTATTGTCTCGTTTCATCAACGTGTGGCGATATAATTTCTGGTGAAAGAGCAAATTTCAGCTATAGAAATTCATAAGAGACTTCAGCTCGTGCATGACGACGCATGAATGAGCTCGAGCAGTGTGCGAGTATGGGTCGGGCATTTTAAAGATGGCCAGACAAGCATTGAAGATCAGTCTCGGAGTGGTCGCCCTCGAAATGCAAAAACACCCATGTATTTAGATTTAGGTGCCTCATAATCAGAACTGGTTTTGGCACGTAAAACCCCAGAAAGAAGAAGAAGAAGATTTAGGTGCATGTAAAGAACCCCAGGTGGTCCACATTATTCCAGTTTCCCCCACTACGGCGTGCCTCATAATCAGATAGTGGTTTTGGCACATAAAACCCCATAATTAAATTTTTTTGAAAAGCCGCTATTCAAGCCAGCATTGAGACCGTTGATGCACTCATCAAAGAAAGCAAGCAATACAGTAAACCCTCGTTAATACTTACCCGCTTAATAAGTAATTTTGGTTTAAATATATTCGTGATAAATCCCCCGACCTGTCGCCATTGAACCTAATGTTCTTGCTGCCTGCTTAAGCTGTAGTAGCTTACCGCGTGCCAAACGGTTAGTGCATAGTATTTACTTCATTTTTCGGTGCGTACAAGCGTAGAATCGGCTAAATGTCATGCACACAGACCATAGATAGTGAAATTGCGGCACAAGGACCTTTTCCGCACTGCAGTCGCCACCTATAGTGACGTCAAAAGATGGTAGCCATGACATGTTTGCTGCTCCCATAGCTTTTTGTACTTTCACGTTGTCCACCTTGATGACGTGGAAGTGAATGATGGCCCTTCCGCATCAGACACGGCGCATATGTTGACCCCTTGAGTGTGTTCACAGAGAAGTGGGGCCTGATGGAGAAACTGGCTTGCGACCTTGCCAAATTTGAGGATACCGTCGTTGCTACAAGGCCGCCATGGCAGCAAGTGAAAATCAGTTTTATATCCTGCTCACAAATGAAACTTGTCTGCATGTGTTTGAGTGAGAATTAAGACATAGTTCTTCCTGACCCGTAAGTTTATAGCCGCTCATCTGCCATTATTGATTAATTAGTACATTGCATAGTGCGTACCTGATCTATGTTCCCTGCCAACTACGTACTACCGAGGTTTTACTGTAATAGACGAAATAGAAGATTTCTTGAAAAAAAAAGTGCGTAATGAAGTTCGGGAGATAATTGAAAGTTTAGGTTACCAGAAAAATAAATGCTGCTTGATACGTTAAGACACCACAGCAGCTCCATCACTCATTTCACTATAAGTGACTTGCAAGAAAAAGGGATTACGACAATGCCTGCCCTCACTTAATAGTGGATGGAATTGCAGAAAGTAAATGGAAGTGCTTCTGCGCCCACCTCAAATGGGATCACCTTTGGTGTCTCGTATCCTTCATCCTCAAATAGGATCAATGATACAAGATGCAACGATACATTTTGTCATCTTAGGCAGAGCATGCTGAAGTTAGAATCACAGCAGTATCTGTTTAAAATGTAGATGTTGCTGTTCTACACTATTTGAAGCGATATCATAGTGCACAAGAAGGAACACCTTTATTTGTGTATGAGTACCACCTGAAGAAGGCTGAGTAACATTCGTGGCATGAAGAGGGGTCCTTGTATAGGTTTCCTGCGGCAATGCTTGGGTTAGAAAAACTGTTCCACTCTGCAGCCAGGATCTCTTGCAGAACTGAAATGAAAGTCAACCTTAACATCCAAAGTAGTTACTGCTGTTACTGTCTATCTGCTAGTGCTCGCATTTGAAATTATGAAACATTTCTAGTCGGCTGACCCATGTAGCACTGGGTAGCTTCACAAGGTCCGTCCTTTTTGGGATACTAAATTATTTCTGGCATTTAAAAAATAATTTTCATAACTTCTCTCAATTGTAGGATACATTCGAAAGCATACAGAGCTAGACTTGTGTAACGTAACAATGAGGGTGCAATTTTTTTTCCCACTACATCAGTGGTCTGAGCAGCGCTTCGCCTACATTGGTACCAGCATCGGCCGGTGTCAGTGGTGGATAAAAAAAGAATTGGGCAAAAGGAATCCTTAGATCATATACCGGGCCCTACTTGCTGCAAATTTTACTCTGGCCACCAACACAGCTTATCATGCCTTGAAAACTTTTTTTTTCTAGGAATAACATTATATTCAATGTCTTTACTGCTAAATAGGTATAAATTTTTAGAGCATATGTTTTAAAGATATGGCTTACTTGGAAGTAAATTAACTTCTTCATTTTTTTTTTAGTTCAGCTTTTAGCATTCTTTCAAGAAAAGTTACTGATGTCACATATTTTGACGAAACATATCTGCGCCATTGTTGTCTGATGTATCTGATAATTTGAAGTGAAATATTTCAGCAAAAGGAGCAACTTGCATACTTGCAAAAAACAGCATTAGCATAAGAAAAAAACAATTACGCACAGTCCATTTAACATCAGTTTTTGCAGAAAGCTGAAATCTTGCTGTTTGACTAGAAAATTTTTGATGGGTAAAATAGACTTTGTCGGGATATGGGGAGATGCCAATGGCCCTCTGCCTCGACACACCGAGCCCCGCGGTAGGCGCATGCCTGCGCATCAACCGCAGTCCGGTACAAGCTCGAGGAAACAAAAGACGACAACCACGTGTACACTCGGAAAGCATTTATTACGACTGCAACTAACACTTCGAGCAGGCCAGCTAGCTATAGTTGACATCGCTGAGGGTTCCCTCGAAGAGAATAATACACTAGGTAAAGAAGGGCTTCCGACTTACCAACTGGGGAATACGGGGGGCCGCGGCGTTTGCCGCGGCAAGAACGCGGTTCACTAACCACGTGCGGGAATACGGGAGCGGCGGCGGAGACTTCCGCCATCGCCGCTTGCTGGGGACCAAAGAGAGCCGGGCGATATCAGCGGGATCTCATGTGACCCACCCGGTGGCGCTGATAGCGCTTGCGATTCCCGCGTGCCGCCCGCGGAAGGAAAGTTTCCCCTCTCCCAACTCTCCCTGGCACGCATGCGCTTGACGCAACGTTCGCTGCCCGTGCGGCGGTTATGGGACCCGAGGATTCCCATAACTTGTAAATTCATTTTCACGCAGCCATCAAACATGTACAGTCCCGTCTGCTCCCGTGCGAGAGCAGGCGCGATTCTTCGCATCTGTTTTTACCTAACCCGCAAATGTGCGCCTGTTTTATGGTTAAGCATGTTGCCGTCATGGCAGAATCAAGTGCCCAAGTTAAACTAAGCCACTGGATGACGTAAGTTTTGTGGGAAAGCCAACCTTTGGTGACAAGGAGCCCCAGTCTGCGAATAGTGAGGGCGCAACTTATGCTCAGCAAAAGGGAATGGGGGTTATTGCTCAAAGGAGTCCAACTGCAATAAGAGTACTTTTCTATGGAGTATAGGTCTAACGAGCTGACCTACTACAGTGATTCTCATCAGCGTGGCCTCACTATGAAAACGTGCCAGGTGCGCACCGTGTGCCCATCTGGCCTCTCGGTGCAATGCATCCCGTTCCTCTTATAATAATATAGGATTGAACGATAGGTCATGCATTACCATGACATGCACCCGGGCAGGACCTGGGACTTGTACAGATCCCGCAGGTGATAAGCTATCCGCTATGGGTGTTACCATGATGCCTGCGTGCATTGCACTAGGCTCCGAGACGGGGTTCTAAACATAGGAATATGGGTGCATTACAAATTCTTAGCTAAGGTTATAATCGTAACATATTTTTTTCATGGCAATCAGAAATGCCCTCCTTCATCCTCACACCCCATGTTAATTTGTGGTTGTGTTATATTTGTGCAAATGCAGTATTTTGATGACAATGTGTCAGTCGGATGGCTCACACTGAAGGAAAACAATAAAGGATGCTTGCAGCATGTGCTGCGCTGCAAGAGTCCTGAATGCATGTGGTGCAAAACACAGGGAAAAGAAAAGATCCCATGGTCATTTTTTAAATAGTGGTCATAGTGAAAAGTGCACCGCATTGTTCTGGTTGGGTGCTAGCACAGTTTTAGCTTTACTCGTTTGTCATTATCCTTACTGTGCTGCTCGCACTGCTGAGCTCATTGCTTGATGACAAATGTACTTAGTGTCAATTAGCCCAGGGCGAAATGCCTGAAAGTTGGCAGGTATTTGATGCTGTAAATTAATGTGCATGTTGGCAAGAATAGAGAGTGTGAATTACTTAATTTTTCAAACAAGGGTCATATAAATAAGCATTTACTGTAATGTCTTACTAGCTTATTTGCTGTTGGCAACACAATTGTGTTGTTCCAATATGTTAAATAAACTTGCTAAAATGCTTTTGTATGTCATTATTCAATATTTGAAGTTAAGTATTTGTATTTGAAAATTTCTGTATTCGCACACCCGTAACCATTTTGCTGTTTGGAAAGTGACAGTACTGCAAGCAGTAACAAAGGTGGACATGACAAAACATACATTGACCAAGCTAGCCATCTTAATTGTGCTCCAGACACCTTCCAGTAACAAGCTCCACAAAATTAAATGAACAAATACAACTGCACACAGTTCTTGTCAGGGTCCTATGTGGGAAAACAAAACGAATCAGATGCCACACTTGTAGTCTGTGTTCATATGTAAACACACTCTAATCTCTATTCTCGACGGTGCATGTGGGAGAGCAAGCAGCCAGAAACAAGCAGGCAAGCAGCCTACTAGAGAAGCAGCGTCTTCTTCCTTCATGTTGGGTGCGCATGAGCATCCTGATCCGTAACGTCAGCAGTCCTCTCGGAACATTACACAAGGAGCTGCAGAATTTTGTCAAGCTGATATAAAAGGTGCAAGGTGCTACGGTGCGAGTTAACTGCCCACGTGGTCCTTAAAACTTGTATTATAATGTGTTCTTGACAATTTTTGCCAGTTATATTCAGTTATAGATGCCTGTTGAAATTTCAAACAAAATTTCAAACTTGAAATGTTCAAGTTGGAAAATGAAAATAGCATCCTTTGACGAGTGGTCACATGGAATCAGCCCAGAAGAAAAATATTCACTGTGGGCTTGTTGCCAACTATGCCATGTGAAACTGGGGGCCATGCAAGTGACAAGAACTTAAGTATTCTGCCTTCAAGTTACACATGCGAGCATGAACTCTGTCATGGAATGGTCTGTCCACATGAATGTTGCCCTCTTTCACTGATGTTCAGGAATACTGACATAAAATAAGAAGCATCAACTCTTCTCAACCAGATGTGCTATAGTTATAGTTGTTATAGTTATAGATGTTGCTATAGTTATCAATATGTTCATACAAAATGTATTGCTTCTTCCTGTTGGAGTGATTTGGCGACCTTTTCTGTTACCTGCTGCTAATTGCTTCTCAAGTGTGTCCAGTTAAGTGTTTCATTTTGTCTGAATCACTTGATAACACTGTAGGCATGCAAATAACCGTAGTCCATTTGCTGCAGCGTGAAGCAGAGATAAAATATGTGTGGACATATAAAACAGCCACTTATGATAGATGCCTCCGTGTGCACATGGCTAGGAACACCTACAGGGTGCAACATTAATTCAAGCTGTTTCTGCACTGCTTTATTGTAATTAAGTTTGGTTTTAGTACTAATAAATTGTTGCTGTCAAAGGATAAATTTTTCTGATGCTGAATTACCTAACCTGGAAAGGTCACCCCTTAAGTTTCGGTTTTCTTTGTAGGTCTGTATTCTGTCGGCCGTGCAGCAGTGCATCCACCTGCACTTGTCATCTTGAGCCACACACCAGAGGGCTCTCAAGACACGATTGCCTGGGTTGGCAAAGGCATTGTCTATGACACAGGAGGGCTCTGCATCAAGTCAAAGGTGCTTCAAGAAACCCCTAACACTTTTTTAATGCAATTAGCATACTTAGGGTACTTGACGGACTTTCCAGGGTCTGACTATCTGTTTGTCTGTTGGCAGACAGATAGTTACTCCTCAGTTACTGGCCACATTGTGTTATGATGTAAATGGTGGTATGTGCAGAGCATGCTGGGAATGAATAGGAGATAACAGCGTTGATTCGATAATTGTGAGCTACGTGGTGTTTGGCACGAAAAGTTGCTGTTGTGACAAGTTACTTTGCTTGTGGACGGGCAAGGGATGGTGGCAAGTGGTGTTGCATTATTGGCTGCACAAACTTCAGTTCCTGCCTGCCGCACACACAGATTGAGCCGTTGTCGATCGAGTTCAGCCGAGGTTAGGTCGGTCACAGTCACAGAGTTTGAGCGTTTGCTACCTGTGGACCTGACCTGAAACTTAAGCCATTAGGATAAAGAAAACTGATTTAACAGTTAAGTTCTGACCATATGGATTCAAAATCAACCGTTCTTCATTTTGTACAATGCATACTTAAAAAGCAAGAAGCGGCTACACAGGGCACTATTACTATTGGTACAGTTGTCGTTCTCAAAGGCTGCCAGTCACACTCAAAGGTGGTTCCCTAAATTAAATGTGACTACATGCATGAGTGTACTATGTATGCTGGCTCATTATTTAACTTACGAGATGCCCTGTTTGCCTCTTATCTCCAACGGGCAACAAGCGGTGGACCTTTTTCATACAGCAGCGTAAACAACCGACTTGTTCAACTGCCAACGGTGGCAGTTCTGGCATTAGCATGTCTGCGAAAAAGCTGCTCAAAAAGAGTGACTATACATGCAAAGTCTTAATCTAAGTCTATTTTCTCAAACACATGAATTGTGTGCATTAAAAAAATACGAAGAACAAGATACAGAGAAATCTCGGTAAACGAAAATTATTTTAACGAAACTCCCCTTAAGACGGGTTGGCTGGTTCTGGATTAAAGTGATGCAAAAAAAAAGGGTTTATCGAAACCACATTTATTCCTACCCTGGGTAAACTTAACTAAAAAATATTACCGAAAATGAAACTGAGTGGCCAATCTCAGCGAATTGCAGCAGGCATCAGTGTTTTTGCCTTTCCTTTTTGGTTTTTTTCGCCAGTTCTCTGTTATGACTATCAGCTAGGCAGTTTTTGCTGGCTTTTGTTGGTGCCGTGGAGAGTGTGACCCTACCGTGGTCATGGCTTGCTATGGCTTCTTCGTGTTGGCAATTTCAGTGAGCTGCGAGTTTGCTTAGCATTTCCGATGGCAGCACAGAAACGCCCATAGAATGCACTCATGCTGGAGTTCATATGAAGATTGAAGTTATTGATGACTTCCAGAATGGTTGCTTCACTAAATGGGCTATTTTTTTAATAAATTGACTTTGTCTTTGTCTTCTTGTAAATGTTTTATGCTGCTGCCCCTAGTCAGCGGCTTTGTGCAAGTAGAAATTTTGTAGGAAGCTTTGTAATCAGATCTGATACACCTATTATCTGCTGTTCATAAGCCCTTTCAAAAGGTCATTTTGCATACCTTTGAGCTCACGCTCCCGGTAAATGAAACGCCTGATAAACGTAACTTTTACCTGGTCTTTAAAGGCCTAAGAAAAATGCACAGAAATGTAGAGCCTAAACTACAGCAGTACAAATGTAGAGAAGTTTCACCGATATAGAAATGTGTTATGTTTTCGAACAGTTCGGATTCTGTTATTTTTTTTGCAACCTCTTCGCTCTTTTTCTCTGTATCATTACTGTGTTCAGAATTATATTAAATGATTATATTAAATGCGTAATGACTGATTACATTAATCTTTGCACATCAACACTGTCTTTGGAAAAGGCAGATAGAATAATTGGATCGTGTTGGGCCTGCTAAAATGTGCCCGATTTTCAGTGCTCTTCTTGTAAGGACTCGATTCAGTTAGGCAGCGGCACTCGGTCAGTGTAATTTGATGTCTACCTCAGGCACACTTTGAGACTACATGAAAGTGTCTCAGTATTTTGCTCAGTATCGCCCCTTTTCATCATACCTTAAACTAAAGCCTCGCTTGTATCCACAGAGCTTATATGTTGTATTGCTTCGAACATTCACTACAAAGGTAATTTAGACATAAAGGCAAAGGCGAAAGCCAAAGCAAGGTTATTGCGAGGGAACAAAAAAAAAAAAAAAAGGAGGGGGGGGGTGTCAGGTGCATGCATATTATGCAGTCGAACCTCAATATATCGAAGTTGTACTTGCAGTGAGAAACTTTGTTAAATTGCGAGTTTCGGTAATTTGAGGTTTTAAAGTTTCAACAGCAAAAATCATTTCACAAATTCCCAGAACATGCCTAGTGGATGGTATCTTGTCAGTAATCACTTCTAAACAAATCGTAAGGAGGTAGGACCATAATAGAGTGGTTATGAGCGCCAACGCGTGCGGTGCAGATTGCGCCAAGAGCAACACATTGATGTGGCTCACGGTGTTTGAGATTAGCGTGTTGCATCGCTGGGCTCCGTCGGCGCCATCAATCTTGGATGCCATGGCTGATCGAGCTTGGTGCCCGCAGCCATCATCAGACGACGCCCTAAAATTAAAAAAGTGCGAAAAGATATGGATATTCGTCCCAAGAAAAAAAAAAGAATATTGCAGTTTAAAGGTGGAGCATTGATGGTGATAGCAAAGAGACAACTACACGAAGTAAGGTTCGTAGTTTTATCGGTGCCATGCACGCTCAGGCAAAGATCTCACTCTATGACCAAGAACACTCGCTGTCGCAATGCGAGCGAATGCTTCGCACCGTGCCTCGGAAACTCGAGATTATGCGACCCCCAGCACAACGCGCGCGACCAACAAAATGCGCATCAAGGCACCAACCATCTCGGTAGGCCTTTGCACTTGCCAAAGATTACCTCCAAGATACAGCACGTGGCCTGCATATAGACAACTACAGCAAGTGTAAGTAAGAGACGCGCGGGAGAAGGAGAGAAAGTGGATATCCACGCGTACCCACCCCCTCCCTGGACCTCTAGTACGTGCTTGGTCAAGTTACTGCGCACTCACCTTTCTCCCCCCCCCCCCTTTTTGTGCTAAAGAAATGATCAGCTTTCGTGTTTCTCCAAGCGCTTCGAGCTGCTGCGTGCCCAGCAACCTCCGCAAGTTATGTGACAAATGACACAGCGGTGTTTCTTGCATACTGCATCCCGGCACACTCGCTTCGATGCCATCTTTGCCGCTTGAACTGTTCATGCAGAAGGATGCTTGTAAATGACTTTTACCTCCGCCGACATTTTTTATGGTTTTCTTGCTAGATTTACCAGCCATACAGGCTCCAAGTACATGCTTGAAATAGGTGAAAAATTCGTTAAATTGAAACCATGTCACGAAATTACTTTGCTAAATCGCGGCAAAGAAAAAAAAAATATGCATGGTTTCCAATGGAACTAAGATGGGGAAATGAAAATTAGTCTGTTACATCTCGAGTTTCGTTAAATCAAAGTTTATTATATCGAGGTTTGACTGTATTCTACTAGGCTTTTCTGCAAAATTGTAGCTTAGTGGAAACACGCTTATGACCCACCACAGTAGCCCAATGGCTATGGCGTTGCGTTGCTGAGCTTGAGGTCGCGGGTTCGATCACAGCTACGGCGGCCACATTTCGATGGGGATGAAAAGCTAAAACGCTTGTGTACTTAGATATACAGGGTGTTTCAGCGAACACTTTCAAAATTTCGTAAAGGTTGCCTGTGGCAGATAGCACAATTCTAGTTCAGGAGTTGGTCTACTCGAAGAGGCGGAAATTACTTGCACAAGAAATTGAAATGCATAATCAAATAATTAACATAAATTCACTAATCAAGTTTTTAACTAATTACCTGATGGCCCATATTGCAATTTACAAATTGTAGCCGTGGAGTTCGCAAGGCGGATCCACTTGGAACGAATTCTCGGGATGACACCAGTTTCGAGATATTGATTCCCGAACTTTGCGGAGAAATGCATTGGCGTTCCAGTTAGGTTCTTAACAAAACGTCGCTTTATGCATTGAAGCACAAAATTAACTGGAGCACCAATGCATTTCTCCGCAAAGTTCTGGAATTAATATCTCGAAACTAGTGTCATCCCGAGAATTCGTTCCAAGTGGATCCGCCTTGCGAACTCCACGGCTACAATTTGTAAATTGCAATATGGGCCATCAGGTAATTAGTTAAAAACTTGATTAGTGAATTTATGTTAATTATTTGATTATGCATTTCAATTTCTTGTGCAAGTAATTTCCGCCTCTTCGAGTAGACCAACTCATGAACTAGAATTGGGCTATCTGTCACAGGCAACCTTAAATAAATTTTGAAAGTGTTCGCTGAAACACCCTGTATATGTGCACATTGAAGAACCACAGGTAGTCAAAATTAATACGGGAGACCCCACTATAGTGTGTCTCATAATCGTATCGTGTTTTTTGCACGTAAAACCCCAGAATTAAGCTTTAAACATGCTTTAAACACGCTTATCATTGACTGTTTTTCTCCAGACTGCTATGTGTGGCATGAAAAGAGACTGCGGTGGAGCTGCTGGGATTCTTGGAGCTTTTTATGCTGCCGTAAAACTAGTAAGTATGTTTTGTTTTTTTGTCTGGAACAAGCTTAAGTGTTATGGACAAATTTTTTGCTGTCAGTTGTCCACACTCAACTGACTTGATTCCTGCAATTTTATCTAATAGCAGCAGTTTTTGTTTCTCCCATAGAACCCAATGCATTGGTAACCCCGCTGTTACGTCGCAACTGTGGGACCGTTCCCGCATCATACGTTGCGAACTGCCACACCGTGCCGGCCCAAGCGGCCATTTTGACTTTTCATGTTGCTTGGCTTGGTTGCTTGACGATGGCATTGGCCGCCCAAAGTGCCAGGGGTGACACTTATTACGTATTTTCGGTTTCCGCCAGCAAAAGTATGGCCCTTGAGATCCGCATTTGCTATCTAAAGATGGTTCTGTGATGCGTTGCTGCCCTAAAATTGGTTTTGGCTCATAGATGTTCCGCACAAAGTCCAAGGGCGATAACGCCGTCGCCGCGTGCCGTATGCTGTATGTGCGAGTGAAAGCGTGCGAAGGGAGCCGACGACCGCGTCTCGCGCGTGTAAGAAAGAAAAGCAGCGAGGAAGCAGTGCCTCCTTCCGTTGCGCTCGAGGCACCGGCGAGGGAGCGAGGAGGAAGGGATAGTGGGCAGCGTTGTGCTCTGGCAGCATACTGCGTGGCGGCGCACGGGTCGCATCTTGAAAGTGATCTGCGTGGGGGCAGAGTCTACGTAGTGTAGGTGCGTCAGCGGCTCGTAGCTTTGTGCGTGCTGCGTGTTCTCAGCGCTCGGTTTGCGTTGAAACGATAGACAACAGCACGAAGGTCACTTCGCTCACTTCTGCAGTGGCGCTTAAATTTCTCACGCCAGCGTTTGACAATGCGTGTCCGCGCTTCTCAAGTATGATGTGTTCATGTTTGCCTGTGGGCGCTGACACCATGCTTGTTAATTAGTTAATAAGCGAATTTTTACAAGTTTATACGGACGATAAAACTACTATTCTTACTTTGTATAGCTTATCGCAATCGATACTTCGGCTGTCGGGAGAAACTACTTTTTTTTCACACGTAAGAATTACAATAATATTGTGTGCAGTTCAACACTACTCCCATTTCTAAATTTTTCCTGTTTCCCGGCTGTTGCGTTTCCCGGCTCTTACGTTTTTTTTTTTAACGGTTCCGTGAAAAACGTAACAGCAGGGTTCTACTGTATATATATATCAGTGAAGCTTAGAGCAACAGGATCCGGCACAGAAATAGTTCAAAGAATAGCAGCACAGGAAAAATGGCAGGACTTTATTGACGTTTCGGCCGGGATCCGGCCTTCATCAAGAGTTCTATTGTAAGCACACACAGCTCAATTTATGCATCGTTTTTCGTGAAAAAAAGAAGTGAGAGAGAGAAAACAAAAACGGGAATACAAACTTGCACATACACACAGTGGCATTAAAATACTGTCATGAATACCAACATGTGCATTGACTCATGTCAGTCAGTGAAAACAACCATGAATATAAATTTTCACACACAAACAGTGGTGCTATAACGGGACTACAATGCGAAGTTGCGCGTAAATACAGTGGCATTATGGGGAAAAAAAAAACAAAGAAAGAAAGAAAAGACGCTTTATTCTGTAATATAGCAGATTCCCATACGCGGCTGCTATTGCCCAATAGCTGACATCAGTAAAGAAGGGTGTTTGCATCAGTGCACTTATTCTTACTGTTTATATTTATTGATCTAGTTTAATAAACAGGCTGAAGTAAGCAATAATCTGGTTTCGAATTTCAATAATTATGCACTTCCAGAAAAAGCCGACTACAGGTAAACCTGGATATAACGAAATTGACAAATTCCTGAAAAACTTCGTTATAAAGAGGATTTCGTTATATGCAGGTTCGGCACGAAAATTGGAAAAAGAAACGCTTACCGTATGTACTATCGCACAAGATTTACCCCCAATACACTAAAGTTGCGATGAACAAGAAAGTCCCAGTTTCGCCCGAAAGGCGAAGGTCCTTGCGATTGCGACAGCAAATTAGCAGACAGCTATACTAAGTAAGGATAGTGCAGTCAAATCTCGTTAATACGTACCCGCTTAATGCGTAATTGCGGTTTAAACGTAGTCGCGAAGATTCCCCCACCCAGCCCGCAATGAACCCGGCTCATTGGGGGCTGGGTGGCTGACCGCTAAAGCCGTAGGCTGACCGCTAAAGCCGTAGTCGCTCATTGCCCACCATACGGTTAGTGCGTACTATTTTTCTTGTTCTACACGCACAGGCACAAAATCGGCAAAATCTCATGCGCGCGGACGTTCGATTCTCGAGTTGCAACGCCCGGACGACAGTCGCCAGCGATAGTAAACTTACAACATGGCCACCATGACGTATTTTCTGCCGATTGCCGCGCACAAAGGCATGGCCTTCGAGATAAGTTCCCGGTAACGCGGAGAAGCTGCCGGTAGGGGGTGCGAATTCGCTGTTCGTGTCGGAGTAGTAACCGCGCAGAAGCACATTTTATTGCGAAGCGCATTTGTGCCGTCGCCGTGGACGTTGCTTTGAGGTTTCGTGTAGAGTCCAAACACGGCAACATCGTCACCGCGCGCCGTACGCTGTGTGTGCGAGTGAAAGCTTGCGGGGGTCAGCCGACTCAATCTCACGCACGCGAGGGAGAAGGGGGGACGGAAGCGCGCTTCCGCGCTAGGCATGGAGGGGGAGGCGAGAAAGCGTGTGCGTTTACTTCGGCGGCGGCCACCGTATCTTGAAAACGATCTGCGATGTGGAAAAAGTGTGCGCCCGCGCGGGCTTATCTTCAAAGGGAACTGCAGACAAGGTCAATATCTCGCGTTTCTTCGTCAAAGCACTCATCCTTTGAATGTGACACCAGGTACTGGATGCGTGGACGCGTGTCGTTTCACACAAGCACGAGGCGTCGAAAACGTAGAGCGAGCGACACGATGGCGTCGTAGCACAGTGTCAAGTTAGTGAAGTGAAGCGCAGAGACTTGCGCAGTAACCAGAGAGTGAGCAGCCAGCGCGTTGAAAAAAAGTTTTTTTTTTCCCTTCAGCAACATCAACAGGAAAAGGAGAGTGCCGGCTTGGCGGGCTGGGTCAGCTGCAGCAAGTGGCGGGTTCAGGTTTGGACGAAGAGAAGGGGAAAGGTCACACCCGCGGCGGCAAGATTGCTGGGTCGAGGGATGCAGGCCCGCCTCGCGCACGCTCGCACGCATGCACATGCGGGCTCGCTCTCGCGCCGTGAATTCAAGCTCGCCAAGTGCGCCGCCGCCGCTTCGCATTCCGTCGCGGTGAAGAAGGTGCTTCCGGTTGCTGCTGGCGAAAAAATGACAAAATTTGGGGCGAAATCTCTAGGTTGTCGGCGGGGAAAATTTGTTAAATCAAGGGGGTCTCCCGCTGCCACTTCGTTACGTAGAGGTTTCAAATACATGTGCTTCTATGGAGTCACGGCGGGGAATACAAAAACTTTGTTATATCCAGGAATTCGTTATATGGAGGTTCGTTATAAGCAGGTTTAACTGTATCATCTACTCACGCACAGCCGTGGCTGCCTATGTAGAAATTGAACTTTGGCCACCCTGCTTATCGGTGTCGTAGCTGTCGGGTCTCACTAATTTCAACTAGTTTTGAACACTCAACTAGCCTCGAACCACCCGACACTTAAGGTCAGACCACACACATACTTGGCAGCGCGTGCTCACTCCTGGCCGCTCCTAGTTAGATGTCTTGGCAGACTTCGCTTCGTATTGAGCTATTGATAGCACTTCGAAATGCGCAAGCTGGATGTGGCTACTAGCCGTCGGTGAAGCTGGTGCAAGACAAAGTTGGTCTGCACCATGTAGCACAGCCAGACTGGAGCATATGAGTGCAAGCATGCACTCAAACCCTGTTGTGCCCAAAGCAAATGCTGCGCTTGTGCACGACAGTTGCATGTAAGTGCGATCTGCTTTGTAGCATAGATACCGTGGCTGTCGCAAGGTGCGGGACGAGTCCGCTGGCTGAGCGCACTGCGGCTCGCTGAGGACGACCACATTTGGCTTATGTTTGGCGCGTCGTGGGTGCCAAAATCGGAAGTAGTGGCGTCTACGTGAACATCCAAAATCAAATTTGAACTGCGTGCCATGGTGACGTAGAGTAGGTGGAGCATCGTGGGCATGCTCTGCTTGCTTCACAGTGCAAGGCATTGAAGAAAGGAGTGGAAGCACTGCGAAGGGGGTGTTTGATTACCAAAACTCCGCTTCTGCGCAACACATTGAAGTACTTTTTGTGGCAAAGTATTTCTGAAATAGCTTATTTTAACTTCAAAAGCATATCTCCACTTCGATAAAAAGTTTTTCAGGGTCCTTTTTAACCGTTTAACTGTTTGCAGAAAACGTTGAACGCTTTTAACTGTTTCTAAATGATTTTCTAAATTCTATGTCTGGTCTATTGTGAACAACTTTAGTTATTGCAGTATCACCAGTTAATTTATTTTCTGTTGTACTTTACTGTCATTTATTATTTCTCATTTTTGATTCTCAGATAGGTATTGCCACAGAAACAGTCCGCATGAAACTTGACATTTCTTGGAACAGAAGTTAAGCACGCTTTCGCTGTCCTCCATACGAGGCATCATTCCTGGCACTGTTAGGAAAGGAAGTTGCGAAGGTGCTGGCGGCAAAACGTTTTTATTGAGTCGTGTCCATACGAGAGAGGCCGCCAGCAGGTCCAACTCTTCCTCACAATTATCAGTACTAAATTGAAGCTCCAGTTATGGCTCACTAAAGGTTCTCAGGTGTAATTGTTTACTTGAGGTGAAGAAACATCCACAAACACCACGATTCCATCATTGAAAAATTTGGCCATCATCGCCGCCATTTTTAAAACTCGGGGACACCAGACTCGCTGTGTTTCCACTAACTGTATTTACAAAAACAAGTTTTCTGGGAGGCTGCTAGCATCTAGTAGCACAAGATATGCACCAAAATGATAAAACCACTGCTGTTCATCTGCGCCACTTGGTAGATGAAAGGAAATCTCTGGACAAGTGAGATTCCTCGCTTACATATATTTTAAAAAACGCATGGACCGTGGCATGTAAAAGGTCAAATCAAGTCTATTTTCTGTTGTGTGTGATGCAAATTTGGATTGTGTAAATTCCCCCCCTATGTAATGCCCCTAGGGGCCCTTAGGGTATGTAAATAAATAAATAAAAATAAAAAGTCTTATGTCTATTGAAGTGCTGCTGTAATGTTGAAGCCCGCAGTGCTTAGCTTGCGTTCCATGGATGTTCCTCTGACCTAGTGATATGGGTACTGTTTTTCTATATTTGCCTCAGCATTTGGAAGGAGGCATTTGATCATAATGTGATCTTTTTTGCAGGGGTTCAGTGATAATCTTCATGCTATCTTCTGTCTGGCAGAAAATGCTGTTGGTCCAGATGCAACACGGCCTGATGATATAATTACAATGTACTCTGGCAGGTGAGTGAAGCCCCAAAGAGCTTGTTTGCGTGTAAATGATGTTCATGACATCACTTTTAGTTGGGCACATGCAAACAAGTGTTCCTTTTTCTGGCTGCTTTCAGAACTGTTGAAATCAATAATACTGATGCTGAAGGACGTCTTGTTGTTGGTGACGGGGTATGTCATCGATGTGCTCTGTTAGAAGGGCTTTCTTTGTTGTATATTTAGTTGCCAGTTTCTTACACCAACCCATTGGGCAAAGCCTTTCCACTATGGCCTACTTTTACTGTCAGTATTGAATACAGTCGTCTTCCGTAAATTCGACCCCGACAGGTCTGATAAAATTGATCGAGTTAACTGGCGGGTTGTATTAAACGAGATGGGGGAAAAAAAATGCCAAAATGCACTGCCAATTCATTTGGCAGCATTTGCTCGAGTCTATAACACACCCCCAAATCAAATGTGCGCCCACTTTCTATGTGTTCAAAGTAGAAAACTAATGTAGAAATGACATTAAAGCTCCTAAACAAAGTAGAACTCTAACACGCACCCGATTTTTTAGCAATAAAAATGGGCAATGGCCTAATATGTGTTGCACATTAGTGGCCAGGTTTTGTAATGTCAGCTTCGTCCCCTGGTGTTTTAAAGTTGGCTATGCCGTAGTACACTTGTGTTATGCAGTAAAATATATGAAGGCGGTTTTGGTTTCGTATTCGATTGCACTGCACAGGCAATTTCTGGCACCATTTCCGTGAAAAAAAAAAAGTGTGCATTAGAGTCTCATAAATACCATAATCAGACAGTGTGAGCTACGGTTATCTCTTAAAAATCTTTCTAGGACAGGCCAAAGGTAGGTGTTTTCAACAGGAGATGACGTGTGTGCAACACATCCACTGTCTTCTAAGGCTCCGCCGGGACAGACACTGCCACTAAAGGGGATCGCTATTGGCATCACGATAGGGGTCGGGTGGGTGCGTGCGTGCTGAGTAGTCAAGTTCGAATTATCCGGCGAAGGCGAATTTTAGTCTCGAAATAACGAAACTTTGAGCCCATAGAAATGCATGGGTGCCGGCTGGGACCTTCGGTCGGTATCGAATTAACCGGAGTTGAATTAGCAGAAGTCTACTGTATTTGCAGTGTGCTGGAAGGCTCTGTCCTCTCAGTAGTGTATTATTATCCCAAGTGAAAATGTTGAACTGAAATCTAATCCAGTACTCTAATGGTTTCCTTTGAAAAATGTTATGGATCTGCAGCTGGAACTGATTGAAACTGGCTACAATTAAAAATGGTGCCAGATTGTACTGGCCTAGTGGCCCCAGCTGGGTTTGGTTTGCTGTAAACTTATTAGGGTGGTGCACTGGTTTTTGTTGCAAAGTGAAGCAAGTTTGCAGCATGCTTTAGTGGCAAGCTGGACATCAGTTTGCAACAGGAGCAAGTGCATTGATGTTTTTGAACTCAACTGGTGCACGTAAGAAACGATTCGCAAGCATTACTGCAGCACTGCGACCGAGTAACTACACCACGGCAAATAAATGAACACTGCACTGTACCAGAGAAATTCACTCTGTTGACAACATTAACAGAGAGAGGTCTGCTCCAACCAACTTTTCCTCGCAACACCTTTTGAGGAGGCTAGGATGATATGTAATAACAAATGTGCATGAGGAGGCTTTTTCCTGCAAATTACTGTATTTACTCGATTCTAACGCGCACCCGTTTTCCGTGACGAAAAGACAGAAAAAAAAAACTTTACAGTAATGCGCATCTAACGCATTCTCACAGAAATAAAACTTTCTCTCATTTGGAAAAAACAAAAAACATTTACTCCTAATGCACTAAAGTCACAATGAATTAAAAAAACGTCGCAATTTTGCCATGAAGGCAAAACATCGATTGCGATAGCGAATTAGTAGACAGCTATACGAAGTAAGGATAGTACTTTTTATCGGCCATATAAACTTATAAACATTCGCTTACTAACTAAATTAACAAGCATGGTGTCACGCGCACACTAGCAAACATGAACACATCTCGCTCGATGACCGCGGAAACTGTGGAAACTCGCCGTCTAAGCGCTGGAGTGACGAAGCGTGGCAGCAATGGCGAGCCAATTGACTTTCGTGCTAGCACGCCTCTCGCTTCAACGCGAACGATAAGCGGTGAAAACACAGCTCGTGCGGACTCCCTGTCGCAGATTGCTTCCACATAGGGCCGAGGCGATCGTATTGCCGAAGTGGATCGTCGCAGAATACGTCCTGCTTTGGGCCACTGAAACCCTTTCGCGTTGGTTTACTGGCGAAAATCCTCTCTTGTTTACGCCAGTCCCGCACGCAAGTTTCAGATTCTCTGAACTCCCGTGACGCGGCCAGATTTCTCTCCTTATCCGCTCACATGATCACTTTCCTTTTAAATGCAGCGTCACGATGAACTCGGCACTTCTTGCTGATACATAGAATAATGAACCTGCTGATAGAGCAAATGCAGAAAACGGGAAGACAGATGGTAGATTAATGCCTAAGCACACGTACTACAGCACATGGAGGAAGCTACGGCAGCTAGGCTCGAAGCTCGTACGAGGCGGGCATTTTGAAATGCCGATGGCGATATGGTAATGCAGATTTAGGGTCATACTCTATTCTAACGTGCACGTGATTTTTGGACCCGTTTTATCGAAAAAAAGTGCGCGTTAGGTTCGAGTAAATACGGTATATGGCCAATTTGTTTTGCAGTTGAGCACCTGTACAACAACCACCTTTACAACGAAATGACCTGCATAACGAATTATTTCACAGGCCCCAACCACTTCATTATAAAAGAACTCGACTGTATAAGAAAAATAAATGGAAAAAGTTCATCGACAGTTACAATACTTCCTAATGTGAAATGTGAGCGCAGCTCTACACGAGTTTACATTTCGCTTTATATTGGCTGGTGTGGACAATCTGTCTCATGTGGTAGGTTGCAAACCAAGCAAAGTGTGGTGCCACTGCCTCGCTGATCACGAGAGGCAGCGTGCCAGTGACGCATGGGCGCGATTCAGAGCAGCCACCGCCGACAGACTTTCGCTCATGCAGCACCTTGTTTTGACGCGCTTGCCCCATGCCTTATTGATGGCATCATTGGTGAACAGACGATGCGTGCTACTTTGACGCTATCTCGAAGAGATCATCACTGCAGAAAGCCCTATACACACTAGCGGTAAAATCTGTGCGGTGCGCCACCGGCGTTAATACGAAACTGCAGCAGAGCGGCCGCACCAACTGGCGGCGAGCCGCTTCGGCACTCATGTGACAGCATGAAAATCTCTCCTCCTCTCAGTAGATGCGAGATGTCGTGTGCTTTTTCCTTAATCTGCTGACAGGCCGGTGCTGTGTTTACGTTCTTTGTCCTTCGTTCTTAGCGCGAGTCATGTCTTATGAAGATGACGACATCATTGCCACTGATCATATCATGTTGGTCTGCTCTCTTCTGTTGCGGCAGCGCCGCATTCCAAAGTCAAGGAGAATGAGGTACTGGGTGGCGTCTCCGCGTCCTTGTATTCAGGGTCTGTCTTGTCATGCAGAATCTGATATGACGCACTGTTTCCGAGAACCTTTTCATCAGGACGTCTTGGTTCAGACTCATTATTGTAAAAAACAATCGCAAGCCATGACAGTCGAAACAAGCATGAACGAGACAAAACCAAACAAACTAAACAAGCGTGAGCGAGAGCTAACGCAAGCAGACGATTGTACGAAACGAGCAGTCATGGTCCGCCATGGTTCCTCATATCGCCAGTTTCCAGCGCACACGTCACTGAAGGGGCTTCTCTCATTGGTCTCCGCCGCTTGCGGCTAGCGTCTTTCATCTCCCGCTTCGCGTTCACTCTTTCATCTTTCGCTGTGCTCGTTTGCTCGGTTACGCCACCCCCGCTAGCCGCAGGGACGGGCCATTAAGAGCTGCGCTCTAAAATAAACTAATGGTTACAGCAATGTGAGTTTGGCTAATTGATACCCTAGACAATCCAGATGAAAAAAAGCAGTCTGAGCTGTTGCGTCCTGGTAACAACCAATTAGGACTGTCAGATACCAGCAAGAGAACCAGCTGAACAAGCTGGGTATTTGCAATTCAAGTGCAGTTATTAGATTGCAGTTAAAGTCATGTGCAGCTAAAGCTTAGTTATTCGGCATACAATTTCTTTCTGTACAGCCAAGCTGCTGTTGTGCATCTGTGGCAGCTCAGATTGTTGGCTTGCGAATGATGAGCCATTCGTAAATGCATGACATTTGCAATCACCTTGTGGACCAACCATATCATTACATCAGCAGTAACTTCATTTAAATTGTACATATGAAATAAATTCCACCGAGAACAGTTACTTGCATTAAATCTAAACAATGTCAATCTTATACAGTTAAACCTGCTTATAACGAACCTGCATATAACGAATTCCTGGATATAACAGTTTTTCTATTCCCCGCCATTACTCCATAGAAGCACATGTATTTGAGACCTCTACGTAACGAAGTGGCAGCGGGAGACCCCCTCGATATAACGAATTTTCCCCGCCGACAACCTAGAGATTTCGCCCCAAATTTTGTTATTTTTGCGCGAGCAGCATCCGGAAGCACCTTCTCCGCCGCGACGGAATGCAAAGCGAGCGCACGTGTGCGTGTGTGCGAGCGTGTGCGAGGCGGGCCTGCATCCCTCGATCCGGCGATCTTGCTGCTGCGGGCATGACCTTTCCCCCTCCCTTCATTCAAACCTGATCCTGCCGCTTGCTGCAGCTGGCCCTAGCCCGCCAAGCCGGTACTCTACTTTTCCAGTTGATGTTGCCGACGTGCTGGCACACGCTGTGACACATCACACTCGGTGAGCGCGCACACGCGCTGTCAAACGCTGGCGGCGTGTGGAAGCGCCGCTGCAGAAGCGAGCGAAGTGACCTTCGTGCTGTTGTCTATCGCTTCAACGCAAACTCAGCGCCGAGAACACACAGAACGCACAAAGCTACGAGCCGCCGGCGCACCTACACTGCCTAGACTCTGCCCCAACGCAGATCGCTTTCAAGATACGGCCCGCGTGACCGCATGCCGCCGCGCAGTACGCATTTGATGCCGGAGTACAGTACCACGGCCGCTTTTTTTTTTTTTATCCAGCGGCCATGACAGTACAACTCCGCCCACTACCCCTCCCGCGCCCTTCCTCCCTGCTTTTCTTTCGTGCGGTCGTCAGCTCTCCTCGCACGTCACTCGCACATACAGCATACGGCGCGCGGCGACTGCGTTATCGCCCTTGGACTTTATACGGAACATCGATGAGCCAAAACCAATTTTAGGGTCACAACGCGTCATAGACACCATCTTTAGATAGCAAATACGGATCTCAAGAGCCATACCTTTGCTGGCAGAAACCGAAAATACGTCATAGTTGTCGCACCCGGCACTTTGGGCGGCCAATGCCATCGTCAAGCCACCAAGCCAATGACATGAAAAGTCAAAATGGGCGCTCGGGTCGGCGCGGGGTGGAAATTCGCAACGTACGATGCGGGAACAGTCCCACAGTTGCGACGCAACAGCGGGTTTACCAATGCATTGGGTTCTATAGGAGCTGTGCCGGGACCGGCCGAAAACGACGTAACAGCTGGGAAAACGCAGCACCCGGGAACATAACAGCAGGGTTCTACTGTAACACTATACGACGCCATCGTGACGCTCGCTCTTCGTTTCCGATGCCTCGCGCTTGTGCGAAACGACACGTGTCCACGCATCCAGTACCTGGTGTGACATTCCAAGGATGAGTGCTTCGACGAAAACGGAAAACGGGTGCACGTTACAATCGAGGGCACGTTAGAATCGAGTAAATACAGTAGGTGTTTCTTTTTCAAATTTTCGGGCCGAACCTGCATATAACGAAATCCTCTTTATAACGAAGTTTTTCGGGAATTTGTCAATTTCGTTATATCCAGGTTTAACTGTATACACTCAATAAGTTTCAAAGTACTTTATGACATAATGGCTAAGTAGACTTCACGTGTGGCTGCTTGCTTAAGAGATATCTTGATTCTCTCGTTTCATATGCAATATGGCAACTGATGAATTATTTCATAGACCCACTGTAATGGTAGACATTGTTGCCTGTGGGCTCCTAAGCCTTTTAGACGTTTTCAAAACTGCGCGAAAAAAACAAGTTGGTTCATAGCTTTTAGAAGTTTTTAAAACTGCCCGAAAAAAACGAGGACACACAAAAGAAACACACATGACACCACGAGTGCAGGTGTGGTGTCGTCTGTGTTTCTTTCGGATGTCCTCGTTTTTTTCGGGCAGTTTTAAAAATGTGTAAAAGCTATGAACCAACTAGCCCGCCAGGGCGTCCTCCCAAGCCATAAATGAAAATGAAAAAAAAATTGCTGCTCAAGTTTGGAGTTCTTGTTACGAAGTCAACCTGAACCAGGTGTAACATAACTTCTGGTCTGTCTGCTACTGAAACTACCATTTCCAGTTGGTTCCAGTACAGTTAATGAGCTTAGGTTCCAGTTGGTTTCAAACTGGGACCAGCACACTCCTGTCATTCTGTAACTAGGGCAAACTGCCGTCCAATTGGCTCATAGCTGGGACCAACTATTGCCTTACTGGGATCACTAGATTTCCATTTGCAACCAGGTAAATTATTTTCTCTTGGGATACTGAAATGGTTGCATGGCTCCTACAGCTGAAACAGGTGCTTTGCCAAGTCTGAGTTGCACTTCTGTTGCTGCTGGGATATTTGACTCCCCAGTGTTATTGTGTATGAATGGACCTTTGCTTATTTCTACTCTCTGTTGCACATTTGATGTCAGGTGGCATATGCACACAAAGACCTGAAGGCTAACATAATCCTCGATATGGCAACTCTGACTGGGGCACAAGGTGTTGCAACCGGAAAGTACCATGCTGCCTTGGTTAGCAATTCTGCTGACTGGGAGGAGTTGGCCATGCGGTCAGGCATCCTTTCTGGTGACCTCATTCATGCCATGCCCTTTGCACCTGAGCTGCACTTTGTTGAATTTGCTAGTGCCCTTGCTGACATGAAGAACTCGGTGGCAGTGAGTACTAAATACTTATTCTTTTTGTAGCTGCATTTTTTTTGTGTATGCTTGTCGCTAAAGGCAAGTTGAGCACCAACTAATTGTGTCATCTTTAAGACCATTTGTGTTGCTAATGTTGCATGAATGGGGCGCCCCTTCACTTTCGCTGCATTGAAACATATCAAACTCAACATACTGGATGAAGGGGCTTAAAAAAGTCCTTTATTGCTACAAATTGTTGCTTGCCCTCCTTAATTAAAAAATATATACTAGCAACATGTCTACTTAAAAAATGCTTAAACAGGTTTTGAATATTCCACTAAAATGTGCACTGTTGAAGATAACATTCTGATTTCCCTTATTGAATATTGTCATCAGTGCACTGTGTGGAGCTTGCAGCTTGTTGTGCAGGGTCACTTGCTGTTGTCTAGAGGCTGTTGCACACTGTTTCAAACTGGGCAGTTAATGCCAGCATAACATTGGCAGAAAGCATGATGCAGCTACAACAGCAAGTTGCTGTCACATTGGCTTTGCACATTGTACCACTTGGCTGCATGCACTGAAAGAATAGTTAGGAGGGCTTTACAGGTGAAGGCGTGAGTTCAAGGCATGCTGCTTGGTGAAAATTTACTGCATGAAACTGATTGAATCATCTTTCAAGCTGCACAAGTTGGCATGTGCTGCTTTTTTGATGCAGCAAACACAAACTACAATATCACTGTGGTTGCAAATACCGCATAAGTTTGCAAGGAACGAGAAGAAAGGCAACCGAGGGGCCCAATTTTTATTATATCATAAGAAGCCAACAAACAACGACACCAAGGACAACATAGGGGAAATTACTTGTACTTACTGATTGAAGTAAAGAAATTATAAATTAATTGAATATGAAAATGGATGAAAAAACAACTGTCCGCAGGTGGGGAACGAACCCACGTCTTCGCATTACGCGTGCGATGCTCTCACTATTGAGCTACCGCGGAGCCATTTTCTCATCCACTTTCTGGGGTATTTATGTTTTACAACTAGAACTAACCCTGGGAGTGTTAGCCAGTGCCACCACTCACAAACCTAGGGGCGGATGTAGAACATCCTTTCTGCCGAAGGCGTCACAAGCACGTGATCTTTTTGGGTGATGGCAACTGGTCAATAAACCCACATATGCTACCTGGAGGCATCAATGTTGCCGGATTTGAGCCCTCGTTATGTAATGAACGAGAAGAAAGGGAACTGAGGGGCTCGATATTTATTAATCATATCATAAGAAGCCAACAAACAACGACACCAAGGACAACATAGGGGAAATTACTTGTACTTAATGATTGAAATAAAGAAATGATAAATTCAAAATTAAAATGGATGAAAAAACAACTGTCCACAGGTGGGGAACGAACCCACGTCTTCGCTTTGCCTTTCTTCTCGTTCGTTACATAATGAGGGCTCGAATCCGGCAACATTGATGCCTTCAGGTAGCATATGTGGGTTTATTGACCAGTTGCCATCACCCAAAAAGATCACGTGCTCGTGTCACCTTCGGCAGAAAGGATGTTCCACATCCGCCCCTAGGTTTGTGAGTGGTGGCGCCGGCTAACACTCCCAGGGTTAGTTGTAGTTGTACAACATAACTACCCCAGAAAGTGGATGCGAAAACGGCTCCGTGGTAGCTCAATGGTGAGAGCATCGCATGCGTAATGTGAAGACGTGGGCTCATTCCCCACCTGCGGACAGTTGTTTTTTAATCCATTTTCATTTTCAATTAATTTATCATTTCTTTATTTCAATCAGTAAGTACAAGTAATTTCCCCTATGTTGTCCTTGGTGTAGTTGTTTGTTGGCTTCTTATGATAAGTTTGCAAGGTTATAGATAATGGGAATGTTGACTATATATTTATACAAAAAGCTAGCCTTTGCCTCAGCATTAGAATGAGCCCTACTTTAGGAGAAGCAGTTGACAACACTACTGCTGTTAATTTTGCACTGTGCTGCTCATGTAGCCAGCCTCGCTCTGTAATAGAGCTTTGCCTCTTTCAAATGGCATTTAACAGACTCATGAGAAGCTGCAGGCAATTGAGCAGGAACAAATGCAAATGTGCACTTTCTTTTCAGCAGACATCTTTCCACACTGAGAATTGACTCACGTAATCCCGAGTCCTGTTGACTGAGAATAGTTAGTCACCGTTAGTGAACTTGATGATAAGGACGAAGGACAATGATGTTTCTTCTTCTCTTTTCAAGATGTGCTGAAGCGAGTGTGTTACAACTGTCGTTTCAAGTTATTTTTTTATTTGTTTCAAGGAAGGTTTGAAAGGGGGCTCAGTTTGAAAGGGGGCTCATTTTAGCTCTGATCAGAACCTGCCTGAATTGAGCAAGCATTAAGCAAGTTTTTAAGGTCTGTACAGAAAGCACGAAAAATCTACTCATCCAGCTGCTCCTTGGCTGTTTCGGAGCTGGAGGGTGTGGCAGAAGGCCTATGTGATACCTGTGTTGTCACTTACGGTGCCTTTTCTTTTCCTGGTCTTTTCCATGACTGAAATTTAATCGACGGTTGCTGTGCTCTGACATGCACAATCAAGAAAATAATTTGAGTTGACTCAATCGAGAAAAGAACTTGTATTGAATTACACTGACAGCTTTCTAAAGCATCGCATCTTCTAATTCTAGAACCACTTCAGTTTCCTTTAAGTGCATCTAGGCACTAGTTGATTTTGTTTGTTATGTTGAGTATAGTGTAGCCTTTCAGAGCTAGGTTGCTATATTTTTGTGTAGCTGCGATTTCCAGCTCTGTTTCTCATATAGTTTCCTTAAAATTATGTTGAAAGCACTTTAAGCTTCATATGAACTACTCTCATTCCTACAGGACCGCAACAATGCCCAGCCATCCTGTGCTGGTTTGTTCATTTGTTCTCATCTGGGCTTTGAATATCCTGGTGTGTGGATGCATGTAGATATGGCTTATCCAGTTCACTGTGTAAGTACTTTTACATTGTTTGTTGTGCTTTTGCTTACTATAAAACAGTGATTTTTAATTTTTTTTTTTTTTTTACAACACACCTTGTCACACATAAGGCATTATTTTAAACTTCAGTGCTCATTTGTGGGGTGGGGCAGGGACTGGTGTTTTCTGACATGAAACAAAATGAAAATCAATGTACCCTGGTGTGGTATGTTGCAATACTGTGCAAATTGCGTGGGGCTGTTTGTAAATTTTAGTCACTCACAGTGAATTTGCTCACAGCTTGGCTTGTGCTGTATGTGTACATGCCGTGGAAAAAGTGCACTAAATCAAATTTTTTCTCCACATGTATTGCAAAGCGATGTTTAAACAAGGGATGGGTAAAAGAATTTCATCCCTGTTACCCTGAGGAACATAAGATGGGCAAGTGTTTAAAAGTTGCAAAATTGCTCTGCTTGAACCTGAACTTAAAATATACTGAAAGTACTCTCCTTTCCTTCAATGAAACATGTTTCAGGAATGACCTATAGTTGGCCATCTGCTTAAATTTTTAGTTGTTTTTGGCTATATGCTGGATTGAAGGTGAAGACACCCAGTATTTTTGAGTGCTTGCTACATGCCAAGGAGCATTAGCAGAGTGGCTCCAGGTGTCATAAAAGTGCTCAAGCAACACTGCCGAGTAAAGGTTTAAGACGCCAAAATTTTGCTGCCTTTAACAACGTTTAACAGTATGTGAAGGTACCGGGCCGACGCCAGGTGGTGTATAGTAGCAGGCACGGGACGGTAGGCAATGGTGTGTGGCGGGCAGGGGAACAAGGAAGGCGTGTGAACAAGGGGAGCGCGTGACAACGAACTGAGTGAGTGAAGTAATCGGCGGAGCAAGCCGCGTGCGGTGCGGCCGGGACAGAACGCAGACTGCGTGTGTGCGCGTGCGCCGAGGATTTTTCCTGAAATAAAGAACGTACTTGACAAGTAGAATAATAATGTCTGATGGTGGTAGCAGTGTTTTTGGCACTCCACAGAGTAGAAAAAAAAAATGAACATTTGCCAACAGAAAAAGGACTATTGTGTAGAAAATAATAATACAGTGTAGACCGCTTATAACGTAAGTTGCTGGAGTCGTGAATATCCGCACTATAAGTGGTACCGCACTACAGTATAGACCACTTATAGTGCAGGACCGCATATAGTACGGTCTTTTCAGACTCCCGTTAATTTTCCCATAGCACTCCATGTATACTCATACCGCTTACAGTGCAGCCGCGTGAGACGAAATACCGGTTATAATGCGGCTTCCGTGGGAAAATCTCGCCGACAAGGGCGGTAGCGAGCAACGAGGTGCACCCACCGGTGGGAGAGGAGATCAACGAGGACGATGCGGAGGAGGAGCAAGAGACGTGGAGCATGAGTGCAAGGGCGATAAAATCGTCGATGCGCGCCGTATGTGCGAGTGAAAGAGCGTGGAGGACGCGTGCCTTCACGGAGAGCGAACGCACAACGGAGAGCAAACGCGACTTCCATCGCGGGAAAGGCCGTAGGGGTATGGGAGGAAGGAAAGAAGGGGGGGGGGTGGCGACGCTGTGCTGTGGCACCAAATGCATATCTTGCAACAGGGCGCAAGGGGAACTGGCGACGCAATCTCCCACGTGAAAGGAGCAAAGCGGGAAGGCAGCAGGCGAGAGAGGGAGAAGGGGGGGGGTGGCTTCTCCTCTGCCAACAAATGCGTTCGAGCCTGTGCCGGCTGTCGGTGCTGTCGCCCGCACCGTATCTTAGCGATCTTCACATGGCTTTGACCTTTGTATGCGCTGTGCTTACGCCGCTCAGTTTACGTTGAAGCGATAGACCGCACAAACAAGCTTCGCTCGCTGCGACGGCCGCGTTTTCCCACGCCCGGCATTTTGACAGTGGTTGTCTGCGGTCATTGAGTCTATTCATGTTTGCTTGTGCGCGTTGACACCACGCTTGTTAATTAGTTAGTAAGCGAATGTGTCAAGTTTATGCAGCCTATAAAACTACTATCCCTACTCTTATAGCTCTCTACTAATTTGCTATCGCAATTGATGCTTTGCCTTTCGGGCGAAACTTAGACATTTTTAAAAATTATTACTTTGTCTGCTTCATGCGAAGATCGTGGGTACTTGGACATTAACCTTTCAACGTTCATAAATTTAAATGAATGCAAAACCCCAGTCGCATGCTTCGATTCTCGGATACGTGCAGCTGCTTGGTCTACATGTTTTGCATATGTGCAGGGATTGAAAATCATTGTTTTGGTTATAGTGCGGTACCACTTATAGTACAGATATTCACGACTCCGGCGACTTACGTTATAAGCGGTCCACACTGTATAACCAAAACAACTATTTTATTGCGAAATGGACACTCGAGGCGCATTTCTGCCATCGCTGTCACCGTGCTCTAGGTTCCATATTCACTTACTAAATAAATTATAACAAGCACGGTGCCACGCGCGCACAAGCAAACATGAACACATCTTGCTCGTTGACCGCGGAAACGAACTGTCAAAACGCTCGAGTGACGAAGCATGGTGAGCAAATTGACCTTCATGCTATCATGCCTCTTGCTTCAATGCGACCTATAAGTGGTGAAAACATGGCGCGCGGCGGACTTTCCCCGTCGTAGATTGCTTTCAAGATAGGGCTGAGGCGATCGTATCGCCAAAGTGGATCGTCGCAGATTACGTCCTGCTTCGGTCCACTGAAACCGTTCCGCATTGCTTTGCTGGTGAAATCTCCTTCTGTTTGCACCAGTCCCGAGCAGAAGTTGCGGATTCTCCGAACGCCCGTGATGCGGCCCGACTTCGATCCGTCTCCGCACATGTGATCACTTTCCTTTTAAATGCGGCATCATGATGAACTCGGTACTTCATGCTGATAGAGTAGACGCAGAGGACGTGAAGACAGACGGTAGACTATTGCCTAAGCACGTGTACTGCAGCACACGGAGGAAGCTACGGTAGCTAGGCTCGAGAGTAGCTAGGCTCGACGCACGTGCACGGCGACCATTTTGGAATGCCAACGGCTATATACAGTAAAAGCTCGATGATACGATCACGGCTAATACGAACTTCCGGATGATACGAATTTTTCTGTGGTCCCGGCCGAGCCCCATTACTTTGCAACGTGCTAGAGAACGGTTGTTACGAATCGATTTTCAGCCTGCGTCGGTTGATACGAATAAACGCCGCCCCACCGATGGCCGCAAAAGAGAACAGCGCGCAGTCACGCGCTTTCTCTCCTCTTTTGGTGCGGAGGCGCGGCGCCGGACAGCGCGGACTCCGCGACTGGGCGCGAAGGGTTTGAAGCGGTGGCGCTTCAAGAAATAAATGCTTTTTACGTACATGTGCCTGAGTGATTCACCTCTGACTCTTTAATTTAGCTACAGTCGAATCTCGTTAATTCGAACACGCTTATTTCGAACATACCACGCACCGACAATGCTCTTAGCAGCGCGCCAAATAACGCGGTGGCGCCTCCGACCGGCATTGCTCCAACACCGCCGTAGAGCAAAAGCTCAGGAGAGACCCCTCAATGCCGCGCGCGAAGGAACGGGGAAAAAAAAAAAAAGCCGTGGCGGAAATTTCCCCCTCTCTCAAATTGCAAGGTCGCCGTTTCTGCATCGCGCCGGAACAAGCGTGTACGTGCCGACTAGGGTGTTCTAGACAACCGTATTCTAGCACACACTAGTGCCGACGTCTCAGCCACGCGGATAAAATGGCAGTGAACCCTTCTCCTCTATTTTCTAGTCACATGTTGACGTTGCACGCTTCGGCAGCAACGCTGAGGGAAGCAGCGGCGGAGGCACAGTCGGGCCAACGAAACTGCCACGCCCGCAAACGCTCGCTTCCCGATAACGGCAGAAAACGAAACTTCAGGGGGCGGCTAAAATAAGCTGGCGCCAGCACGGCGGTGGGCGCGCATGGAGATGTGCGCACGGAGTCGAAGGTGAGAGCTACGAGGGAGTTGAGAGGGAGGGCGAGGGGAGCCACCGAAGCGGCGGAGTTGACGCGGCCAAATCCGCTTCCCTGGCGTGCCCTCCTCCCTCACCTTCGACGGTCTCCGCGCGCACCCGTGTGCCGGCGCCGCCCGCTCGCTCCCTGAAGCTTCGTTTTCTGTCGTTATCGGGAAGCGACCGTTAGCCGGCGTGGGCAGTTTCGTGGCCCGCGCTTGCTATGTGCTTGCGCGCCGCGATATTTCACGACTCGCACCATTCGTGCATCATGCTATGGTGCACGAATACTTCAAAAATACGTCCTTTTAATTCGAACAAATTTGCGGGCCCCTTCGAGTTCGAATTATCGAGATTCGACAGTAGTTTTAATTGTTTCGATGATACGAATTTCGGCTAATACGAATATTTTTCGTGACCCCGTGAGATTCGTATCATCGAGCTTTTACTGTATATGCTAACGCAGATTTAGGGTCGTACTCGATTCTAACGCGCATGCAATTTTTGGTCCTGTTTTATCTGAAAAGTGCTCGTTAGATTCGAGTAAATATGGTATTTGTGGCTTGAGGGGAGCGCTTGCCATCTAGGTTGACTGCCGAACTTCCAGGCAGCCACACTGTAACCGGTATTTCGTGTCCCACAGCTGCACTATAAGCGATACCAGTATACATAGAGTGCTATGGAAAAATTAACGGCAGTCTGAAAAGACCGTATTATATCCGGTCCTGCACTATAAGCGGTTACGTTATAAGTGGTCTATACTGTAATTGGGTATACTCCTTGGAGCTTGCTCCAGAAGTAGAGGGCAGGCCGACCTTGTTATGAACTTTTTGAATTACTGTGGCACTGCAGGAAAACGTATGAGTAGTACTTCGAAGGAATTCGGAATCCTGTCAAAGAGGTACATTATTATTTGAGGTGATCATTTTTAAGTTTTCTGGAATTCTTAAAAATCGTCTGTTGCAGATAACGTAATTCTAGTCCTTGAGCTGGGTTCAAGAGAGGTGGGTATTACTTGCACGAAAAATCAAAACACACATTCAACTAATTAAAGAAAGGTGTTAATGAAATTTTTAAATAATTACTTTACAAGACATGTAATTTACGAATTGTAGCCAGTGAGTTTGCAAGGTGTATCATACGTATCCACTTGGAAAGAATTTCCAGAATGACCCGAGTTTGGAGATATGTGTCATCAAACTCGCCGTAAAAATGAACTGTTGTTCCAATCCATTACATTAACAAAGCAATCTTTTATCCATTGAAGCACAAAAGTAACTGGAATGCACACGTATTTTGTCCCACACTTTGGGAAATATCTCGAAACTGGTGTCATCCTAGAGATTTATTTCAAGCGGATACATCAGGCAAACTCGCCGGCTACTATTCCTAAATTGCAATATGTGCTGTAAAGTAATTAAGAGGTTAAATAGTGAATGTATGTTATTTGTTGAATATTTGTTTCAATTTCTCGTGCTAATAATGTCCACCTCTGAATAATCTAGCTCAAGGACAAGATTTATGCTATGTTTCTTACAGGTGATTTTTAAAAATTGCAAAAAAAAATTGAAAATGATCACCGCATATAATAGGGTTCAGCGTTTTCATGTTCTAACCTGCCAAAATTTGGTGCACTTTGGTTGGTTTTTATTTTACCAGAAAGTTTCTTTTTTCAATAAATATATATTTCTAGTTTCACGGACTCTAGGTGGAAATTTTTTTGCATCAGGCTTACCCCCCCCCCCCCCTTATTATTTTGTTTTTTTGCTTTCATCAATTGGTGCTGTGACACATTGTGCGTCAGTAAATCCTCTATTCAATGCTGTAGTTGCCTTGAACATGCTGAATACACAGAATAACAAAGTTTTCGAGAAGCTTTCTATAGGAAGGGTGGAATGCTAATGTATGGTGATATGAGAATTAAGAGTGCATTTGGCACTGTCACAACCACTGAAGTCGCTGTAATTGACTTCAACTATTTTACATTGCAAGTTTTTTTTTTTTCTGCCTTTCTATTCGAGGGTGCTGTCGCCAGGCATATGTGCAAATAAGTTACCAAAAGGGCATCAAATAAATGCATGTAGTCCTGTTTGGCGCAAGTACTGCACCCATGCTTGCCTTGGCAGTGCTGTTACTAATACCTACAGTAAACCCCCATTAACTCGAAGCTGTAAAGAACCGAACAAAAATCGAGCTAAGGGTGTTTCGAGATAAGCGAAATCACAAAAATAGAATCCCGCCTGAGTCTCGCATTGAGCCTTTGGGCCTTTGTTAACTACAACTAGTAATATTTTCAGCCACTTTTGCGTGCATCGGCACCGTAGACGTCATGATCTATGGGCAGCGGCGTTACTGACATTGTGCTTGGCGGAATGAAGATGATCGATCGTAATGCAATATTTGAAGCCATTCATCGGGGACGATCGCTTTCGGCAAAATCACTTTCAGTACGCGCATTTTGGCTGGTTGAGCAAAGCTGGATAAGCTAATTGGCTGCTTGAGCACTACGTCACGCGAAGGTGATAGTATCGCCAAAAGTGATGTCTGAGAATGCGTCCCCTGAGCATAACGATTTTCAGACATCCAGGGGTGCAACAGCTGTGTCAGTTGCGCCATTTTTATACAATTTCGTATTTTTGCGCCGAGCTGCACCAAAACCATGATATATGTCGAAATTGCATCACGCTGCACCAAAACACCCGACCAGCTGCAAAATTTCTCGGTTACAATGACATTGCGATGGCTCTTGTAATGGACTGTGGGACTCTCGTAATGCCTTTGCTTGCCGTGAAGCGTAAGAAATCCAGGCTGACCGACTTCTGGAAATAAAACTTCCGGTAAGCGCAAGTTTGCTAAGCTTGCCGGCTTTGTCATAAATATGCAATGAAATTGAGATAATTCAAACTGCTTCATTGCGACAGTGCATGTGCCGTGAAGTGGGTGTTTCGCGATCAGCCACGGGCACGCGCTTTGAGTTAGGCGTCGGCCGCAATGCACGAAAAATGCTGTAACTGCGGCGCGAAATGCATTCTCTCGTAAAGTTCACACTTCATTGACAGCCTTTAGTATGTCTCAACTGTTGCCCCCACACCATCGCAAAGATTTCCCGAACGATAGTTTCGGTTTCGTTCGCGGCTTTCGTTTGCCCGTATTACACTGTACCCGTATTTTGCGGGCTATAACTCGCGCCTTTGTATAAGTTGCACCCTCCTAAAAACGGCAGTTCTTCCGAAAAGAAAAAAACCTATATAAGTCGTACAAGACGCACCTGTTCGTTCGGCATGCGATTTTAAAAAATTCGTGACGATTCACTCCGTGAACGCGGGTCACATATGGGTGTCATTCCTACATAATTGCGATAGCAATGATAAGGCACACCAGGCGCATTTCTGGAATCTTGGTCGCCGCGATGTTCTGTATAAAGACCAAAGGCGCTAACATCGTCTTCCTGTGCCCTATGCCTTATGTGCGAGTGAAAGCGCGTGACGGTGAGCCGAATCGCGCACAGAAGAGGAAAGCGGGATGGTATTGTGGGAGGGTATCGCAGAAGGGAGGGGGTTGGCTTGTACTCTGGTAGCAACTGCGTAGTTTGCGCAACGGCGCGCGCCGTATCTTGAAAGCAATCTGTAGATGCGACAACTTCGGCGTCGCTTGATTCGCGGTCGGCCTGCTGCCCCTTGCGTTGCTGCTCCATCCTCGCACGGCGTGCGGGAAAACGATAGCGCACACAGAACCCAAAGCAATTAAGTGGCAGAGGAGATCAACCCAGCGTGCTTTGCGTGGCCGTAGCCTCCAATCCGATTTTGATGGCAGTTTTGCCGGGGAAGGAAACGTACACAAGTCGCACTGGTGTATAAGACGCACCGGCGAAAAATTCAGAAACTGTGACTTATACACCGGAAAATACGATATATACATGCTAATTTAGCGTCAATGAAGTTCCGCCACAACGAAATTTTTGCGTGTCCCGTGATTTTCGTTGTAGCAGTACTCGACTGTGTGTGTGTATATATATATATATATACTCAGTCGACTCTCGTTACAACGGACCCTGATAATCCGAAAAAAAAAGGACGTTTTATCCGAAGTCCGTAGTATCTGAAACTGGAGGCCACCGCCGAAACACCAAACGATTGTCAAACATTCGCTGCATGTTTCGACTACCGCCGGAACGTCACAACACGTCGGCAGAAAAAACGAAAAAAAAAAAACGAAAGGGAACCACTCGCGAAGAAATGCATGTGTATTTGCCACATGTTTGGCGGAAAAAGTTGTGTGCAGTGCACTGCTGGGGTGCGTTCGAGGTCGTTGTTTGGAGCGCGCGTTCAATTTCGCCAGGCACGGCCTAAGTCAACCGTGCACGGTGAAACTGAACGCGCGCTCCAATCGCGCCCCTGCCCTCACCTACGCTGCTAATGCGAATTACTGTATATACTCCCAGATATCCAATGCAAAGTTGAGTGGTGCAGTTTATTATGCCGGGTAAATTTTAGGGTGTTTTATGAGTAAGCGTTCTTTGTGAAACTGCTCCAAATATGGGATTTACTGCTCCAAAACAGAGGTTTTTTTTTTCCCCATAACCTGCTCCAAATTTTGATTTTCCTGCTCCAAAAGTAAGATTTTCCTGCTCCAAAAATTGCTCCAAATCCTATTTTGGCTGTTGCACCACTGGACATTCGAAAAGCTGACGCTGCCACTTTCTGTATCGTAATGAATTCCTGACAATTTAACTTCGAAAACCGAAACTACGGAAGAGCACAATTGTCACTCCTTTAGCGGATGCTCACGAGAGACGCAGCATTTATGCCTCATACGTGCGAGCATGAAGGGAGCGTCCTTATCAAACCGCGATCTCGCTGAAACGTTGAGGGCTCGCGTGGCTTCCTTTGGGGGCAGTGCGTGGGCTTATCATGCCTGCTCAAAAGTGCTAATCATCTTCCCCAAGGTCACAGTGTACCTTTCCGGAAATGCGCGCACACTATCAGTGGCGGCCGCAAAGCAGTATGGGAAGTCGGAGCGCAGGACGCCGCGACTGCCGGACACTCGCCTGTTCGCCTTGCCTGCAGCGTGCGAGCTGCGGGCGGCCCGGCACTCCCTTCTCCCACAATGACATGCGCCTAACCGCCAGTGGTGCGGCTACCGCTGACGGTGTGCACGTATTTCCGGAAAGGTCCATTAATACGTTGTGACCACATTGATGCGTCCCTGAGAGTGTCCTAAATGAGAGGGAAAAAATAAGCACTTTCGCCCGAAAGACGAAGCATCGATTGCGATAGCAAATTATTCGACAGCTATACGAAGTAAGCATAGTAGTAGTTTTATCGTCCGTATAAATTCCAGTAAACATTTGCGTACTATAGCTAAATTAACAAGCATGATGTCACGCACGCACAGGTAAACATGAGCACATCTCACTCGATGACCACGGACACTCGCTGTCAGAACGCTGATGTGATAAAGAGCGGCAGCAGTGGCGAGCGAATTCCCCTTCCTGCTGTCTCTTGCTTCAACGCGAACTAGGCGCGCGAGAACGCAGCATACACGAAGCTATCAGCCCTCAGTGCATCTAAACTCTGTGCTCACCGCAAATCGCTTTCAAGATAGGACCCCCGCGCTGCTGAGGAACTTACGCAGCCGCCGCCAGAAACCCCCCCCCCCCTCTTCTTTTTGCCTTGCACGTGCGATGGATGACGGCGCGCTTCCTATCCATCTTCCTCCCTTCGCGCGCGAGGTCGAGCCACCATCGTTCTCATCTCACCCTTGCATGCTTTCACTCGCACCCACAGCATAGGCCGCGCGGTCGCGATGTTCTTGCGCTGGAACTTTATACGGAACATCACGGGGACGTCAACGGTAGCAATGCGCCTGGAGCGTGCATATGATTGTTATTGCAATAAAATGACTGACTTCGAGCTCACTGCTGCCGTGTGGGGCCACTAACGAAATGCGAAGCAGCTGAGCAAAGGTGCCCGAGCGGTGATAGATAGCCAGTGCATAAAAAGCGAGTGCAAGCGACGCTGCCCTGTTTCCATTTTTCTGGTAGTTCTAGATATTCGTAGTCGTGTGCAAAAACTTTGCGAGATTAGGGGTGAATGACATATGGTTTGTAACCATGGCCGTAAGAAAATTTCGAGTTAACCAATATTTCGAGCTATCAAAGTTCGATTTAACGAGGTTTTGCTGTATTACAACATGGTGGTACAAGCAAATGGCCAGTAGTCATTTGCTTCCATGAAATGAACGGTTGTGTGCTTCTTTTCAGAGTGCAAATTTCATGCTCTGCACCATACATGAAACATTTTACCGTAGTTATTGAATGATGCATATGTGCCTTTATTTGCTGTGTGTTGAATATTTGTGCAAAACATTTTGGTTTGAGTTTGGAATGAACTTGCTTGGGAGACCACCCACTGAGCTATCTTAGTAGCTATTGCTGCATGATGTTTGTGGCCAATGGGAGCCACATTTGTAAAACACCTGAGCATTGAGGTTTTAGTGCATGTTAAAAAGCCGCAGATTGTCAAAAGTATTTAGGAGTCCTCCACTATGACATTTCTCTAGTCTAGCTGCAAGAGATCTAGCTGCGTGACTTCCATCAGTTGTCATTATTGCTTGAAATACCTTCTGTGGGGGCATGAAGGTTTAAAACTTAAAAGGAAGAAAATGAAAAGGTGTCACTGTTATGCCATAGCAATGTAGTATGTTTTGCAATTTATGTAATTTATCTTAACAGCTTTGGCTCTTTTATTTCAGGGTGAAAGGGCAACTGGCTATGGAGTTGCACTCCTCCTGACCTTGTTCGGACACTGTTCAAAGAACCCACTTTTGAAAGAGCTTTCATCTTGGTGTAGTGCCAATGCAGATGATGTAGAAAGGGCCACGAAGAAAATCCGGTTGGTCTAGCGTAATTTTTTTTTTTTCAAGGCTTTATTGCTAGGCCAGACTCCAGTATGCTTTTTTTTTTTAATTAAGAAAAATTTCAGTCTGTTTGACGTGGTGTTTTTAAATAAGACAATGCCACGAGTACATCTGCTACCCATTAAATTGTGTAGAGGCCATGATGTTTGACTTGTGGTTGTGTGCTTACAATATTTGTGTGGCTGTGACAAGAGTTACAATTAAACATTTTCACCCATCTGACTGTTGTGGGACGTAAGGCTTGATGGCTTGGCCTGGCTTTTCCTTGTATAGAATGTGTAATGTCCCGAGAGTCTTATGAAATTTCATCACTTTGTCAGACGCTTACTGACAATACTATACAAAAGCTGGCCTCATGTTCATACTAAACCAAGTTGCACCAGCAAAGTAAACTGAAAATGTGTTCATAATGACTGTCAGTCCCAGGTATTTCATGCATTCAGTGTCAAACCTGATGAGCTCCCTATGGATCCTAATTTTAAGGTAATAAACTGTAGTGGACTTCAGGGCAAGACAGTGGGTAAAATGGCCCAAAAAATGACTACTGTTCACTACGGTGTCTCTCGTAGCCCCAGTGTCGCTTTGAGGCATTAAGCTCCATGAATAAAGTTGTAGAGGTGGTGTCCATGCCTGGCATTACTAAACATTGCGAATGTGGTCTCTCAGGAACAAGGGGGGGGGGGGGGGGGGGGTAAGGGGTTGGCTTGTTTTCACTGCACGATTGTGCATATTGTTGCTTTGGTGTGCAAATGCCATAGGATATTTTTCAGTATGCTCTCCCAACTCTTATGCTGAAAATTTTAGGCAGCGGAACAAGCTCCGATTTCTGCAGTTCATTTCAGCTTATAAAAAGATGTCCTGCTTCTCTGATGACGAGGGGTGACAACCTCAGTACAGGGAGACCAGCGCCTCCAAGATGGCAAAATATCGTGTTGCGCAGACAATCGAGACAATTGCACACTGCCGTATCGGAGGCCATGCAAAACTCTCACATGTGCCGTACTTCAACAAAGTGTTATAAAGTTAGAAAGCGCTTGGTAAAAACCTATAGCCTGCACATTGCTTGCTGACATGTATACATGTGCAGAGTATAAGCATACCAAGCCACAGCCAATACAGTTAAACCTGCTTATAACGAACCTCCATATAACGAATTCCTGGATATATTGAAGTTTTTCTATTCCCCTCCATTACTCCATAGAAGCACATGTATTTGAGACCTCTACGTAACGAAGTGGCAGCGGGAGACCCCCTCGATATAACGAATTTTCCCCTCCGACAACCTAGAGATTTCGCCGCAAATTTTGTCATTTTTGCGCGAGGAGCAACCGGAAACACCTTCTCCGCCGCGACGGAATGCAAAGCGAGCGCATGTGTGCGTGCGTGCATGTGCGAGGCGGGCCTGCATCCCTCGACCCAGCGATCTTGCCGCCGCGGGTGTGACCTTTCCCCCTCCCTTCATTCATTCAAACCTGATCCTGCCGCTTGCTGCAGCTGGCCTAGCCCGCCAAGCCGGCACTCTCTCCTTTTCCAGTTGATGTTGCCGACGCGCTGGTACACGCTGTGACACATCACACTCGATGAGCGCGGACACGCGCTGTCAAACGCTGGCGGCTGTGGAAGCGCCGCTGGAGAAGCGAGCGAAGTGACCTTCGTGCTGTTGTCTATCGCTTCAACGCAAACTGAGCGCCGAGAACACGCAGCACGCACAAAGCTACGAGCCGCCAACGCACCTACGCTAGACTCTGCCCCAACGCAGATCGCTTTCAAGATACGGCCCGCGCGCCGCCGCCCCGCTATCCCTCCCCCCTCGCTCCCTCGCCGGTGCCTCGAGCGCAACGGAAGAAGGCGCGCTTCCTCCCTGCTTTTCTTGCGTGCGCGAGATTTAGACGCGGTCGTCAGCTCCCCTCGCACATTTTCACTCGCACATACAGCATACGGCGCGCGGCGACTGCGTTATCGCCCTTGGAGTTTATACGGGATATCTATCAGCCAAAACCAATTTTATGGCCACAACGCGTCATAGACACCATCTTTATATAGCAAATACGGATCTCAAGGGCCATAGTTTTGCTGGCGGAAACCGAAAATACGTCATAGGTTGTCGCCCCCGGCACTTTGGGCGGCCAATGCCATCGTCAAGCCACCAAGCCAAGGGACATGAAAAGTCAGAATGGCCGCTCGGGCCGGCACGGGGTGGCAGTTCGCAACGTATGATGCTGGAACGGTCCCACAGTTGCGACGCAACAGCGGGGTTACCAATGCATTGGGTTCTATGGGAGCTGTGCCGGGACCGGTCGAAAACGAACAGCCGGGAAAACGCAGCCCCCGGGAACTTAACAGCGGGGTTCTACTGTAACACTATACGACACTACGACGCCATCGTGACGCTCGCTCTTCGTTTCTGATGCATCGCGCTTGTGCGCGTCCACGCATCCGGTACCTGGTGTGACATTCCAAGGATGAGTGCTTCGACGAAAACGGAAAACGGGTGCGCGTTACAATTGAGGGCGCGTTAGAATCGAGTTAACACGGTAAGCGTTTCTTTTTCGAATTTTCGTGCCGAACCTGCATATAATGAAATCCTCTTAATAACGAAGTTTTTCGGGAATTTGTCAATTTCGTTATATCCAGGTTTAACTGTACTACACTTATTTAGATGCTTGACTTGCAAACAAGTCAGGCTTGGGAACAACTGCTCTTTTCCTGCTGTTTTTAATCGATGTGGCATGGGTTCATATTGCACGAGGTAGCATTGGTGTGGTTTGGACATCGCTGACAGAGAACTGGGCAAATAATGACACACTGAATGGCACACGAAATCATTGCTAAGGCCATAGTGGAAGACTACTGAATGATGTTGTCTGGCTATGGAACATACTTTGTCTGCCACTGGACGGTGGCATGGCTTATGGGTTGTCCTTTTGTATCATCTGCTAGATATTGCCCTAAAAAAAAAAAACGTTACTTATTTTTTTTTTTTTTTAATAGGGGACACTAAAGAGAAACATTTAATCATGATAAAGGTTTATCAGTTTAGACTGATAAACTATTATTTCAAAACTGTTATTTTACTATAATAGGTTCATTATTAAAAGAGAAAATTAAGGTCGAAAAGCTAAATTTTCAGAATTTCGCACTGAAACCCGAGAGCCGGCACTTGACTGTGATGTCATGGATTTCAGAGTATTTTTTTCGTGTTTGGGCTGTTGTGGCTCCGTAAAAGTTCATGAAATATGCCAAGCTTTATTAGAATACCATGTAATCCACCTTGGGCGATAAAAGATTTGCTAGGCCTGAGTAGATGCCATCAAAATCCATCATGTCAGGGTGAGCAGGCGCAGGAACTTCCGAGGCAGTGTCATCACCAGTCTTTCATTCTTCGCATTTTTTTTCTGCCTAACCAAGCCTCTTCTCACTTTTTTGTATTGTAGAAAAGCAATTTACTAATACAGCAAAAATTATTTTTCTATTTAGTGTCCCCTTAAAGGGACACTAGAGGCAAATATTAAGTTAAAATACCATTCCAGAAACCTCGCAGTGCCTGTTTCGTGCCAAGAAAAAGAGCTAGTTTGAGAAAATCGTATCTGGAGGGTCTGCATACCTCTAGCGCAATTCAAATCACCCGCCCCCAAGTGGGGAGTGGCAATGTTGCATTAAAATTCTTGAGAATTTGAAAGTACCGCTACTCTTTGAACTCTGCCGCCGCGCGACCTCTTCACCTCTTCCTCGCCCCTTGCGCGTCCCCTTAGCGGGAACTGGTTTTCCGGCATTTCTTCTGCACGACGATTGGTCTCCCTGCCGTTGCCCTTGGAAACGCGTGGATCTTGCATTTTGCTTCTGTTTTTCTTTTTCGTTGACACCATTTTTCTCCTTAGCTCAGCTGGCTTGGCCCAGTGAACGCTGCACGCTGTGTTTCCTGCGGTGTTGTGCTCGTGCTATGCCGTGCCGTAGCGCATATGTAACTGCAGCAAGAAGCCTGAAGATGGTTATGCAGTTTTTGCAATACCACAAGGAAATCGGGATGGCTTGCGCAAGAAGCAGTGGCTGCACAACATTGGCCGAAATAACTTTGTTCCGACAAAGAACAGTGTTTGCGAGAAGGCGCCTTTTTTTATTGCTCGTATCAAAGCATCCCCTAATGCCGCATTTAAACGAAAATTCTTCCAGCCTGCTCATTAGCCCTTTTGCTGCAACTATTTGTACGTTGCCATGGGGTTGTCCTCAGTATGCTGAATATTCTGCAGGAACATCATCACCTTGCATGTCGTCGGCTGTTATTTATTCAGAAATGCAGCACTATAGATTCTGCTTTCTGCTGTTAACAATGATGTGCGAAGACACAGCCTCTCGATCGCACTTTTCAGGATTGTTAGGATCTGTTGCCTGTTTTATTGAAAATTGAAATAGTGGCGTGTAGTGGAGCTATTCTTTCGAGCTTACTTCGATGTGTGTGTCAGTTACTTAGATACAATGAATTCAGGCCCTGAAAAAATTAATGGCAAGTATACCTGTGGTATTGCAGGTAATGAGCACTAGCTAGTCCACATTGCATTTCTTCAGTTCTTGAATTTGCTTTGCATTGGGCTGCCACGCACGCATGAGTGGGTGACAATTATTATTTGGTTTTCTCTTATCAGGCAGTGTGCGCACGCTCACATGATCGCGCACGCTTGCTGTTGATACCAACTTCTAGGCGGAGGCCGGGAATCTTCGCTTTAATAGCGAATGCTTTAAAACCACCTTTCTGCAGTTTTGTTCTCTGAGGAAACTTTTTTCATCGATTTAATACGAGCCGATTTGGCATTTCGGCGTGAACTATCAAAATACGTAATCCAGAGGTGTTTCTCTTGCCTAAAAATATAGAATGCCTTCTTCTCTCATAGGTATACCAAGTATTTTTTAAAAGCTTTCTTAACACCGATGCCTAAACAATATTCTATAAATCCTTTTCCTCAGCTTCTGTTATTATCGTCGATGAGTGGTTGCCGGCACTGCTTGATCGCACTGAAATTGCACGACCTTCCTATTCAGTTTGGAGACCACAGCGCAAAAGGTACTTTCACATTGAGAAGACTAACACATGGACGGACGATGCACTCGCGAGTAGTTCATTATAAGGAGGCACGCTGAATATGATACCTGCGGTGCACATGCGCGCACAGGCCAAACACAGAGGTATGTGCCACAAGCAATACTAGATGAGATGCACAAGGTAAAGCATCTTATCATGTGGCAGAAAAAATGTTTGGAGTATAGAAGGAGTGTGCTGGTCTGGGCTTGTTGGTTCATCATTAGGACGGGAACAAAAAGTGCTTGGAAAGGACGAAGTGAGTATGAGAGACATGGCGCTGAAGTATGGAGTGTAGAACTCGCCTCAAAGCTCCTTTTACATCAGCATGCCCCATTCATATGGCTTTAAGAAGAAACCAGCGTCCTCATAAACATTGCCTTCAGCATTCTCGATGCTGTTATCACCATTTTTCAATATTTTCTACACCAGAGGGGTGCGTAGCTGGCCAAGATTATGCGCCTCCATGAAATGCTGTGGCCTGTCCGTGCAGCGCAAGCAGCCGGCGCGCGAGGAGAATCGAGGAGGAAATCGCCACGGGGAGGAGATATGATGAGATGTGGACAAATGGATCATACCTGGATGTTGATAGGATACTGGTGGTTCACTAGGACAGACGTACCTACAACTACAATATCCCATCCATGTTACGTTACAGGTCCTTTGCATAGTGTTTACTATATTGACTACATTCGAAGCAGGCGCTGTGCAACAGGTGCAATGGCCAGAATGCCCCCACATCAAGATTAGATACAGTAAAAGCTCGATGATACGATCACGGCTAATACGAATTTCCGGATGATACGAATTTTTCTGTGGTCCCGGCCGAGCCCCATTACTTTGCAACGTGCTAGAGAACGGTTGTTACGAATCGATTTTCAGCCTGCGTCGGTTGATACGAATAAACGCCGCCCCACCGACGGCCGCGAAAGAGAACAGCGCGCAGTCACGCGCTTTCTCTCCTTTTGGTGCGGAGGCGCGGCGCCGGACAGCGCGGACTCCGCGACTGGGCGCGAAGAGTTTGAAGCGGTGGCGCTTCAAGAAATAAATGCTTTTTACGTACACGTGCCTGAGTGAGTTCACCTCTGACTCTTTAATTTAGCTACAGTCGAATCTCGTTAATTCGAACACGCTTACTTCGAACATACCGCGTACCGACAATGCTCTTAGCAGCGCGCCAAATAACGCGGCGGCGCCTCCGACCGGCATTGCTCCGACACCGCCATAGAGCAAAAGCTCAGGAGAGACCCCTCAATGCCGCGCGCGAAGGAACGTGAAAAAAAAAAAAAAGAACCCGCGGCGGAAATTTTCCCCTCTCTCAAATTGCAAGGTCGCCGTTTCTGCATCGCGCCAGAACAAGCGTGTACGTGCCGACTAAAGTGTTCTAGACAACCGTATTCTAGCACACACTAGTGCCGACGTCTCAGTCTCAGCCACGCGGATAAAATGGCAGTGAACCCTTCTCCTCTATTTTCTAGTCACATGTTGACCTTGCACGCTGCGGCAGCAGCGCAGAGGGAAGCAGCGGCGGAGGCACAGTCGGGCCAACGAAACTGCCACGCCCGCAAACGCTCGCTTCCCGATAACGGCGGAAAACGAAACTTCAGGGGGCGGCTAAAATAAGCTGGCGCCAGCACGGCGGCGGGCGCGCACGGAGATGTGCGCACGGAGATGTGCGCACGAAGTCGAAGGTGAGAGAGCTACGAGGGAGTTGAGAGGGAGGGCGAGGGGAGCCACCGAAGCGGCGGAGTTGACGCGTCCGCTTCCTTGCCGCCCTCCTCCCTCACTTTCGAGGGTCTCCGCGCGCACCCGTGTGCCGGCGCCGCCCGCTCGCTCCCTGAAGCTTCGTTTTCTGTCGTTATCGGGAAGCGACCGTTAGCCGGCGTGGGCAGTTTCGTGGTGGTGGTGGTGAAAAACTTTATTGGGTGATGACAGGAGAGAGTTGGGCACGGCCTTAAGGGCCGGCCTCTCACAAAATCTAGGAGGGGTCCCTAGTCCGGAACCCCTGTGGCTTCTGCTGCAGCACGCGCTCGGGCCACTAGGGCGCGTTGATCCTCCAGGGTCGAGCAGCCGAGCAGGGCAGCCTCCCAGCTCTCTCGGGTAGGGGGGGATGGGAAGGGGTGTGGCGGGACCGCCGGGTTTGATGGGCAGGCCCACACCATGTGGAATGGGTCCGCGAACGGATGGTCACAGTGTGGGCAGGCCCCGGAGAACGCCGGGTTAAAGTGTCTGAGTATGGCCGGGCACAATACCGTGTTGGTGTAGAGACGGAGGAGCCAGCGCTCGTCCGCCTTGTTTAGGCTCGATGCCGGTGGTGGGAATCTGAGCCTGTGCGATTTGTATAGGGCCGTGATTTGTTTGGAGTTTCGTGGCCCGCGCTTGCTATGCGCTTGCGCGCCGCGATATTTCACGACTCGCACCGTTCGTGCATCGTGCTATGGTGCACGAATACTTCAAAAATACGTCCTTTTAATTCGAACAATTTTGCGGGCCCCTTCGAGTTCGAATTATCGAGATTCGACAGTAGTTTTAATTGTGTTTCGATGATACGAATTTCGGCTAATACGAATATTTTTCGTGACCCCGTGAGATTCGTATCGTCGAGCTTTTACTGTACATCGCGTACACGCACAAGTGCACTGCCCGAGACAGCGAGACGAAGAAGCGCAGTCTACTCTTTTTCTGGACCCCCCGCCTGGCACAAGTAGCACATTGAATTAACGAAAGTTTTTAAAGTAAATTGTATTGGGAAATAAAGTAGATCTACACATATGACATTTAGGCATGATCGTTTCGAACCATAATTTGAACGAATGAGAAGATATCATTCTCTCATAGGGAAACTGGAAAAAAAAGGCTTATCGGAAGACAACTGTTGATGTGTGGTCCGAAGAAAAAAATATATATATTTGTCGTGTTGTTACAATGTATATACATTAGAGGCCATGTGATAAAATCTATAAGCCGTCTTTTTTTTTTTAAGTCAAACCAACATACTTTAGACGTCCTGGATTTCTCCGGCCAAAATGCATCTGCCTGTTACGCCTAGCAGATGTCAGTCTTGGACTTGGGCATTAGGACTCAATTTGTACATCGCAAGGACAGCTGTGGTTTACTGGGGTCGGCGGAGCAAATAAAACTCGTGACGGAGCCGTATGAATAAAGGAAGGCAGCTATAACACGATGCAACCAGTCGAGAAGAAGCGTTCTCCCTGCAACCTATGTATACATTTTACTTGTCTTTATGTATTTCTTTGGCCTGTGCTCGATTTCTTATGTAATTGAACGTCCAGTTCAGTTTTCCAAAGCTTCTCGCCAACTTCTTGCTCAACAATACGGGAACTCCGGAAACCGGCCTGACAGCATCAAGTCCAGGCGGCCTGGACAGCTGGCTGAAGGCTCTTGCTTGCTTAAAGACCTCGCCCATAACATAACAGCATGCACCCGCTGTGGTTGTGGCTTCGGCATTGTGCTGCTAAGCACGAGGTCACGGGATCACATCCCACCTACGGCAGCTGCATTTCAATGGGGGCGAAATGCAAAAAAACGCTTGTACCGTGCATTTGATGCACGTTAAAGAATCCCAAGGTGGTCAAAATTAATCCCTAGTCCACCACTACGGCGTGCCTCATAATCAGATGGTGGCTTTGGCATGTAAAACCTTATAATTTAACAATGCGCAGTCACGGAGCAGCATGCGTTCTACAGCATATAGAGCGTCGCGCCGATTCGATCGAGCATGTACGCTGGTTTTCATCGGATGACCAAAGCTATAATCATTGCTCGGTCATTCCTTGGCGGTGTTGGGAAGTCCGAGCGGCCGCGAAGGTTCCATGGATGGTGCCGTGCCAGGGGCCGGGATAAGGAGAGGTCCAGTGAGACCATAAAATGGTTTTATATAAAAATGTACATATTTTACAAGAAAGGCTCCATGATATTGGAGCCGTCTACATTCTCTAACATATTTGCATGATCTAGCGTTTACATCTCCGAGCCTGTCAAAACACTCAAGTCCCGCTTTTTATCCCTTTCGTTTCTCTCTTTCACTCGACGAGGGAATGCACTTTAGTTTTTTTTAGTCAATGACCATCTTCGATCAGTTCGCCATATCCCGCCCATGATGTGTCCCCATCCCGCCGGGCTCCGCCTCCAATGTCGCCTGATCGCCCCCGCACACAGGCAACGCTTGACACCTTGGGAACCAAACATTGATGCGGTTCCCGCAGAATGCTTGACGCTGGCCCCTTGCAAGAATCAGTTGCCTCTCCGTGGCAGTCAGTTAGCGGAAGCCACCATTTCCAGGGAGGGCGGTGGCTGTTGTCTCGGAAGGGGCTCCAGGTTGGCGCGTCACAGTCGGCGCTGTGCCTCGTCGTAGTTCGGGCGGGCGCTGGTGCTTCACAAAATACACCAAGAGCAATGTTGCTGTTTTAGCTACGCACGAGGCTGATGACCCATTGCAGTCAGGGGACTGATTGCTCATTCATCAATCCCAGGTGACTGACTTATACTCCTCGGCCGTGATAAACGACAAGCGTGGTAAAGAGCACTTGATAGCGTCATGTCTGTCGATGAGGGCCCCTTTGTCCCGAAGGACCGCTAGACCCAACAGCAGTGAGGCCACCTGACAGCGGTAGTAGAGAGTTTTATCCTGTCAGTGTAAGTATAGGTGTCTTCGATTTGGCTGCACTTTCTGAACCAATTCTCGAGAGTGCCATGCAAGGTGCGGCGCAAGTTGATGTTGTGCAAGTGCGTGCGGCACATGCGCACCTCGTTGCCCTTGCAGATAGGGTGTCGATCAAATTAAAAACCGGAGTTGAATCGTTATTTTCATCTGAACCAGAGCCGAACCGAACCGTTATTTTTCCGTCATCTTGGAGCTGAACCTGAACCGGAACATATTGGAGGAACTAATCCGAACTGGTTCGACAAATGTCTCTGAAGGCCCTGTAGTCCCTCTGCTAGGGCACGTTGGAGGGGAAGCGTTGGACGAAAGCGCAAAGGCTCCCGTAGTTGGCAAACGATCCCCACGCTACAGGCTTGGCTCAAATAACTTACAATAACTTAGTTCTGACACTCATGTTAATTTCTGTGCAACCAAGGCTGGGTGCAGTGCTGTGTGGCGATAAAATAATTGATCTCCATCAAATGTACAGCTACAAAATGGTGGAAAAGCCTGTAATGTCATAGTAAAAGAATGTGATAGTGTTGGTTTCAGCCACCTGCATTGATGCGTCATTAAATATATTTGCAGACTGTGCAGAACAGAACATGTTTTGTAAGGGCGTGTGTCACACAAGCCTGTGTCATTAGCAAATATTAATATATTTACACGTACATGTTTATCTTTCACCGGCTGACAAATGTTAAACGTGCTGACAAATGTTAAACGTTATCACTAGGCACAGGACGCACCTGCATGTAGCGGAAGTTTCTGGGACGTTATCGATGCTTCTATCCGTTGTCTGTTGTCACCGACGCTTATGTAATCTGATTGTATGAGCGACGTGAATTGTCTAGTACTTTCTGGAAGACACGCGGGCACCAGGGATTAATCTGAAACCTTTGATGACTCATGTATAAAAGCCGACGCGTTTCGCCACTGATCAGATTTCGACGATCACCGGCTGTGTTCGCCGCTATCGTTGTGCTTCGAGTGCAACTTGCTTTTGTGGGCACAGGTTCGCCCAATAAAAAGTCCGTTTCGTCATTCACAGTCTTGTGACTTTTCTTGACCGTCACTACTACGTGACAATATTAGTCGCTCACTTGCCCTCAATCTATATAACACGCACGTGTACGACAGCTTGCAGGTGCAAGTATAAATACAATTATATGTGTTTACAATGGATTGGGCACTGTGGGGCCCTTCCAAAACAAATCGCAGTATGCTTGCGTGCCTCTAGTCCCACTGTATTCAACATCGTGCGTAATAACACCAGAGATACATTGGTCCGCATCACGTAAAGGTAAGTATACTGTAAAACCCTACAACTTTGCGGCCCCAATTGTTCGTGAATCGGGGACTTCGGGCATATTCGCGGTACCTAAACTTCGATTTCGGCCTTTTGTCTAAAGGCCCAACCTCATGCACGCGATATTCAAGCGACGGGACAGGCACACCCTGTCGCGCTGTCGTGTCGCGGCGTGGAGCAACCACATGACCGCGATATTGCGAAAAAGTGTAGCGGCGGATTTTCATTGTTGTGCGAATAAATGATATCGTGTGCGCGTAACGAAATCTCAAACGTATCAAGAAGTCAACGTTTCATCTAGATTTAAGAGGAAGCTTTTAGCTCGGGTGCTCCTATCTAAATACACGTAAAAACTCGTTTTCTCGGCAACCACTGCACCGGGTTAGACGAGGTTTGTTGCATTTTGGAGAGGAACTTAGAATCTGGTGACTGTTGGTTTCGGATTTTTCATTTCGGTCGTCAATTTTCTTTAATTAAAAATAGGCAAAGATCGCACATTTTAAGAAAACGAAACTATCAAGTTTGCAACTATTAACTCGGCCATGAAAAGTGATATTACAATTCTGTAAATTGCATCTAAAGTGGAAAAAATTGATATGGGACACATGAATCTGAAAAAATAATAATATGGAAATACAGTTTTTGCAGAACCCTCGTACACAACGTAACGAATTCATGCAAGATATAAATTGACGTATCGAATTTGTCCGCTTTGAATGATCTAATGAATATAATGAACCGCGATATCTGGTCTTGATGCAGAGCTATTAATTTGTAAACTTCATGCTTCTATTTTTTTTCGAATTTTTGAAAATTCTTTTAACAAAATGCAGGCCTTAAATCGAGATTCTGCGTTCAACAGTCACTGGAATTTGACTTTCTCAGGTGCAGCAAATTTCGTTAAGGTCGGTCCAGGGGTTATCTCAGAAAAGCATTTCTGCGTTTTACATGTATTTAGATAGGCCGCCTCGGAGTTTGGCCCGAGCTAAAGCTTCCTCTCAAAAAATTGGAGGACGTTTAAGCTTCGCCTTAAGAGTGGAACGTGACATCAATCGAAGAACCCTGACTTTTTGTCATGCTTCCCGGCAACTGCAGCTTTCTTTTTTCTGCACCTTCGCCTCGGCGCGCCGCTGCTGAGGAGGCGAGCGCCATCTGGAGGGTGCTTATGCAAGTAACCTACCCGGGCCACGGCCGGGCTCAACTGGCGCGCGCGCTCGCTTCTTACCATGGAGGAAAGAAACAAAACATGAGAGGCCCTGACGTCACTTTTTTTAAGCCGGAAGTGCAGCCATGTTGGTGTGCCACCTCTCTTTGCGCCTCCAATCAGGGGTTCTGCAGCTCGCCGGAGCAGATGGGCGCGAACTTTGAACTTGCATTGTTACGAGCTGCCGGAAGTGTGTGCTGCCGACACGCGTCAAAACAAAGCTTACGACACTTCTGTAGCAGGTTTAGTGAAGCAGACGCGCTCCTGTGTTTTTACGGGGCACGTTGAAGACGACGATGACCCGCGCCGTGATTGCTTGAGTGTATCTATTTGCTGGCCGACACTCACACTCACAGACCCAAAACACAACTTTCAAGCTTACACACCAAACCCCAAAGTCAGCTTTTCTCGCGAACAAAAGGTGCTGCGGGAAAGACACCGGCGGAAAAATCTTATCTCACTTTTCATAGACCGAGAGCAGCAGCGAAGCTTCAGGAGCGCGGTTGTCATGGCAACGTTGACATTTGGGGTACCCATCCCAGTGCTCCTTTGCGAAAAACAGCACGTGACTTCCGCCACACCTTCTCCAATACGCTCGTGCTGGCCAGGGCCTCTCCTGGGGTTTCCTTCCTCCATGCTTCTTACGGCCTTCGCATCCTTCGCATCGGGGCTAGTTCATGCCTATCGCCGCTGCTTGGAGGGGGGCGCTGCGACCCCACCCTGCTCTAGGGTGCATGCTAGGGTGCCTCGATGCCAGCGCCGTCGTTGAGGGTGGTGCCATCCTTTGACCGCCCCCGCGCCGCCGCTTCCTCGCTGCGACGCCATCTTGAATCACAGCGAGCGGTTGCGATTGCTTGGTGCCGGTGCTTAGTTCGAGACACAGTGCGCGCGGATGCTTCGCTGACGCTTCTACTTGCTGACAGTGTTCAGCCGCATGAATGACGAGCTTGTCAAGTGCATCGATTCGACATGACGGGCTGTTGTGTTCCCAAGTGCACCGGATCGACGCGTAAAGGGCTTCGTTGTTTACGCTTCCCCCGGGACCCAAAGCGAAGGAAGAGATGGGAAGCCCAAGTAAAGCGGTATCACTGGAAGGCAACGGATAACTCCTACATTTGCGAGGTAAGTGTCAAGAAAGTTTAGATATGCCAGCGCCGTCGTTCAGGGTGGAGACAACCCCGCTGGCGCCGCCATATTGAATCGCACGAGCTCAGACTCGGCTACGCTTGCGTTCATAAATAGTGTTACTCGTGGCGCGCTTCCAAGTGCTTTGCCTTGATGAGGATTTTTTTATCGGTATCGCATCTGCACACCTTTATAACCAATAGCCGTTAACTCGTCGAAGGTCGAAGACGTAAATGTACGGCGCCGGGAACATGCCCCAAGTTGCCTAATTCAATCACATTTAATATGCCGTGTGTGTTTGAAATACGCACAATTTTTTTTTTGCGCTTCGATGCTTGGTATATAAGGTTTGCGACCCCCTGTGTGTGGAAGTTTTTCTTTTTCGCTGTTGTATTTTGGCTTACACGTCACGCCTCCTTTACCGTAGCCAGCCTCTCGCGCACGGCGGTTAGTTTCCCTTGCGTTGCGCGTGCTCTTCGCGTTCGTTGCAATTATTTGACGATATCTACGCGCAATTTTGCTTTTTTTGCCCACAAAACTGTGTGCTGACAGGATTAAGCTGGTGTAAAAATAACTGCGATGTGAAAATAAGGTTTAGTTAGTGCTGTAGAGAAAAATGTAACGTAACTTGTCTGTGTCAATCTTGCGTAGTACACACAAGAAACCAAACGACGCACAAAATACATTTACTTAGTAATGTCTAGTACAGTCAATCATGAAAGAGATATGTACATGAAAAATTCTATGTACTGTGTGGCGCCTGAATGTTATGTTGAAAGACGAGATAAAAAAAATCGCAAGGTAGGCTCGACACACACAATTCGGGATAGGGAGAGTTTTTTTAATTTATTCATTACATGGGGGGGGGGGGGGGTTCAAGTGAGTACATCAACCTTTTTACACACCATATAAATCGAAAACAAGAATACAAGCAAGAAAACACAACCGCGGGTAATAATAATCAAGATATCCAGCCAGAATACATCAGCTACCATCGAATACGTCGCATCAGCCAAACACATCGATGGCGAGTACAGAACATTTTATAAATAGCCATTAGAACACTGATAACTACATTGAAAAAATAAACAACACTGCATACATATCGCGTACAAAAACCGTAAATGAAACTAAGACAGTCAAATACAGATTAGCAATGTTTTTCACTTCGAAAATATAGTCCATGATGATGTAGGGTTGTTGACTTTAAGAGACGGCGCCCATCCTGTCGATTTCCCTCGTACTGGTCCTCTTCAAAGTGTTTCTAAGTACAAGTAAAACAACAAAAGTGATTATTAATATGAAAAGTTGCCTTGTAGATACAGAGAACCCATTACAGTGCTTAAAAATCAATTTTCGCGGAAGTAATGCTGTATTATTTCGCTTCACACGTTTCGAAGAAATGCACAGGCTACACAGACACTATGCCAGAAAGCGCCGAAACATTTTGGTCCCATGATGCCCCTTAACTCTACTACACCTGGGCATACCGTGCACAGGCATTTAAAGACCGTCACAGTACCCACTACGATCGGGAATGAGCACGAATGACCATCGGCTTACGAGCACCACCCTACAAATATATTCGTCTAAAAAATCAGCTATATAACGTAACAATCTGAGATCCGCAAGATATCTGCTGAGAAATCAGAGAAAATCACAATGCTTCGCTTGCCACGTACACAATAGCCGCTCTCCCCAGAAGAAGCACTGCGTTCTTTAGTCCCAAATAACCAGTAGCGAAAAAAGAAACTGAGAAAAAAAAAAAAAGAAACAAGAGACACACACGATGTGTGCTTCCCGTGCAAAAGTAAAATAGGTGGTTTACATGACGATTTGTAGCTAATGTAAGGCTATTTCGCGGCGAAGCATTTTCGTCAGTCCTTAAAATAAGGGTACTACTCGCATAGACTGCGCCGATCAAAACGGCAAAAGCCTATGCGACGCGCACTCGCAAACCATATGGCTACTCAGACAGTATCGGTGCAGTGCTTAGTTCGTGAGCGAACGTAGGTACGTGAGCGAGGATCAGAGAATACTTTCTTATTTAAATGAAAAACACGGTGCGATAGTCTAAACTTACCTCGCAAATGTAGGAGCTATCCGTTGCCTTCCAGTGATACCGCTTTACTTGGGCTTCCCATCTCTTCCTTCGCTCTGGGTCCCGGGGGAAGCGTAAACAACGAAGCCCTTTACGCGTCGATCCGGTGCACTTGGGAACACAACAGCCCGTCATGTCGACTCGATGCACTTGACAAGCTTGTCATTCATGCGGCTCAACACTGTCCAGCAAGTAGAAGCGTTAGCGAAGCATCCGCGCGCACTGTGTCTCGAACTAAGCACCGGCACCAAGCAATCGCAACCGCTCGCTGTGATTCAAGATGGCGTCGCAGCGAGAAAGCGGCGGCACGGGGGCGGTCAAAGGATGGCACCACCCTGAACGGCGGCGCTGGCATCGAGGCACCCTACCCTGCTCAGCTGTTCCCAGCCGATCTGTGCAGCGCGCGCAACGCTGGAAGATTGGGTCGGGCGCGCTTCTTACCTCACCGTGCATTCAAGAACAAGCCTCCTAATTGTAGAGGACGCGTAAATGGTTCATCTAGGCTTCTTATAAATGAATGCAGTGTAACTGTATTAATACATCGAGCTTCTTTAAATTCACTGGGGATGCATGCACCGGGAGAACAGCTCTCCGCCATCAAATGCATTTTGAGGAATGAAAATAAATATTTATTGCTCTTATGCACTTACAATGGTTGCCATACTTTCAGGCGAAAACTCTTGCGGACTACAGTAGCTCAGAAATGTGTCTTATTCACAATTACCATCTAAAGTGTTTCCTTGGCGGCTTTTGTACATAGGCCGAAGGCTTGTCGTTTTCGTGAGTCAGTTGGTTTGACTGATTTACAAGGAGTATTCTCAGAAACTTCTCGGCAATTAGATTTGCGGATCGTATCGCATGACTGTCGTCAACACGTTCAGGGCAGCTCAAGATGGGAGCGCGTTGTAAATAGGGCTGCACTGCTCTTTCGAGTACTTCTAGTACATTCCTGCGTGGCAGGTGTTCGGAGGCTTTATCGAAAAAAAAACGCTATTATTTATTTATTTTTATTTTATAAATACTGCAATGACCATGCGGTGATTTTAGCAGGGTGGTACAAGTATAACGAATACATTGGTATGTACAGAAAATGCACAGGTTAATAAAAAAAGTTGTCGCAGTTTCACCTTAAAGGCGAAGCATCAATTGCGATAGCAAATTTGTAGAGAGCTATACGGAGTAATGATAGTAGCTTAATCAGCTGTATAAACTTGGACATGCAGCAGCACCGGCAACACGCAGAACTGTTGTCGACGCCGTCGGCGTTTTGCCCGCGTTCGCACAATATGCGTGCGGCGTTGGTGACTGTTGCCGGAGCCTCTGATATAAATAGGCACTTGGTGCCGCAGCTAAACGTCGCCTCCCCCTCCCCCCCCCCCTCCCCGGCCTTTCGCGCGTCGGAAGAGGGCGCGTTTGCTCTACATATATGGTGATTGTAAAGGAGGAAAGAGACAGAGACGCCTACTTCTGCAACCCTTAAGGGAGCATGGCGCAGAACGCATGTTTGTTCTCCACCGTGCGTGCACTCCCCGTGAAAGCGCGCGTCCCTCGCGCCCTTTCACTCGCACATACAGCGTTCGGCGGCTCGCGGCGACGATTTCATCTCCATTGACGTCATACGGAACCTCACGGCGACGGCGACGGCAGAAATCTGCTTTGGAGTGTCCATATAATTGCTATCGCAATAAAAAGAAACTGTTATTTGAATAAATACAAAGCGTACAGGTTGGGCACATGCAACGTTACACTAAAGAAGTAAAACACTGTCACTGCAAACATGGCACAAACAAAATAATGTCACTGTAAACATGATAAGAAAGAAGTTAATGTTGGCGCGGAGACGACGTCATTTATTAGCTGGTTCCAGTCCACTATTGCGCGCGGAAAAAAAGAATACTTAAAAGAGTTGCTGCGTGAGGAAAAAGCAGTTATAGTGAAATTATGTATCTGTCGAGTAGCGTATCCGGAGGAGAAGGCTACGATCTTTGTTATGTCCATCTTATAATTCCCCTTTATTCGTTGATGCTATCTTGTCCAAATATCTTGTCCAAAAGCGCTAGAAATTCGGGCTAGAAACTCATTGCTTGGGAACTGGTGAAAAGATACACCGGGTGTTTTCCCGGAACGGGACTTGCAATACGGAAGACAGCAATACACCATCACACAGCAGTTACATACCAATGTGCAATGAACGGCGCCAAGTCTTGGCTGTGGCAGCGCGTACTAAAAGCTGTACGACCGTCTTCAGGAGCCCACAAATTACTGCATACTGAACAACACTGACAGAGCACCGAATAAAATGCGCGGGAAAACGATCGTGCGAGCGCGAAGGCAAGCGCATGTACGCGGAGCAGGGGAAGGAAGGGTCAGGGGTGTCTCGATGCCAGCGCCGCGGCGCTGCATCGAGGCACCCTAGAAGGGTCTAAAGTCCCTATATAAGAAAAGTACCGCCATCCTTTGATAAACGCCGCTTCTCTCTCTCCTGTATCTCCGATTGGACGATGATAGCGCGCGCTTTTCACTTCTTTATATTTTCTTTTTTCCGCCTCAAAGCCATGTTGAAAGTCCTCTGCGCAGCCGCAGTCGCCGGCGGCGGCGCGCGCCCTGCCTGAAAGCTTCAACGTGGACTTTCTAGGTGCGCCACCGTCGACTTGGCTTTCGCAAGCAAAAAGTAAAGAAAAAAGCAAGCGCTTTAGGAGAGGAGGCGGCGGAGGAAAGAGTAGATGGTGGTACTTTTCTTATATAGGGATTTCAGAAGGGTCAGGGTCGCATAGGGTGCCTCGATGCCCAGCGCCGCCGTCCAGGGTGGAGACAACCCCGCTGGCGCCGCCATATTGAGTCACACGAGCTGAGACTCAGCTACGCTTGCGTTCATAAATAGTGTTACTCGCGGCGCACTTCCAAGGACTTAGCCTTGATTAGGATTTTTTTATCGGTATCGCATCTGCACATCTTTATAACCAATAGCCGTTAACTCGTCGAAGGTCCAAGACGTAAATGTATGGCGCCGGGAACATGCCCCAAGTTGCCTAATTCAATTTACATTTAATATGCCGTGTGTATGTTTGAAATACGCACTATTTTTTTTTTTTTGCGCTTCGATGCTTGGTATATAAGGTTTGCGACCCCCTGTGTGTGGAAGTTTTTCTTTTTCGCTGTTGTATTTTGGTTTACACGTCACGCCTCCTTTACCGTAGCCAGCCACTCGCGCACGGCGGTTAGTTTCCCTTGCGTTGCGCGTGCTCTTCGCGTTCGTTGCAATTATTTGACGATATCTACGCGCAATTTTGCTTTTTTTTTGCTCACAAAACTGTGTGCTGACAGGATTAAGCTGGTGTAAAAATAACTGCGATGTGAAAATAAGGTTTAGTTAGTGCTGTAGAGAAAATGTAACGTAACTTGTCTGTGTCAATCTTGCGCAGTACACACAAGAAACCAAACGATGCACAAAATACATTTACTTATAATGTCTAGTACAATCAATCATGAAAGAGATATGTACATGAAAAATTATATGTACTGTGTGGCCCCTGAAGGTTATGTTGAAAGACAAGATAAAAAAAAAATCGCAAGGTAGGCTCGACACACAATTCGGGATAGTGAGAGTTTTTTTAAAAATTTATTCATCACATGGGGGGGGGGGGGGATTCAAGTGAGTACATCTACCTTATTACACACAATATAAATCGAAAACAAGAATGCAAACAAGAAAACGCAAACGCGGGTAATATTAATCAAGATATTCAGCCAGAATACATCAGCTATACCATCGAATACGTCGCATCAGCCAAACACATCGATGGCGAGTACAGAACATTTTATAAATAACCATTAAAACACTGATAACTACATTGAAAAAATAAACAACACTGCATACATATCGCGTACAAAAACCGTAAATGAAACTAAGACAGTCAAGTACAGATTAGCAATGTTTTTCACTTCGAAAATATAGTCCATGATGATGTAGGGCTGTTGACTTTAACAGACGGCGCCCATCCTGTCGATTTCCCTCGTACTGGTCCTCTTCAAAGTGTTTCTAAGTACAAGTAAAACAACAAAAGTGATTATTGATATGAAAAGTTGCCTTGTAGATACAGAGAACCCATTACAGTGCTTAAAAATAAATTGTTGCAGAAGTAATGTTGTATTACCTCGCTTCACACGTTTCGAAGAAATGCACAGGCTATAACAGACACCATGCCAGAAAGCGCCGAAACATTTTGATCCCATGATGCCCCTTAACTCTAGTACACCTGGGCATACCGTGCACAGGCATTTAAAGAGCGTCACAGTACCCACTACGATCGGGAATGAGCACGAACGACCATCGGCTTACGAGCACCACGCTACAAATATATTCGTCTAAAAAATCAGCTATATAACGTAACAACCTGAGATCCGCAAGATATCTGCTGAGAATAGAGAAAATCGCAATGCTTCGCTTGCCACTTACACAACAGCCGCTCTCCCCAGAAGAAGCACTGCGTTCTTTAGTCCCAAATAACCAGTAGCGAAAAAAGAAACTGAAGGAAAAAAAACAAACAAACAAAAAAAAAAAAAAAAAAAAAAACAAGAGACACACGATGTGTGTTTCCCGTGAAAAAGTAAAATAGGTGGTTTACATGACGATTTGTAGCTAATGTAAGGCTATTTCGCGGCGAAGCATTTTCGTCAGTTCTTAAAATAAGGGTACTACTCGCATAGACTGCGCCGATCAAAACGGCAAAAGCCTATGCGACGCGCGCTCGCAAACCATAGGCTACTCAGCATCGGTGCAGTGCTTAGTTCGTGAGCGAACGTAGGTACGTGAGCGAGGATCAGATAATACTTTCTTATTTAAATGAAAAACACGATGCGATAGTCTAAACTTTTTTGACACTTACCTCGCAAATGTAGGAGCTAGCCGTTGCCTTCCAGTGATACCGCTTTACTTGGGCTTCCCATCTCTTCCTTCGCTCTGGGTCCCGGGGGAAGCGTAAACAACGAAGCCCTTTACGCGTCGATCCGGTGCACTTGGGAACACAACAGCCCGTCATGTCGACTCGATGCACTTGACAAGCTTGTCATTCATGCGGCTGAACACTGTCCAGCAAGTAGAAGCGTCAGCGAAGCATCCGCGCGCACTGTGTCTCGAACTAAGCACCGGCACCAAGCACTCGCAACCGCTCGCTGTGACTCAAGATGGCGTCGCAGCGAGAAAGCGGCGGCGCGTGGGCGGTCAAAGGTTGGCACCACCCTGAACGGCGGCGCTGGCATCGAGGCACCCTAGGGTCGCAGCGCTCCTACCGCCGACGGGTGGCGAAACGCGCCGCTGTATGAATGGTAGAAATGCTGGAAAAGGGGTTTGTTGTGTTCGAGTTTCCTCGTAACACAATGATGTTTTCTCGTATATTAAAATTACAATCCGACGCTATCATGCTTGTAGGTTGTGGTTAAGTGGTACTTTACGATTTTTCTGACGTATTTTACTTTGAGAAATTCAATTAGTTCGCTAACGCCTCTGCACCATGCGAAGGACCTGCGTGGTCGGGGTGGTGCGGGATGATTTTCTTGGCCGCGGACGCCGCACGCCGATACCGACGCCTGGTTTTCTGCGACACGGGGCCCTTAACGCTGTCGCGTTGATGTGCTATCATCCTCAGTCGAAATCCGTCCCATGCCGCCAGCGTAAAATGCCGTGGCGCCATCTGGTGAGCAAAATTTAACGCTTTCGCGGCTTTCGGTGGCGTCTCAAATTATGGGGTTTTACGTGCCAAAACCACGATCTGATTATGAGGCACACCGTAGTAGAGGATGCCGGAATAATTTGGACCACCTGGGGTTCTTTAACGTGCACCTACATCTAAGTACATGGGTGTTTTCACATTTCGCCCCCATCGAAACGCTGGCCGCCGTGGCCGGGATTCGATCCCTTGACCTCGTGCTCAGTAGCCCAACACCATAGCCACTGAGCAACCACGGCGGGTTTTCGATGGCGTCTCATTAGCGTCTCAGGCCTAACAGCGTCAAAACAAGCTACCGATCTCAATAATAACGACAAGAGAGCGTCGATACTTTGTCCTCAGCTAGAGATGAGATGAAGCGATGACTGATTGTACTATTTATTTTTTGCTGTCACGGCCGAGAGCAAGTTGCAAGAGCGAATTCAGATCGAAGCGGACGGACTGATTGCTGCCATGTTTTTGCGCAATCGCTGTCCCCAACGGATGTAGCCACGCTGACTTCCGGGCGAAAAGTGATATTCAAGGACGATCCACATAGGTCGCGAAGCTTCGGGCGAAAAGCGGTTCAGAACGAATTGTCACCGACATCAGCAAGGGTGGTTATGGGAGCAGCGATTGAAGCGCGACTACGTTTGGAGGGAAGAAACATTGGGAAAGGTAAAAGCGTTTTTTAATTAAAGCGAGACACAGTTAAATTCCTTCAACGAAAATAAAATTCTTAATCAATTTTATATACGCATGGCGAGAAAAGAACAACTCTATTTTACCTGATAATTATCAATAAATACCTTTTTTCGGCGCCCACCGTACGGGCGTCTACCGATAGCGGCGGGCGTTGACGCCGCTATCACTTGCAATGCAATGTAACTCTTGAAGTGGGCAGAAAGGCGCGTTCGTAAAGTTGACTGTTACAATACGCCCCCACCCTCGTGTTGCTTTGATTGTCGACGTTTGTCTGAATTTGGCGACGTGAACAGTTTCATTGATTCTTAACCTGTTCAGTCAAAAGTAGTGAGTTGCGACCGCCAAATAATTGTTTACTTTAGTTGTTTTCGGTGGACTGCGCTGGCCGACGGGCTTGGCGTCCGACGAAATTACGAGCACTCTACGCTGAAAGCGTTTGTCGGCCTCGAAGGAAAGTATCTTCTGTGCAACGATGCGATTTCGACACCCGTACGGATGATCTTTTCCTGCATCGCTTTCCGCACTGAAACCTCGAAACGCCCATCAAGTCGAATGGCGGGGCATTTGAATATACAGCTACAATGGCAGGCCTCCGAAAACAAATTTCGCGCCTTTGAGAACAAAATGACGTCACTTCTGTTTTTAACGGATATGACGTTAAATTATTTTTTATTTCGCTGGAAGTGTTCCCTCCTCACACAGATGGCGCTAAGCCCCATGAACCGCCGATGAACTGCCATGTTTTGAACGTATGGGCTTCTATGGAAGCTTCGCTACCAGGTGTATTTACCTTGTGATATTTTCTGGCTGGCCAAAAACCGTCGACGCGACCAGCGACAGCGACGGAGCGCCCTTCGCGACGGCAATACCTGTCGCTCGTCACTTGTCGCTGTCCCTCGAAAATCACGTGCATGCGGTTGCGCCTTAAGACTCACTTCTGCACCTCCTAGATGTGCACTTTACCACTATGTAAAAAAAAAAAAAAAAATGCAGCCAGTTCCACGAAGTGAAATCTGTCGAAACAGCGGAGCTGTGGTCGTTCTGTTTCTGCCATTGTCGCATATGTTTCTGCGTAAATTGCCGCTCGCGGAGCAGCGTCCATCGTGAGAAGAGCGCGCGGCGCAAACACCTGCTATTATACACCTTTTCACTGTAGCCTTCCTGGACGCCGCCATAGCGCCAGATAGCTCACCGCTAGCGACATCTTGCGGCGGACCCATCTTGGGCTGTTTGCTCTCCGGTCTTTCCGTCGATACGCGTACATTCGTCTCATCGTACGTCCTCAAGTTCTCGTGTTCGTTTTGTGTAAGCTTTGCGGAGACGTTAGTTCGGTTTGTTTGTGAACCTCTGAGCTTACCTCACTAACAGGACGGTCGGCATCGAGTGCTTTGCAATTTGTGGTGTCTGTGCATGAGTGGTGCGCGCTCCACGGCCGCGGTTACGTTCCGATGGCCGGTGTTTCGTCTAAGGAGCCCGTGGACTTGGGAGGTAAGTTCACTCAACATGTTTCTGATTTAATTCACCGCGTTAATGTTCACAACAACGCTATAGTGACAATTCTCACAGCGAGCACGATGAAGTAGCACTTTTTGCTCGTCAAATGCCACTACAACGCTGCCGTGCCGCTGTCGGAAAATTGTTCACCTAGCTGCAGTAAATGTGGCACCGCACTAGCGCTGCACTTGAAAGCTATCGCTCGCAGTTTCTTCGTGCGAGCAGTTCGCTGTAGCTGTACTGCATTGACGTCGTGCTTGTCCTGCTTTTCAACGTGGTAAAAGTCGGTGGTCCGTTGAAGCTAATCGAGAAACCTCGCTATTGACTCGTCGCGATATGCTGTCGCATGAGGCCGATATGCGCCTACATATTTTTGTTGACATCAAAAATGATTAATTGCGTGGGCGCCAACAATCTGGGTAGAACTACTTAAGCTCAGTCATCACCACCTAGACTTTCCTGGGTGGTGTTGGCTCGGTGCCTAGGGAAGGCATGCGACTGCCTGCAGTCTCGATTGACGGATCGTGAATGCATAGATCCGGATGGAGCAAAATCGCTGTCGGTGTGTCCGTGCGAGAATTATGCAGTAATTGATGGCATATTGTGGACTTATCGTTGTGAGCAGCCGTAGTATCTTAGAAGGCTTAGAAGGTAGGCTGTCGCGCTGCTGAGATCGTACACGCGGGTTCAATTATCGGCCACGCCTACCGCAAGTTGAAGTGGGCGAAATGCGAGAACACACGCGTATCCACAGTTTGGTGGTTAAAATTAATCTGGTGTTCCCGACTAGGTTGTGCCGCATATCATGGTTTTCTCGAATACAATCTCATAATTACATCAGGTGTCATTGCTCTCCTTGACTTAATTATTTTCCACTTTCGGTAAAAATAATTTATTCACGCTAATTGTTACCCATCCGAGGAAACCAATAACCCTTTTGCTAACTTTTTTTTTTTTTTAGGCGGCCGCAGGTATGACCATCCTTGCATGGTGAAGAGATGGCTGGACGACATGCGAGAGTGGCCTGCTGTGAGAGTCCCCGACATAATTTTTTACTTGTTGAATTCCAAGGCATGCGACCTGCAGGCTGGGAAGAATTACAGGTCGCTGGAATCCTACAACTATCTCCAGAGCGGTTGGGTCGGCAAGTTGTTGGTCCACCGCATTGACCAGGCGAATCATCGGCACGGGGTTTAGATCGGTGCGCTTGTCGTCAACAAAATGCGCAGAACATACACGTGATGAAGGCAACGGCACAAAATCTTTTCTGTTGACTGCGGCGACCCACTGTCTTTTCAAATCGGCGTCAGCGGGAAACCGATGCAGCAAATACACGTTGCATCCGCACACCTCTTGCAACACGTTGTGCGTGCCGCAGAGCTCTTTTCTTGCAGCGTTCCTCTTCTTCTGGTTATAACTGCAGCAGTAAACAACGCAGTGATGCCCTGTTAATAAACTGTTCTTGAACGACATTTCAATGTTTCACAAAAACAGCAAAACAGCGCACGCATTGAAGAGCCACCACATAACGTGAACGGGGAACACGCTCCAGCAACAGCCCAGAGGAAGGAGGCGTTGCCCACAAGCCTGCTACTCTCGTCACCAGGCGGCAAAAATCGGCTTGCGGCTCGCTGGTTCGAGAGTGCCGCTGGAAAAGTGTATACCCCGGCGCCTTTCCTTTCCCTCACCGGCGTGCGCTCGGATTGGTCGGCTCCTCTCCTCCCGGCGAGCGGGTCACGTGACCCACTCACGTGACCAATGTGCTGCACTCCCTGAACTAGTGCTGAAAGTTGAGCCGAATCGAAGATACCTTATATACCGTATACACTCATGTAAGGGCCGCACCCGTATAAGGGTCGCACTCCCAACTTGACAGCCCAAAATTTGGAGAACAAAAACTTTCCAACGGTAATGGAATCGTGTTCGGTGCCCCGATGCCGCGCGCGCGCGTCGACGAATTTTCGTGCACTGCGTACTTGCGCGTGCCGCTTCTTGATGGCCAGAGCCGGGGTGTGCACAAGTTGCCGGCTGCGCCTGCACCATTTTGACCGAAATATTCAGTTGCGTGTAAAAGTCGCAACTCGTCAAAATTGCGGAAAAGTGCGGCCTTACACGAGTCTATCAGTATTATCGTTCGCATGTTGTGACGTTGAGTTCAACTAGAGCACGCACGCACAAAAAAAAAGAAAAAAAAGAGACTCGTGTCCTCTCATCTTGGCGCAATACTTGCTGCATCAAAAGACAAATTTACCCGGGCCTCAACTAAAAAAAAATTGCGTAGCTTGCACTAGTGGCGTAAGGCTGAAGAAACAGCGGAGCTGATCGGCACCTAGCACTACCAAGTCATCCCCAGCATTTTCAGGAATTTATCGATTATTGATCGGTTATCAATTACCTAATGATTGGCTATCGCAAGGTATTGGCCACGTATTTGGGCTAGGTTAAGCTCTACCAAGGCATCCCCAGCATTTTCGGGAATTTATTGATTATTGATCGATTATTGATTGTCTATTGATTGGCTATCGATTGGCTATCGATGACTGACTTAGCTTAAGTAGTCCCAACCATGCTTAGCTAGACTTACTCAGGCTCAGCTTCGCTAGTTCACATGGGTCATGGGTATGTGCCATTGCGCTTGGACCCTTTCTGCACAACCACCAGGATCGGCCCACATTTTCTGTTCGCGGTTGACACATTACGCCTGGCTTAAACAGCTCCGCAGTTAAAGGGGCCCGGAACCACTTTTTATCGAAGTGGAGAAATACATTTGAAGTGAAAATAGGCTATTTCAGAAATACTTTGCCGCAAAAAGTACTTCAATGCGTTCAGCAGAAGCGAAGCTATTGGCAATCAAACACGGCACCCGCTGTGCTCCCCTTCCTCCTTCTAATGTCTTGCACTGCGAAGGCTACGGCGGAGTGGGGCGGGGCCACAACGTAGCGTTGTGGCCCCGTCGATTTTGGTGCCTACGACGCATTCCGATTTTGGTGCCTACGACGCACTAAACGTAAGCCAAACGCGATTGTCCACAGCGAGTTAAAGGGACACTAAAGAGAAACAGGAAGTTCAGCTGGAGTAAAAGAGGGACCTTCAGGAATGCATGCAGTTTTTGTTGGGTGCAAAAATATGAGTTATTAGTGGAGAAATTCGTAAACGAAGACCAAATATCTCTTCCTCAATTTCTTTCACCCCAGATTCGGCGCTGAAGCAGTGTCGTCACGAATTTCATTGCTCTCAGCGAATCAGTGGGCGCCATGATACGTCATCACTTGCGTGAACGGCCGAGGCGCTGGCTGCATCATAGGCTGCATGGCCGCTGCGTTTGCGTTCGCTGCAACTTTTGCTTAAGTGTTCTGTGGCCGCGATGGATACCGTTGTTGACGCTGGTCCTTGCAACGAAGAGCTCGCCAGGGAAGCAGGACTGCATTTCAGCGACTTCAGTGAGACGGAGCGCGAAATGATCCTCCGTGCTCGCGCGGCAGGTGTTTCCGCGTACGATGGCGGATGAGCCGCCGGCCGCGCCGACGGAAAGCGAAGCCTCGTTTTCGTCGACGGAAGGCGAGGCGTCCGGTCCGCCAGGTGACGATGTGCCCGATAGAACAAGCGTAGAAAGTTGCGCGCGTACTCGGTAGAGTTTTTTTCGTGTATTTTTTTATTGACATTCAGCACTGACCGAGCTGCCAGTTTGCTACTGCAGGGGCACCAGTAGGGGATTTGATGAAGGCGACATTGAGGGAGCAGCTGGTCTCGAAATGGCTGGCCTGTATGGCACGCCAAGAGACTTTCCGAGGCCAGGTTTGTATACATAATTCGAGGGCGAGAAATGCGGAGAGCACACCATCGGTTTCTCTAGCTCTTTTGCCACTTTATCATCGGCAGAGCACTGAGCCATTGCGAACGCCGGGGCTGATCGCGTGGCACCAAATGAAAAAAAAAATTAAATTATGTGGTTTTACGTGCCAAAACCACGATCTGATTATGAGGAACGCCGTAGTGGGGGACTACGGAAATTTGGACCACCTGGGGTTCTTTAACGTGCACCTAAATCTAAGCACACGGGTATTTTCGCATTTCGCCCCCATCGAAATGCAGCCGCCGTGGCTGGGATTCGATCCCGCGACCTCGTGCTCAGCAGCCCAACACCATAGCCACTGAGCAACCACGGCGGGTGCGGCACCAAATGAAAGGACACAGTCGGGTCAACACTGCCTGCCGCCCGTGAGCAAGCTACCTTGGGCCGTTTATGCAGCCCTCACCACTACACACACGACGCATTTACTGGCTGTTTCCAGCGAAGTGAATGTTTTTCGAACCACGCAACACGCAACCAAACACTGCAACAGTGTAGAGCGGAACAGGCGCGCGCAATGATGCGTGAAGCGAAAACGAAACTATCACTACTAGATGTAGCGCCATGCCATTTTTTTCCTTTTTATTTATTTATTTAATTTTCCGTTAAACTTGTACTTCCTCGCTTGAAACAGCTTAAAAACTTGTTTATGTACGTTTAAGATGTATTTAATTTTACGTTTTATTAACAGCGATAAATCGCTCTCGACCAACCGCGACCGGGCTGCGTTTGTGATCTCCGACGTCCCGAACGTGTAGTGCGGGAAACAAGAAGGGGCGTCAGCACCTATCCTTGTTTTTCGCTATTTTCTCGCTCATCAAACCTGGGTTCGCTGTAAGAATGGCATGACTGTGATCGTGAAAGGATAATCTACCATTAAAGCTCAACTTCCGGTTTCTCTTTAGTGTCCCTTTAACGTAGACGCCACGACTGCCGATTTTGGTGCTTAAGACGCGCTAAACGTAAGCCAAACGCGATTGTCCACAGCGAGCAGCCAGTGGATTCGTGGCGGCACCCCGCGGCGGCCGCGGTGTAGCCGACCGCAGGGACCAATAGCAGCCGCGTATTGGAATGTGCTTTATTACGTAATAAAGCACATTGAAACGAGAGCTTGAGAGAAAGGTGACTTCGCGCTCCGCTTGCGAGAGAAAGAAGCGAAGAGGGAAATGTAGGGAGGTTAACCAGTTATTTTTTTTCTCTCCTTATCTATTCTTCCCCTTCCGCTTGCGAGCTCCACGTACCGCCTACGACAGCAAAACTTAGCTGAGACGTTCACAGCAGAGTATGCTACCCGCGGACTATGTTATTTCACCAAGCCCGAGGGGTGGTTCAGGGCCCTTTAAAAAAAAGGAAAAAAGAAAAAAAGAACGGTTAGAGGCCTCGGCGTAGGCATGCATCCCGAAATTGAAAGGCGCCACGCGGTTATCGCGTGCACACGCGCGTATAGGTTGTCAGTTTCAGGTCGAGCGCCTATGGGCCACGAAAAAATAGCTTTCGTAAGCGCGTTCTCTGACCTGGCTATTTTCGTCCCCGAGTATCCAGCAAGGCGTCATGTTGAAAAAAATAACAATAAAAAATGGAAAAAAAGTACACAGACCCGATTTTGTTCCATTCTGGTTTATTGTGTTGCGGTGGTTCAGCTGCGGTCTGGTTAGATAAAATAACTACAATCCGCGAAGCGATTTGAGACACTGATCACAGACGGTGGCGTCACATCGCGGCAACTCACTGAACTAAGGCGCACCAACTGCTCCCATTGCGGAACGAGCGATTGCACTGGTATCGAAAAAATGTGGTTGATCCCTCTTATATAGGAATCGGTATAGAACACGAAAGTGAAACGTGTCTTCACAGAAGTAGTGTAATGTTTATTGCACATTGATATATAATGTCTATTGGTGTTTTGTGGCTAAAGCGCCCTTAGGCGTTGATGCACCCACGCTGACGCCTGGTGGCACGTCTCCTCCATCACGACTACCAACGTCGATGACCATGAGCAACCGTCGTGCATATGGAAGCTGCACTACGCTGCACACGCTAGCACAACGCGAAAGACGAAGCACGTAACTGACACACTAATACAACGCGCAAGACAAAGCACGTAACTGAATCGTCACCGAGTCAAATCAGCGCGTACAGCGCGTCGTAATTGCAGCCTCCGCGATCAACTTCAGAAACATTTTCAGAGCTAATTGCGGAGGCCACGCTCCGCTGTGCTGAGTACGGTGAACGCCACCTAGGTGGCGTTGGTAGTGCTTCTTGATGCCAGCGTCCCTTCGAATGCTGGCATCGAGGCGTCGTAGTTCTGAGACCACCGAAGCGTTCACTGTCGGTGCGCGTTAGTGTCATAATGCAGTACTTCTCTTTTCTGCTCGTAGGCGGCGGCACCGCCCCGAGCAAGAGCGCGGGTACACGGAGGAGTGTTAGATATATAAGGCGCGTCTGTGTAGCTCTCTGCAAATGCGTTTGTGGCGCAATGGGTTAAACGCTCGGCGATCTATCGTCGCGGACCGAGAGGTCGTGGGTTCGATTTCCAAATTTTGCATGTTTGTGGAACTTTTTCTTCTGGTTTCTTTCTTTGTATTATGTTCTATGACGTATTTCCGTGACGGAAATACGTCAGTGAAGTCTTGGTGGACCCCGGCATAAAACACTTTCGTGTTAAAAATAGAGGAGGCGCTGAGCGGACGAAGCGTTGAAAGTCGCGGTTAGCGCTCGCATCTATACGAAGGCACTTATGTCCGTGGGATCGTGGTGAACTTTGGACAGCTGAGAAGTGCATGACAAGCGTTCAGCGAGAGCTGTAAAGTCTTGAAGGTTCAGTAACTTCGTCAGATATGTTTTATAGTTCAGTGATATATCGATGAGGAAAATTAACGGCAACAAAAATACAACACACACAGGAAGCGAAGACAGCATCTTTTATTCCCGCGTGTGTTGTCTTTTTGTTGCAGTAATTTTACTTATTAGCAATGCAAGAGCAACTAGCCCAACAATTAATTATTCCAGATAGATACCAGTGCTCAAAATGGCATCACCTTTGGCGGTCTCGAGCGCCGGCAGCATACGTCCGTAGTGAGGCAGAGACGGGCAGGTGCTCAAGAAACTGAGTGGCTGTGGAACGAAACTGAGCCACCAGAACTAGTCTCGAAGTCACAAAAACGTTCTTACGTCAGAACTGTTCGTAAGAGCACATGCCAGCAGTCTATCGTGATGTTGGACATTATTAGAGAAGTAGGTCGACTAATGGCAAAGAGCACTTACGAACGATAAGCTTTGTGAATTCGGCCTCTGAAGCCTTTCTTTTTATGGGACCAAGCAGGTACAGCAGCGACAGACTTAAAGTGAATGCGAAAATCGGACCGCGAAGTCGTGCGGTCGAAATAAAGCTCGGGCACGCACTCTGGAGACGAGATGGCATAAGGTGCGAAGCGATTTATGGTGCGTATATAGTCGAAGGAGGCAGACCAGTGTTGAGCGCCAGGAGAAACACGCGAGTGGCGACGCCTGTGACTACGGTCGTCGGCATTCGCTCTGTGTCAAACCGGCCTTGATGGAGTGCAAGGTTACAGAACCTCAACCAGAGCTGTCCAGTCAACAGAAACTTGCGCGGCGAAAGTCTCGAGGTAGGCAGGGGCAAGCGGACAGCTATAGCGGTGCTTGAGTCGGCCGGCATAACGACTGGGAGGCCTGTGCAAAATTGTGGCGCGTGCGGACACGACTAGCTACGGTGTGTATAGTGGCGCGGCCCGCCTCGGGGCCCAGCAGCACGAGGGTGCTGGTGTGGCTTCAGACCGAAGAAGCCGCAGTAGCGACCATCTTGCTTTGAGCCAGCGTGCATGAGCACCTAGCTGCCACCGAGTGCAACAAGGACGGGACGCATATGACAGGATTGAGGCTGCACAAAGGCATAGACGAGTTACGAAAGACCAGGTGTGTGTGTGCACGTACGTATCCATTTGCCGTGACGGACTGCTATGAATGGCTTCGAGGGACGCTATAAAAGAACATAAATGAAAGTTTTTTCATCAACTTTTACTGCTTTGACGAACGTTAGGCACAAATTGTCCTCCAGGTAATGCGGGCTTTGATACATTTGCTGACATCACGCTGAGCTCACCGAGCGGTTCTAACTGCACTATAAAGCGTAAATATTATTCCTTATCGACACAAATATTATTCGCTATCGATGAACGATCATCAAGAATGGGAAATATAGCAAGAATATAACTGCGTGATGCATACAGAAAAGGCAAAAACAGGCTTTAATGAGAATGTTTTTTGAAACAGGTCATTTTTTAAAGTGCAATTCTGTATAGTGGGATACTCAATTTATGGACAGACGGGGGACCAGACTGTCCATATAAACAAGGCACGACTGAATGAAGAACTGAACCACAGCCTTGTTTCCTCAGGTACTCTTTCTCTGTAAGCTGTATGTTTTCTTTTTTTTTTTGTGGAGGTGCTCCCGGAATTAAAACCGAGCAATGATGTTAATTACGCTTTCATTTATCTGAAATAGGTCCTGACAAAGCCTTATAGGAGTGTTCGGTCATAAATATGATTTTTTTTTTTGGTGGGCAGCGCCTCATATTTACGAGGGGACGTCAAAAAGTAAAGGGACTTTTGCAATTTCTCGCACTAGGGTTTGGTAACACTGCTAGCATCCAGCGCTGAATTAGTGTCGTCTGCAACACTTCTATGAAACTTGTCACTCTTATTCCCGCGTTAGTCGTTAGAGTGTAGCAGACCGTTAAACATGGCAGCTCCATTGTCTATCGGCACCAAGGAGGAAATGAGGGCAGTGATTCGCTTTTTGTTTGCGGAAGGTGTTAAACCTGCGGAAATTATTCATCGAATGCAAGCGCAGTATGGTGACAGCTGTTTATCGCGAAGCAAGATCTACGAATGGATAGAGCGTTTCAAACAGGGAAGAACTTCTTTATGACGAGGAAAGATCGGGCTGGCCATCGATGTCAACGACTGAGGACAATTTGAAAGTCGTTGAGGGTATGATGATGGAAAACCGATGAATCACACTGGACGAAATCGACTATACTTTACATATCAGTCATGGTTGAGCGTATTCCATCTTACACGACAGGCCAAATTTTCAGAAAGTGTGTGCAAGGTGGGTCCCGAAAGAATTGTCAGCGCAGCATAAGGCACAATGGTTGGACTTCTCTCGTAAACATTTGACCCATTATCGTCGCGAGGGAGATTGATTTTTACAGCAAATTGTTACTGTAGATGAAACTTGGGTACATCATCACCAACCGGAAAGTAAGGCTGCGAGTATGGTTTGGAAACGCTCATCATCACCAGAAGTTAAGAAATTTAAACGTCAACCATCAGCTGGTAAGATTATGTTAACACTATTCTGGGACATGGAAGGTGTGGTAGCCGTTCATCTCACCCCAAGAGGTGAAACTATGAACAGTGATAACTATTGTGATGTGTTGCGAACTAAACTGAAACCTGCAATCAGATACAAACTTCGTGGAAAACTGCAAAAAAGTGTCATCCTGCAGCAAGATAAAGCTCAGCCACATTCTGCCAAACGGATGGCCAAAACAATAAAGCAGTTGAGATTCGAATTGCTGGAACACCCGCCATACAGTCCAGACCCAAGCGATTTTCATATGTTTGGACCATTGAAGGAAGCGCTCAGAGGAAGAAGATTGCAAAATTGGTTACAGGTGCAACCAAAAAAATTTTTTTTTCTGACGAAAAAAAAAAAAAACTTGTGTAACGTTGGGCAAAGTGTGTTGAAGTGCAGGGAGGTTATGTAGAATAATCTATGTTTAAGTTTTCTATCATTAGAGTAAATGTACCTTTTCTCAAAAGCCCCTTTACTTTTTCACTTCCCGTACAAACACATTTAACGAGATTTAAGACGAGATAACGTAGGGCACTATGTATAGACTTTGTCGGCGTACAATAACCTGAAGGATTCTTAATCGGAACACGAAGCACGCCTTCATTTTTTATTCATCAATGGTTTGTTTCGTGTTTAAAATCTTTATATTTGGACGATATTTTGTCCGCGTGCCACAACGACTAGAACGACACTCCGAGTTTGGTCGCTTTGTTTCAGAAAACTTGATGAGAAAGGATGCGGGGCTGCGAGAAGCTGAAGATAATAATAATAAAAAAACAGCATACTTTTCCCCGTTATTTATTTTATGAACGAGTGCGACCTGTAATGTTCAGCTACCAATATTGTTAGTATTGTGTTGCAAGTGAGGATTGCTTATTCCTTTTTTTTAATGCACATGTGGTAGGCTCAGTGTTCTATACAGGAATGCGGAAGCGTTTACTTTCGCCAGAGAAGAGGAAATAACAAAAAAAAAAATCGTAGGTTCATTTTATTCTTTTTATTCCTCCTCCAGGTAAACGTCCCTGCGGTGTTGCTTTTTTTGTGGGAAGGCGAATTTTTCTTGGTGTTCGTGCTTCAGTTTTCTCCGGTTGAGAGCTGTGAAACTGGGGAGCAGCCCACCTTCTTGAGACAGTTGTTATTGACAACTTGGAGAAAACGGTGGGGCGAGCGTAGTCTAAGACGCCGTGCCGTAGTCAGTTCCTCCGGCCTTGCTCACTGTGTTTTTGATGTGATCCTCGGTGAGCTCTCCGATGTCCTCGACCTGGAGCTCAACGGCGAAGTTCTGAAGTGAGAACGAGGGAGACGAAAATGTCACTAGGTAAGTGGCCCTACACTGCGCTTTTGCTGGTGCGAATAAAGTACACTCAACACAGACGTGCACACTGCAGTACATACTAATAGCAATACTACGGAATAACTTAAAAGAGCGCAAAAAAAAAAAAAGACCGGCAGGACAGGGAACTGTGCAGATGCTCTGTATTGTCTTGTTGCCTGCCTTGTCGTTTTTTTTTTTTGAGGGGGGGGGGGGGGTTAAATTTATTCCGTAGACTGAACCAACTTGCCCAACTACACGTCTTTTGTTAGTACTAATAAACGTCATTCACAAGCTCTCAATGATAGACGATACATATATAGACGCTTAATCCCGCACTCGCTGAAGTAGTTACTAACATAATGTTAGTAATTGACTTTCACATGTTTCTAGGTGCTTAGTAGAGCGCAGTTTCTAGGTTCTTAGTATAAGAAACTGCAGCTTTACTATTTTGGCCAGGTTGAAGTAACTACGTCAGCATGCTAGTTGCGTAAACGAGGATACGCATGGCAAGAACTAGTAGCATGTGCTAGTGCCAGTACACTGCGTACGTTTTTGTCAGGGGGATGATCCAAAAGTAGTAGTAATTTTGCTGCTCTGCCTCGACGGAGGGCATTACGCTGCTGCGCCGGTAAAGGGCGCCTCTAGTACGAATAATGATCTAAATATTGCAGTTTTATTGACGAAGGTAACGGCATTCAATCGCATCGTGTGGTTTTATATTGTTACATTGACGCTGCCTCGCGTTGGCCGTCAGGCGCGAGTTGAAAGAACGATGAATACGTCTGAAGTTTTTTCCGACTGCGAAAGAGGCCAGTAGAGAGCTGCCGAGTGCTACAACAAGCACTTGAAGATAGCCAAACTTACAACTTGTTCAGTCTATTCTAGACCAGCAGAATTTCTGTGGAGGATTAACGCTTTAAACACCCTTTAACCGGGATTATTGATGCTAGCATAACATTAAATCATCAAACACTCGTGAACATCGCCGACATTTTTCTTTTAATCTTTCAGAAGACTGATACATTATATGGGACCTGCTGCGGAACGCTAACGGATGAGCTATGTGCCACATCACAGCGAGATTTGCGCCCTGTCTCCTCACGACTGAACGAAATAAAAGAAAAAAAAACATTGTGGGCATGTGTGCACGAATGAAATGAACAAAGCAGCGTACGCACAGATTCACACATTAAATGACATGCTCAAACACACATATTCGCACGAAAACACCAGCGACATGCCCAATTAAAGAAACACACACACGGCCTATTACAGCGAATGCTAAATACCACAAACATAACATTACAAAGGCACATAATGTGAACAAATGCTGCTATCTTTGCCAACAAATAGTTCAAGGTTAGCTGGTAAATTTGGGGGCTGCAGCTTTTTATTGTGGTGTTGACGTGTTATCTTGCAATGAAGAGATACCTATGTGAGCTCAACTTTCTTCATGTCATGACATATCTGTGATGATGATGATCATGATGATGATGATCGTTAATGGCATCCCTTTTGAATTGGAGTCCGACCAATAACCACCTAGCCTGTGTGAGCTACTTCCCTGTTACCATGTCTTTATCAATAGCATTCTACCTGTGCCTACTTTATCTCGCAAAATTACTTATATCTGTGACAATCCCGTCCCCATCTCTTCCATGCTTTTTTTTTCTTCCCCATTACTCGTATCGTCTCTTACTGACATCTACCTTTGACCAGTCAACGCTTCCATCAGTTCCGAACTACAGCGCTTATGGAAAGTGTTCAACCCCAACGGCTCTGGCTGCAATCTCCGGATTTTTTTTCGGCAGCAGGCACACGTATCATCCTGTTGCAAAATTTGCTCCTGTATGTTCTCGTCCCCAGGCTGCCAGCTCTGGCCCCGATATGCAAGTCACTGCCTTTTGTGTTGTGCAAATTTTCTTTTCCGATTTCTTGTTTGCAGAATTTTGTTAAGCTCCAAGGTCTTTTTGTTTCCATTCCTTGCAACCAATTTGCATTCTCTGTTTCTCTCACTTTCTTTTTGATAACTTCGGCTTGCCTACTTGTACTTCTAATTAAGCTGCACTTGGTTGCCAACTTTCTTGACCTCTTCCTCCATTCCGTGTCCACGTTCTTGAGGCGCAGATATATGTACGCTTTAGCCGCCCCCTTCTTATCATACATGTTCCTTAGTTTTTTCCTCAGAACTAATATTCATCTACGCTTCCGTGACTTCAAAGAGGCTCAACCAATTCCACCATGCACTGATTCATTTCTGGTTTTACCGCGGGCACAGAATGCCTGTTGGCACACCGCCCTTTCGTTATCTTCTAACCCCGGCAAGATCTTTGATTTTAAGCCACAGAACGGGCGTTTGTAAGGGTTAGCGCTGACAGCATTACCACTTTCCTAATTGCTCCTACCACCTCATATTTATTGTAGCCCCAAAGGGCATTATGTTTAATTTTAGCCGCGTTGCTATATAGTTCTCTATATGTTTTCCTAAGCAGCTCAACGAAATCGGCATCATATCCTCCTACTTGAGAATATTCTATAGTAACTTCCTGTCTACGGTGTCGCAAGCTTCCTAAATAGCTATAAACACCATTCACAATGGCCTACCTGGAGCCAATGAAATCTTTATACATACTAAGTTCATCTTATTAAAGGTAACTGATCGGACCACCTAGTTAAGTTTACCAATTCAGCATCCACATCGATTATGGGCCTTCCGTTTCTACTAAATGCTTATTAAGTCAGTAACGGATGGAAATAGTTAGCTGATGAAGCAGTTCATAACTTTTTGTGGCCTTTTATCCTAAGTACGTAGGTCGCGTCCCCAATTCTCGGCCGCAGCGGACGCTGTCTAATGAAGACGAAAAAAAAAAAAAAAGAGAACGTTTGTTAATATGTGTGTGCACTTAAAAGAGCCCCAGCAGGTGGTCAACTTTAATCCGAAGCTCTCCACTACGGCTTCCATGATAGTTAAAATGCAGCCATCGACAACCGGAAGAGCGTTTTTGCAAACCATTAACAGTATACCATTACCGTTACTGCTTAAGATAGGTGAGATCAGCTGTGTACGCTTTATATGTAAACTGTGCCGCGTATACGCATATAGCGTTTGCCAGGGGCGCTAATTTTAACGCTTTACAGGAGCTTTCGAAGTATACAATAACTCGCAAACAGACCAGAGACATGCTATTCTGGCCGATCCATTCTTCTTTCTGCTCGTTGAAACCTCTCTCTCGCATGCCGGTATCTTGACATGAACGGAATGCCGGCAAGCGAATGATGGAGCTTGCTTTCGAATGCTTCTCTTGACGAAAAAGCCGAGCTGCGGCTCACAGGCCGAGACCAGAAATATGAGCGCAGTATATACGAGCGCTTGCGGTTTATGTTCTGTACTCGCTGGGAGCACGCGAACTGCTTTTATCACGAGCCCTGGCGGCACCGTGATCCGTTCCCGGAATGTTGCCTATCGCTTGCCTACAAGTATGGCTTTTTGGGCTAGTTGGTTAGATACATCAGAGGTGGTCATAGCGCTAGAAAACACGGACAAGAACGATAGAACAGGACGAGTTGAAACAAAACAAAACAAAACAAAACAAAACAAAACAGTTGAAAGTTAGCGCTCGTCCTGTTCTCTCGTTCTTGTCCGTGTCTTCTAGCGCTATGACCACCTCTGATGTATCGCTTGCCGCCTGCCCTGACAGGAGCAGTAATGTGATACTGTGTTGAATAGCTGCTTGCTGCAGTAGGAGGTGCAACTGGAAACTCTAAAAAAAAAAAAAGTGTCAGGAGAATTTTCTGAGAAGAGACGGTGCAATGCATGATATGAAAACAGCGCCGATAGAAGTGGCAGTATGATTTGCCAAAACTGAAAAAAAAAAGAAAAAGAAAAACGCGCGCACACCCAAATTTAATAAGGAGGCAGGATTAATCGCCGTTTGAGAGCTGGCCGTGATATGGACTACATGCGTCTGCCATCTCAAAACAGACTAAAACATTACCGCAGTAAAATTTTTAATGCGCATTTGGCAGCTAGAACTACGCTTTGCCGAACTATTATTTATCTTTCCTTTATGTTTTTCGTTTAGCTAATACAGTCAGTTCAAAGCAGTGGAATAGACTGACTTCTTCACTGCGAGCACTCTGGCAAAATGCAACTATTTCCTAGTTATTATTCTAATCCTTACATTATTCTTTGAACGGATTTTAGACAGAGGTCGAGCCAACGCTTTTATTCGGCACTTCACCGACAGAGCCCGCGGAAGAACATAAGGTTGTAGCATCATCATTATGGCCATACATCATCATCATCATGCTTCATAATTGCAGCCGCGTATCTCGGTAGATCACGAACAACAAAACGTGCTCTCATTCTCGATCGTGGTAGCAGCAGCCGCAGCTCCGCTTGCTGCTTCGCCTTCGGCCTTCCTTCGATAAACTTGAAAACGACGGCACGTCTCTCCGGTCGCCGTCACGTCGTCCTTACAAGGTCAATGATAATAATGATTATATACAATAAAAAATGAAGAACATAAACAGCGCTTACAATATGGCATTGTGACGTATAGCCTTTGGAATAACGACATTAAGAGCCTTGTTGAGGGTCGGTGAAAGCTTTAGAGTTTGAAGTGTTTGTCATATCCTTATCGACTGCAGTTAAAATACTGTACGGCTGATAGACCGCGCGCCAGGATCAGAAGGCTTTAAATCTTTCATGCTCGAGTATATATATATATATATATATATATATATATATATATAACTCACGAAAATAATGAAAATGCTGCAGCAAGTATTAGCGCCCATGCTGAACATTTTTCAGTCATCTTGTCTGCAGTCGTATTACGCAGTCTATCGCCTATCGATCTATCGCCAAAGAATTGTGACACGACCCAACCGCCGGTGCCACCCAGCACCGACAGCCGTCGTCTGGCGAACGCCGCGTCTACGTTCTTGACGCTAACGAACTGTACGCGTTTTTCACGATAGCTTGCTTCAGCTAGGCGCCTTTGACGACAAGGAGCTGCGGAGCCTTCTGGCGACGAACGCGTCACGTTCATCACCGCGTGCCGTTGAATGGATTAGCGCACTGGGGGAATCTTGGCCGCCTAAAATTCTGCCAGTGTGCCGAAACCATCTCGCAGAGTGTTTTCTTTTTTTTTCTATTTTTTTTTTACGCTGCGGTAAGGTGTGTGAAGGACACATGGCGGGCTTTACTATGGTGTGAGTTGCTGGACAGGCGTACGCTGGTAGCCACAGTGCGCATCTGCAAGCTGATATAAATAAATAAATAAATAAATAAATAAATAAATAAATAAATAAATAAATAAATAAATAAATAAATAAATAAATAAATAAATAAATACTACTACTAATAATAATAAACTACGAGACGTTCAATTCTTGAGAGCGAGCGAGATATACAGAGGACAGTTGAGCGAATACCTACGTTTTTGATTAATTCGTTTATGCAAGCACACTACAACGCGTTTATGTGATCCGCAATGTGTTGACAGCGTAGATACCTTCTCATCCTTCTATTTTTTCTTATCCTTCTTATCTTTCTTACACCTTCCCAATGTGCATAGGGTAGTCAACCGGGTGATACCTTGGTTAACCTCCCTGCCCCTCCTTCTTGTCTCTCTCTCTCTCCGTAGACACCATATTATGTCTAGAGACTGCTCATTCACTGACATTTCGTCTGACAGACGTTTGAGGTAAATTATTCACTAAACGAGGGATTGTCTTGCTGCACGCTCATAAGAAACCTACATTTTCAATGTCGTGCATAGCGGTCCAGTTCTTGCAACGCCAGACTCTCATCCTGCCCAAAGCACGCGCAAAGCGGTGCAAACCAATTATGATCCATGCGCAAGGGTGGTGGTGGTGGAAAACATTTATTGAAGGCTATTTACAGGAGAGAGTGGGTACCGACCTAAGGGCCAGCCCCTTACAACTTCTAGGAGAGGTCCCTATTCTGGGACCCCTGGGGCTTCCGCGGCAGCTCGGGCCCTAGCCACGAGAGCCTTTGGCTCTCTAAGGTAGAGTAGCCGAGCAGGTCAGCCTCCCAGCTCTCTCGGGTGGGTGAGGGGAAAGGGGGATAGGCGGAGTTAGAGGAGCATGCCCACACCATGTAGTACACATCCGAGAACGCGCACCCACAATGTGGGCACTCCCCGTTAAAAACCTGATTAAAAATTTGCAGCACTGGCGGGCACAGTACCGTGTTAGTGTATAAGCGAAGGAGTCAACTCTCCTCGTTTTTGGTTAGCCCTTTCGCGAGGGGATGAAAGCGGCTATGCTGGGTTTGATATAATTGAACAATGTCTTTGTAAATGATAGCCGGGTTAGGTTCTGCACCTCAGGCGATGAGTGTCGAGGCGATGGCCGGTGGTTGAGCGCGCGGGCTGAGGCGTTTGCAGTCTCGTTTCCCTCTTAAACTGCATGTGCGGGGGTCCAGATAACGACACGTGTGTCCAGGCGATCCCGGTACTCGCATCTATGTAAAATTTTGGCGGCGCGTTGAGAGATGCGTCCTTTTTTTTAGATTTGGGCAGGCTCCCCGGGAGTCGGTGATGGTAACTCGGGAGTCTGGGTCTGCAGCGGCGAGTGCTATGGCGACCTCCTCCGCGTGTGTGATGTTTGAGGCACGGAAAGTGAGTCCCTGAACGTGCGTGTTTTGATGGATTACTGCGGCCGTATACCATTCTCCATAGTGTCGGCCAGCAGCATCTGTGTAGAAGACTCCGTAGCGAGTGCCGTAGTGGTCGTTAAGGGCCGTCGCGCGCGCGGTTCGACGGCCCTCGTGAGTCCCCTTTGTCATGTTTTGTGGTAGAGGTTGGACCTGTAGCGCGTGGGGCAAGGGAGCGTGCTTCAAGCGTGCATCACCTCGTGCGATAATACGCAGGACTACGAACATTCCCGGACAGGCACCGGCCGGCGTCCTTCGAGGATCAAGTCTTGTCTACAGGCTAACGTGAGGTACTTAAGAGGAAACTTTAAACTCGGCGCCTCCTCTCTAAATGAATGGGAAAAGAAAAATAGTTTTTCTCGGCAACCACTGCACCAAATTTGTTGAGCTATGTTGCACTTAAAAGAAAAAGTTAGTCTAGTGACTGTTATTTGCAAATTGGCAAAAAATAAGTTGGCAAAGATCGCAAATTTTCAGAAAAAGAAACTATCAAGTTTAGAACTCTAACTCAGCAATTAAAAAAAATCACCGCCCATTACCGTACTCCCTAATGAGAAATTTGAGCGCAGCGCTATTCGTGTTTTCATTTCGCGATACACTGGCTGGCGCGGACAATCTGTCTCGTGCGGCACGTTGCAAATGGAGCGAAGTGTGGCGCGACTGCCTCGCTAATCTGGAGATCGCGAGAGCCAGCGCGTGGGCGATTTACAGCAGCCGCCGCCGACAGACCAGACGAGGCGCGCTACTCTGGCGCCATCTCGTAACCATCGTCACCGCACCACCTTTTCTTCTCACGCTTTCCCCCTCATGGTTCCACTACACCCTCCTCTCCGCTTTCCTCCTCGCGCCCCTTCGCTCTCGCCGCTTTTTTTTTTAATCCCCCGCTGCACTGCGCGTTCGCGCTCATCTTTCGCTGTGCTCGTTCGCTCGGTTACAAGTGACGACGCCAACGCCGACGCTCGTCGCAGGAACGGGCGCCTAAGAGCGGCGCTCTAAAACAATATCACTATTCCGTAAACTGCACATAATAGTTCATCTAAAGCGGACAAAATTGATATATTATACATGGCTCTCAAGTAAACGACTAATATGCGAGTAGAACTTTTGCAAGACCCTTGTAAACAATGTAACCGATTCACGTAAGATATAAATCGACATATCAAATTTGTCCACTTTGTCCACGGATGCAGTTTACAGACCTGCGATATCTCTTGTACGGATTCGTAAACTTCGTGTTTCTATTTTTTCAAGCTTAACAGTTTAAAAAAAATTCCTTTCAATATCTTCAGGCCCTAAATTGAAATTCCGCTTCCAACAGTCACTAGAATTTAACTTTCTCTGTCAAATGCAAGAATTTCCTTAAATTCGGCCCAGTAGTTATCTCAGAAAACCGTTTCTGCGTTTTACATGTATTTGAACAGGCGGCACCGGAGTTGGGCCCTAGGTAAAGCTTCCTCTTAACTCACCACGGAGCTTCTCATGTGCGACGTAATGCTAACGCATTTCGCTCGCGTTTCGGTCGCATTTACTGTTAAATCGCCACAGATTTTTTTTTGTTAGTTCGAACAGATAAAAAGAAAGATCGCCTATGACAGCGCTGTTCCGTTTTTGAAGGTGCATTTCAGGAAGAGGCAGAAATTACCTGCATAAGAAATCGGATTGCCGAGGTGGCTAAATAAAAATATTCACTGATTAACTTGCTAATTATTCACTTTAGAGCAAATGTTGCCATTGTGAAATTGAGGCTTAGCAGTTGTAAAGTCGTGTGTGTTTATCCACAAATCGCAAATACTAGTGCCGCTTTTGAGGTACCCGGTCTTAAAATGGTCTAAAAAATACAATGGCTTCCGAGTTTACAATTTTCCAAAAGCGTGCGTCAAGCTGTCCGGATCAATGCTAACTCGAACGCCAATACTTTTTTTTCCGGCAGATTTTGGAGACAGACTTGGCAAAAATTCCGCTAGACTTAGGATTTCTGCTAAGCAGAAATCTGTGCGCCTGTGGACTTTTGGTTCCCACCATAGATCCCAGCTGGACTTCATTGAAGAGATGAAACTCTATGTGCAGATAGAAGATGCTTCACCCGTTTTATGTAGCAAGGCAAACTTTCGAGAAAAAAAGAACTCGCGACACTGCTGCTCGGCATCAGAGAAAAAGAAGGGAGGAAGGAAAGGCAGGGAGGTTAAGCAGACTTAGTCCAGTTTGCTACCCTACAAGTGGGGAGGGGTGATTGGGGAGTGAAAGAAAGAGAGAGAGAGAGAAGACATGAGTCTTGATCGCACTTTCACATGCACTAAGCCAGGTGCCGGAAATCTAAAGTCGGGCACTCAAGTCTGTCGCCTTGAGGTACTGTAGAAGAGCTGGAATGGCTTTCTGGGCTGATGAGCTGTGAGGTCAGGCTCCCAAAACCTTTGCTTCTGTAAATGGCCGATCGTTTGCAAATGGATCGGCAACAATTAGCAATTGAAACTTGTGTCGTACATTAAATAATAAAAATAATTAGCGATCTTCTTTATTAGCGATTTGTTGCGCAAGTTAGGCCCGCTTCTTCGGGTGATCCATCTGAACAGGCCAAGTTGCGTTGCATACTCCATGCGAAAAAAAACAAATCGCTGTAGTAACAAGAAAAAAGAGAGAGAAAAAAAAACCCGAGGAATTCTTGCATAGCTTAGAACGATACATTATTTACCACTACACTACACATGACAGTTGTCAAGAATGGTGGTCGAAACCGAAATAAGCAAACGCATTACAACAATATACACGGTGATCAAAGTTAAGTTGACAGCTTTTTTAATTAGGCGTTGAGACGTACGTGAAGACCACCTGTACAGTAGGGTTAATTATGTGGCCAGGGGGACAGAAAGTGAGATGATAATTATCGCCGTTAGCAGTGCAATTAACAAAAATTGAATAATTAACTTTTGACTGGATGCAGTAAGCAGGCACGTTTGTATTGAAAAGTTAGAGGCATTCGTGTTTCTACAGAGTTTCACTTGGCAGAATTCTTCTAGCGTATCCGTGCTTTGAGATATCGAACTGCGAAGTTTAATTGCCGTTCGCATGATTACGCATGCAAGGCAGTGACGACAGGCGCAAAGCCCTTATGTGACGCGCCTTTTGCGTACGGCGTTTGGTCTGACAATGGGAAGCAGGCATATGCAAAAGTGATAACTGCCCCCCCTTTCACTCTCAGCTGGTGTAATCGCAAAGCGAAGAAGTCGGAACCGCTATCAAAACACGGAAACGCGCAGCCTGTAACGATGGTAGCTTCTGTTATACCGAGATAAGATAGGATATTTGCGCCGGTCGTCACTGTCTTGCATGCGTAATCATGCGAACGGCAATTAAACTCCGCAGTTTGTAGTCAGCGCCAGTGCTTGTCTCGTCTCTTCTTTGTGGTTTGTCCTGGGTGTTTGCACTGAAACTTTTTTCACCTTAAAATTAACTTTGATCACCCTGTATATTATATCGGTATGTGCAGATATTAGAAATTTCAAGCACACATCGAATAATCCTTATTCGATCTGTATTCAATTCGAGACCAACTATTCGAAATTCTCGAATATTCGTTTCTGTCCAAACAACAACAGTTATTAGAGTCTCGAGGGAGAGAGATCAATGATAGTGAGGATTGTTCCAGCTGATTATAGTGTAGGAGAGCCGCGGTTGTCGAGCAGAGGTACCAGTTCCCGAGTGAACGCAAGGCACAGGTGAGTACTGCTCAATAATTTCCAGTCATTCAAGAAGAATACCTCGCTTTTAGACAGCCTGTGTACGAAATGGTTGCTTTGATCGAGACGAATAAATTTATTATCACCATATTAGCAATCACTTAAGACAATGTGTGGTGCTGTGCTGACCTATGATTCTCTCCTTCAACGAACACCGTACTCTTTGTGCGTGTGGTGACACGCTGTACCATTGTTTGTTAACTGTCGTTGTCATGGTACGCTAAATAACTGAACGCAAGTGTTTGTAATTTACAAGCACACCAGTGGACCGGCAATCCAGTTGCGTATCGCACTACATGCATGTATCAAATAATTTTAACAAGCCTCATTATTTCACCAAACGAACTCCACGCAAACTTTAAATAATACTTTGTTCAGAAATGAGAAAAAATTCGATATCCCATTCGATATTCTATGGTCATGTTTTACGAATATTTATATTGATTTCGGTTACGAAATGTCATTATTCGAACCTCCCTAATATTATTCTGATGTGATGTGATCAAAATCGTTGCGGAGTGCTCCACAAAGCTGAACATTTCGGACAGGCCCGAGACATCGATCAAGGTTTTGCGTGTTTAATTTTACGTTTTAACGAGTTTTTTTCTTTTTTTTCTTTTTTTTTACCACGGCTTCTCTCACCAATCCAGTGCTGCTTTGGAATGTTGAACCCCATAAATGTATGGATCAACAACGAACGTCATTCTTTATGTTATTTATTTATGAACAGCCGAACGCCTGTACAACGAATGCCTCTACTGCGAAATGAACTGTATAACGAATGATTGATTATGTCCCGGCTGAATTCCTATCTTTCAACCGCCGTGGCTACTTAGTGGCTATGATGTTGGGCTGCTAAGCACGAGGTTGCGGGATCGAATCCCGCCCACGGCGGCCGCATTTCGATGGGGGCAAAATGTGAAAACACCCGTGTACTTAGATTTAAGTGCACGTTAAAGAACCCCAGGTGGTTCATATCATTCCGGAGTCCTCCACTACGGGGTGTCTAATAATCAGATCGTGGGTTTGGCACGTAAAACCCCATAATTTAATTTAATTCCCATCTTTCATATGTATTGCGAACACCTCTAGAACGAAGACCTCTACAACGTATTTGTCTGTACATCGAAGAAATTTAGGCCTCCCCGACCGCTGATTTGTTGCTTGCTTTACAACGAACGCCACGTAGCAGTACCGCCACTGTCTTTTGCAGCAGTCACCAAGGTGCTCGCTGTGCTAGCGATAATAGCAGCACTAGCGACGTACTTGAGTGCTCCGATGTCCTGTTGCACTATTCCACAAATTTCTCAGCTCGTACGCTGTCTGGTCTAGTGCATCAGCGGATGCGACAGCTGGCGAATACGTCGCAGTTGATGACGACGTGATGGCGTCATCGCAAATGACGACCGACGACGTCTTCAACGCCAGCTAGGGTGGAAACTATACGCCAATATCAACGAAGGCAACAGTGATGATCCTGTAAACAAACCAAGGATTTCGATGGCAAGGGAGACGATCACGGCATTCAACGATCTGCAGCTTTATACTTTGCGTAGCTCCGGTGTTTCGCTGCGGAGCATGCCATGAATACAGTGCAATAATGTTGGCTGCAGTCACACACTATGCCAGACAAACTGTGCACAAAAAAAGTTCGCGACTTATTTCAGTAAGGCTCTCTTGAATTCATGTTAAATAAAGGTTTTCTTTTGTTGAGCGTGCTTAGCCAGCTCTAGCGTGAGCGGTATGACGCGCGACCTTTACAACCAAGTGACCTGTATAACGAAGAAATTTGGAGGTCCCGAGCACTTCGTTGTAGGAGCGTTTGACTCTACTTATTTACTTATGAATTTATTATAAGGTTATTTTACGAAATTTGTGTTAATTCTCATTTAATCAATAATTATCGAAGGGCCCTTTGAGGTAGGAGAGAATACTGCAACGGTGAAATGATATAAAAAGGAATAAGATGATAAAGCTTACTTTGACACGTACATTGACATATAAGTTCAAGCCGCTTTTGTGTGCTTGCAACGACAGCTGCTGTTACCTTTCCTCTTACTCCGTATAGCTTCTGTGGAGTGAACTACCAGTAATTTTTTTCTTTATTAGCACGAAAATTTGAAAGCCATATGCATGCTCAGTGGTGGCGTCAGCTTGTACTCTTCGCACAAATGTTAAGAAATACTCGTAGTGACATTGCAAAAATGCACACACAAGATGTGCAGTCATTCAAACAAAGTGTGGGGATTATGGGTGTCACTGAAGAAAAAAAAAACATTTCTTCGTAGTCAAGGCACACGACCAGAAACCTATCGGTCCGTTAAGGTCCACAAACAGAAAGGTTCTGGTTGCATGCCTGGTTTTCAGGTAGAACGCCTAGGCTGCGAAAATTTTCTGCTTTGTCGCCGTACCCGTGGGAAGCATACTTTTGTTCCTGACTCTAATGTTCCCGCAGATAAGTAGCGCGTTATAGTTACCCAACTAACAAGTAAAAGTACCGCCAAGTTGAAGAGCCCAAATACTAGCTATTACAGTTCCAGAGAGTCGGTGGTCGCAAAATTCGTGCACGCACCGGTAACCACGTCGTTGTAACCACAATCGCATACTCAGTTCCACGCACAATATAGGGAATATGCGAAGGCTGGACGTAGGATTTTGCCCGCTATTAGGTTATTATACACAAGATGGCCGACCGCCAACTCTGATCTGAGCACCTTTATGCCCAGGGCAGGCTTGCGTACAGCGAGTATGTAGTAAGGAATAGATATGGTGGCTAGGAATAGCTGCACCAGCTCGTGAGCTGCTGACATGGAGGAAGGAAGCAACTAGAAGCGAGCGTCACGGGATAAAATTGAAGCCGAAAACAGAAGACGGCCCAGCATGTCGCGGTAAGTTCTCTTCCGCCGGCGCGCTATATAACTGCGCTCAGCGCACGCTCCCCCGAAAAGACAACGGGTACGACAGCAGCGTTCGGCTGCAGCTCTGGCGCTTATTAGCAGTGAAGACGATGAATGTATGCGTTGCAATAGACGACTGCAGTTGCGTAAGCATATTTTGAGAAAATGTGCACAACTAGGTTGGCAAAGCATCCCCGAACGAGTGCGCATCGATTAAAACCTACAGGGAACCAAGCACACTGGGCCGAGTGCGCCGAGCGCAGGGTCACGTGTTGGGCCGACCTTTTGATAGAGAAAAACCGAAGGAGATGGCTTCACGGATAATTGGCTTGCGAAGGCTGGCTGCGTGATTTAATGCCCCTTCCTAGTTTATTGCCTTCCTCCATGGCGCCTGCTTCATTCTCACTTCTAGGGCGACGTCCGCCATCTTCTGTAGGTCAAACTATTTTTCCGGAAAAGCGCATTTGCAGAATTGTCGCATATCCCCTGGCCTATTACACGTGGACTGCTAATGTTTTAAGCGAAACTACTGTCGACGAAATCCTTTTTTTTTGCGTTGGTTTTCGCATGCTGTACGAGCACACATGCTTCCTCCGGCTGTCCGACGGTGAGTGCCACATAGAGTGCCATCTACCGTCCGTTTTAATGCAGCCACTACTGGGGCACCTACACGCATATGCCTCATCCAGTCAATGCACTATACCGGGGGAATTTTGTACACATGTGCTGGGCTCATCACGCTTTTGCTTCTGCGCAGTCTCGAGGCAAAACAACGTAAATCAATATACTCCTAAACCATTCGTGACCGCCTTCCGAAATGTATTCTGCAAGTGTGCGTGGTGACTGCATAGATTCTCTTAAAGAGACCCTGAACCACCCCTCTGTCTTGGTGAAATAACATGTTCATAGCATACGCTGCTATGAACATCTCAGCCAAGTTTTGCTGTGGTACGTGGTGCTTTGAGCTCGCAAGCGGAGCGCGAAGTCACCTTTCTCTCAAACGCTTTCTTTTCAAGAGAAGCCATGTTCCTCACTCTCTTCTGGGCGCTTTATTTCGTAATAAAGTGGATTCCCATACGCGGCTGCTATTGGTACCTGCGGTCTGTACGTAGCGTAGATACCGCGGCCGCCGCGGGGTGCCGCCCCGAGTGGCTAAGCGCACTGCGGCTCGCTGAGGACAACCGCGTTTGATTTACGTTTAGAGCGTCGTATGCACCAAAATCGGCACTCGTGGCGTCTACGTTAACACCCAAAATGGAATTTGAACTGCGCGCCACGGTAACATTTAGAAGCCGGAGCGTTGTGGCCACGCCCCACTCCGCCGTAGCCTTCGCAGTGCAAGACATTGAAGAAGGAACGGGAGCACAGCGGAAGTGGTGTTTAATTGCCAATAACTCCGCTTCTGCCGAACAAATTGAAGAACTTTTGCTGCAAAGTATTTCATAAATAGCCTATTTTCACTTCAAATGCCTTTCTCCACTTCGATAAAAGGTGGGCCCTTTAAATTTTTTATGGCTATAATGAAGCGAACGAAAAGGAAGACAGGCTAACTTTTCTAATTTGTCATTTTATAATTTCTGACAGACCGTTTATTTATTTATTTATTTATTTATTTATTTATTTATTTATTTATTTATTTATTTATTTATTTATTTATTTATTTATTTATTTATTTATTTATTTAAAACATACTGCGGGCGCAGTGGCCCTAGCAGAATGGGCAAAGTGTAGAAATGAAAAAAAAAAAAAAAAAACTTATTCAGTTCTCAGGCAGTGTGGGAATCGATGTTATGCGAAACATTTTGCAGGCAGCTGGCTATCGAGCATTGATTGGCTATCCAATCTTGCACAGTTCGTGTATTCACCATGTAGAGTACAGACGGAGCAGATGCGTTTGGACTTCACTTGCACTCGTAAAGTCGAACGAAAGCACCATGTCATTTCAGCTCTGAGTGCAAAATTTTGTTCTCTAATCCTCCAATTGCTCCTCTCACTCTCCTTCATTAAAAAAAAAAATAACTCGATGTAACACATTTCACGTTACCGCTGTGAGCCTTGATCGAAAAAAGCTTGTCTTTTAGGAATACGTTTGAAGTTTGGAACTGATAAACGTCTTCGTCCGGACATAGCTTATAAATGCTTAAGCTTCTTAATAGACTTGGCAGCGGCTCCGGAGAACACATGCAGTAAGACGATGACAATGCACTTTGGGATCGTCTTGCTTTCTCCTTTTGTCCTCCGTATTCTCTGGCGCCGTTTGAAAACCATGACAAACCAACCAGTCCAACAATAGATTCTGAAGCTATTGACTTACCTTGATTATTTCCTTGACCGCGGCCTTGTCACAGCTGATGCGGGCTCGCTGCAGCACCCCGACTGTCTCGGAAAGCCACGTTATGAAGACAAACTTGGACCGTTTGCTCATCTCGTCGCCGGCCTGGATTCGGAGGTAGATGAACGCTCTGTCGTGTTCTGCGATCGACAAGCGCAGCGCGCGTTAGCCATGGCTGATCACCACAGGTTCCGATTTCTTTTTGACTGGCGCAAAATAAAGTGAATCTGTTACTACCCACCAAATGTATACTCAAATCCCCTGTCTGCTTTTCGCATGGACAACCCCGGCGCGTTGTAATCAGTGTTAATCTATAAAGTAGGCATAACTTCGTTATCTTTTGCTGTAATTGCTCATTGACATGCATCTTGTATTATAGGCAGTTGCGATAAACCATTGAAACTTTCACAGTGACTCTGCATGACACATTACAAACGTGGGTATAGCATCAGCAAACAAGTAATTAATAACATCTAGCCTACATGTCATATACCGGGATTAGATGTCCCACTAATGTCCCAATGACATTTAAAGATGGCCTAGCTGGGACATCCGTAGAAGATCTTTCAGTGTTTCATAAGGGAGCTTTTCAGGATCATAATGGTACATCCTTAGGATGTCTTCGTTGCCCCAATAGGGATATCCTTTATACAACCCTAGGATACCTATGTGTCATCTGGGCTAATACTTTGTTATCGCTGTCAGTGTATCGCCTCTCGGGCGAAACTGCGACATTTTTTTTTCTTTTGTGGTCAGATGCGCGGCCGACATGCAAAGAGAGCTTGGGGATATGGATGTATATACAAGTCGGCTCGAAAGAAGTTATTCGAAAAGGAAAAAGAAAATTCATGAGCCATTCCACTCTGTGAAGGTGGATGACCAGCGAAGCTGTTTAGCGCACGACACAGAGGTGACACAGAATTTTGAACAAAGATACGAACATATTTATTGTCCTGATCGGTGGTCATCGTGACGATAAGTAGGCGCACATATTCGCGTATCACCTCAGTTATTAAATTTGTACGTCACGTAAGACGTACGTACCCCCTTAAGCAATGGCTCATACCCCCGTAAACGCGGCCTCCCCATTACGACGACAGAAGAAAAGTGAAATTCTACGCTGGAATGATGAGCGGAAATAGAACCAGCTGTAGAAGAAGACGATGATGACGAACGAGTGAGCAGTGGTACGAGCGCGTTCGCGCGGTTGCGCTGAGGGGCGTCAACCCTTTCCCCTTGGTCGCCTTATCAGGCGCACACTACGTCACACACTATTCATACATTCACAGAGAGACATCGTTTTAGGCACAGATGGCCCTTAAACCGAGCTCTGACACGAGCGCCGATATGCATTTGCTTTTGTCGTTGGCTCTTTCACTCTCACTTTTTACAGGAGAGTTTTTGCGCACGGACGCCCTAAAATCCCGGATCCTAGCCACAGACAGCTTCGCTGTAAAAAAAAAAAAAAAAAAAAAAAAAAAATGAATATAAGCAGACACCGCTTTGATGGGTTTTTCACTCGGACGCTTTTGCGCGGCTGGTGCGATCTTTCCTTTCATTTGCGTTGTATTTGTGCGCCGACATGCACATTAGCCACCTTTGAACAACATTACCCCCGGCACTGCATTAACGTGATCTGAGTTTTTGAACAAAATGTGACCTGGGTCACTTCCTCACAGCTTTCTTGTATGAACTCAGAGTAGCTGCTGGCCTTGTTTTTATTTTCTTTTCTTTTGTATTTTTGAGGGCTGAACGTTGCGAAGATTTTAGACCTGGGATATTACGGAAGCCAATGTATTTTGAAGCGTAAAACGAACGAACGTAGTATGTGGAGTTGTGAATCTTTCACGTGATTCTGTTCTCCGTCACAGAATCGTCTTTTTATTGTGTCGTGGACTGGAAACGTCGTCGCCAAATCTACAAACAGAATATAGCAGCTAGCCCGGTACTCACCGGGCTATCTTGAATTGGATCTCCAGGATGATCACCAGTTTCAAGATATTCATTCCCAAAGTGTGAAACGGGATACATGGGTGTTGCGGCTACTTTTGTGCTTCAATACATAAAAGAGCGTTTTGTAAAAAAATTAAGTGAAACAACAGTGCATTTTTAAGGTGAGTTTGATGACGCATATATCCAAACTTGTGTCATTATGGAAATTGATTCTATATGGATGCGCCTTGCAAGCTCACCGGCTACAATTCCTAAATTTCAATATCTTCGCAAGGCAATTAATAAAGAAGTTAATTAGTAGATTTTGTTAATCACTTGGATATGTTTTTCAATTTATTGTGCAAGTAATGTCTGCCTCTTTGAATAATCCAGTTCAAGGACTAGAATTATGGTATCTGCAACAGGCGATCTTTAAAGATTCCGTAAAACTTAAAAATTATCGCCCCGTATATCCTAATATCGGTCTAGCCCGTGTTTTGTAAGCAGTTAACTTTACAAGGGGATGTTCTGCCGCTGGTTTACCGCGTATAAATCCGAGTTGTCTAAACGCTCGTGCGTTTACCTTGTCGGTGTGGAGGTTCAATTTTAATGACGGCGTTATTGCGACACCTGGATACTTTACCAAGTCTGCCTGTTCCATAAGACTGTTAACTAAACTATACGTGAAATTAAAAAAAAACCTTTTTTATGAGTTACTGTAGTACAATCTGTTTTGCCGATGTTAATTTGCATACCCAATGCGTGGCACCAAGTGACGGTATTTGCTAGATTTTCTCGATTTTCTATTTTTCTGAAAGATTCTGCTCTCACCGCTCTGTGTAAGTTCACTTAATCGCCCGAAGCCCTGCTCTTAATGTCACTACGCATTAACTGGCAACTGCCTTTATGCTGCTTGCGCGAAGCAAAAGCTTATGCTGTGGTGCTTTTTAACTGTTTAAATATAAAGAATTCACTTCCTTCAGTTTCTTCATTTACGACAGCATGAATTGTTTTTGTTGCACTTGGCGGCTCTCATTACCTTAAAAATAAAATAAAATATAAGCTCGCTTCCAGTATTTGCCCCCAGCAAGGATAAAGAATTCTTAAAAATATGCAGTTGTCAGCGGATTTGCTTTCTGGGGCATAGTTCTAGCGTCCCTCGCGCAGTGTGTAGCGGTCCGACTAAAAGTAATGGTAGTGGTCGCGTTTGACAAAAAGCCTAATTACCATCTTGTTGCGAATTTTTGCTGTAGCACATTCAGCTTGATGAGGGCGCACTTAAGACAAAAATTAAAAGGACGTGAGAGGGTAGGCTGCAGTTTCAGAATGAATTAAGCTTCTGCATTTTTTATTTTTGAAATTTAGGTGGTCATCGCGGTGTTCATCAACAAACTTCTTGTCGCTTCTCCTCCGTTCAGAACATTGGAGAGGCGATACGGGTTCGTCTTCGTTCCCCCGCACGGCCGTTAATTTTCCAAATCAAACTTTTCGCTACGCTATACAAATACAAACGTCGATATTAAAGTTTATTCGGTCACCTAGGACAGCAGTTATTGTGATGGCCGGTGGAAAGTTAAAGAAGAAAATATAGTTTAGTGAAACTTTCCGGAGCGGAGGAGGATTCAGAGAGGGCAATAACATGCTGGAAATATTTCAGCATCGAGTTTTGTGCAAACAGATCTCTGAACATTGTGTAAGATGGTTGTAAATGACCACTGTTCTTCTGTCTCTGAATTAAGCATTGTGTAAGGTTGTCATGAATGCCCGCTCTATGGGGCCTTGCGCCCCGTAGCCCGCAGGACCTTACAATAAAGTTATCCCATCCATCCATCCATCCATCCATCATGAAGGAACAGTCTATTTTCCGAGAGCGAGCGCGAGGGTGACGTAACTTCGCGGCGATGCCTTCTCCCCCCACGCAACACCTGGCGCGCCAGTGCAGCAGCAGGTGTTCCCTTTCGACCGCTCTGCTTCGTCAAGGCGCGCACGTGATGAGGCGTCAAAGCCAATGGGAATTTAGGAGCCGTTTCGCTTCTACAGACGCCGTTTTTTTTCGCCCAATGGGCCATTTAATGCTGTCGAATAAAAATAATAACGTTTATTTAGGTGCCAAGACAAGCAACAACCGCGAGGCCTTCGTTCTATCACGCTGGTTTAATGTTTTTCAACGGCGCAATAAAAATGATTATGACACATAAGACACGAATAAATAAACAACCTAAGGAAACAATGGGAAATACTACAGTAGAACAGATCACAGTAGGCTCACAGGCGCGAAGTTGTAGTCATACACGCATTGCAAGACATCTGTCATCACGCACAATATAAGACAACATGAAAACAATGTCGCGTATCTCTAAACATAAGTGGACGACTGGTGCCACTTAAAATGAGTGCTGAGGGCGTGATTGGCCGCCCGAGCCGTCCGGAGTAGAACGCCCCTCCCCCTCCCTCCCTACCCTCCCCCCCCGGAGCGTTGCGCGCGAAGGAAGACGGCGCGCTTCCTTTCCGCTTTCCTCCCTTGCGTGCGTGAGATTGAACCGCGATCAACGGCTCACCCTCGCACGCTTTCACTCACACATACAGCATACGGCGCGCGGCGATGATTTTATCCACCTTGGACTTTATACGGAACCTCACGGCGACGGGCGACGCCGACGGTGACGGCAGAAGTGCGCCTGGGGCCGTATTCTGAAACGTTCCCCTAGGCGAAATTTCTTTTTTCGCTTTCAGGGTGTGCGCTGATTGGCTAGTTGAGCAAAATTGAATGACGTCGGGCTCAACCACCCAATCAGCTCATCCAATTTTGCTAAAACAGCCAATCAGCGCACGCCTGAAAGAGAAAAAAGAAATTTCGCCTAGGGGAACCTTTCAGAATACGGCCCCTGGAGTGTCCATAATAAAGAAAAGGAGCTACGTAAGGTTGGAAAAACGAAAACCGATGTGAAACTCGTTTTGATTTTTTTTAAACAGCGAAACTGTTTAAGCTAGCCGTAAAAAGTATGGTGTTTCAGAGAATGCCAGCCGCGCCGTAGTCATGGCAACCAGTGACGCCGCTGCTGCTAGAACACCTGGCGCAACCTACCACCTGTGTACTGCACATGCGCCGACAGCGAACGCGTTTCCCGCGTTCGCGCCGGGGAAACGCGGGCGGTGTCGGCAGCAACTCGAAGACACTGCGCGCAACCGGTTACCGGCGCCGCGCTGACATCTGCGCATGCGCCGTGATAACGATTCGATCTGCGCATGCGCTGACCTTGACGCGACAGCTATGTAAGCGTGTGCGGGGCGGCGCTCGATCAGTAGAAGCCATGGGACGTACGCCTAAAGATCGTACTCCCGAAGAAGAGGCCGCGCTTCGCGATAAATTCCGGGAAATGCTGGGGATGACTTGGTATAGTGCTTAGCCTAGCCCAAAAGCCAGGACTAGCTAGGTGCACATCAGCATTGCGCCTCCAGTGCAAGCTACGCTATTTTTTTTTTGCGTACGAATACATTGTGCGGTATAGCTCCGCCCCCCGTATCTCTTGCTTTTGTGCCCAGAACTACTGTCCGCGAGTATAGCAGAAGCGCGTGTTATCCCCATACCCTTGGCCGTTTGAACCATAAATGTGGACTGAGGATATGCGAACGGATTGTTCTCTGTAGTATGTTTATTTCGCCTTTTTAGATCATTCCTAGCTCGTCTTCGTAACAGATGCTGTTACTCCGTCGCTAAGGCTATCCTCCTTCTTCGCTAAGGAATTTCTAAGTAATTCCCTTTTTGCGCTCACGTGGCTATGACAATGAAAATATATGTACACAACACGAACCTGATTAGCGTCGTTTAGAGGTATTTTATTCTTAAAAAAAGGAATATGGAAAGATGTGAAAAGTAGATTGTGTAGTGCGTGGCGGGAAAAGAAAAGAGGCTCACCGGCGAGGTTCTTCTTGAGGGTCTCGAAGTCCTCCCCCGTGGACGTGGCCCGGATCACTCCGCCGTCGTACGTGAGCAGGGCCCTGCGGCATAGTCGCACATCCTGCATCGTGGACAGCTACGCTCGGACACTTCTCCCTTGTGTCTTTATAGATATTTCAACTCCGCCAACTTTTGGGCTGTTAATACGACAGCTCTCCAATTGTACTAATAGTAGTCGATGGGGTATAACATAAAAAAAGAGCTCGTATTCACAAAAGCTTCTCACGCACGAATTATTCGTAAGAGAACATTTTAGCCAACACGGAGGCTAGAAATATTATTAGTGAAGGCAGTCGGCCAATGGAAAAGAACACTTACGAAAGAAAGCTTGGTGAATTCGGCCCCAGTTGCACGAATTTGTTTGACATTGCCTATGCGTAACTACCACCATTCGCGTGAAGTTTTTGAAATGGTTGCGCGCTAACAGCCAAGATGGCCGGCAACACCCACCAACCGAAACTAAATCTTCTGTGGCACTACGCGCACACATAGACACGTTGGGTATACTTTCTTGGTGTGCACTATATGCCTTGCCGCTTTGTAGCTTGGCTACACTACAATTGTGGCCGCTTGCTCTCTGTCATAATCTTTTATTTTTCTGAACAGTGGAAGCCAGCGCACGGGTTGGTCAGTGGGGATTCTCTAATGACGTCGCCCTGTTCCAATCATTAAAACACTCCACCCGTATACTGTCGAACCCGACTATAGTCATGAGCAATTATTTTGAAAATGATGAGCGGGGTGGAGAGGCTACCGAGTACGCCTGTATTCACCCGCTCCTCCTCTTTTTTTTTTTTTTTTCAGGTGCCGCTGACGAGCTGCTTGGTTCCTTGCCACACTATCAACGCTATGGACAAGGGGTCGAATAATTACGACTCTTTAAGACTTCAGCTGTATTATCGGTCGCTCGAAACCAACCAGCCGCACCGATTAGAGAGCAAGCGCGACTTGATACCAAGACCTAAATTAAGACGCACAAGTGGACTTGCGCAGGACACGCGATATGACGTATACACTGTGGTCTGTTAGAGTAACCGAATGGCTACCAAGGAAGATAATGTAACTCGTGCCCTGCGGTGTTGATCGAACCGAGCGCGCGCTCGGCTTTTGTTTCGCTAATGGCCGACGCCGACAGCGTGCGATACAACCCACACAAGCGAGCTACGGCGCTTGTAACTGCCAGCGGGCACATTCTATGTGTCACTTTCGCATTGGATACTGATGGTGAACAGAAGATGTCATGCTACCATCGAAAACGCACGAATAGCTTGCCTCGTTGATACATGTTACGCTTATACGAACTAACGGAATTATGGAAGGCTTACGTGGGGAACGAAAGTTGCCGAATGCATTTACGCTTTCTTAATATGGAAACTCGCTGCCCGGACAATGGGCAGGATACACAATGCCCATAGACAGCGTCGGGTGGAACTGTACCTCCATTATATTGTGCAGGTGCTTTGCGCACTTAATTTTAGATTTTAAGCAGGTTGGATGAACAGGGCAGTCAGCCCTGCCATAAGCGCTAGCATCTCGTTTTAGGTTTCATGCTTTGCCAAACAGCCGCGTTTTAATTAGCCGCGACGTACCGCACAGAGTGACCGCCGAGAACTCATCGCAACAAGATCTCAGAATAGAAAGCCTCCAATAAACTGAGTCCGCATTAAGAAAAAAGAAAAAAAAAACGCACTAGAATTGTTCGGAAGAGCATTTTCAGCCAATCATTAGCGAAGGTGGCTAGCCAATGGCAAAGAGTACTTGCGAACAACAAGCTTTGTGAATTCGGCTCCTGCCACTTTACCATGCATGTTCAACACCAATAAGTTTTCTATTGACAAAGAAACTTTGAAGGAATCGGGCATTGATGCATTTTCTCTGTCGAGTCAAGAATGCGAACAGCAGAATGAGAGAAACACAGATGTCCAGGGCCCGAATTCACAAAACCTTCATACGCTAAAATTGTTCGTAAGAGAACATTTCAGCCAGTCCTGATGCTGGACATATTATTCGCGAAGGTGGTTGGCCAATTGCAGAGAGTACTTACGAAAGTAAAGCATCGGGAGTTTGGCCCCACATGTTCATCTGGGCCCGTATTTACAAAAACCACCTACGCTAGAACTGTTCGTAAGATAAAGTTACAGTCAATCATTGTGCTGGGCATATTATTAGCGAAGGCTGCTGTCGAATTACAAAGAGCCAGGGGCGCAGCCAGACATGTCCTTCTTTTTTTTTCTGGGGGTCGGGGGGGGGGGGGGGGGGCTTGAACGCTGCATACTAATACAGAAATTTCGGAGTGGGGCCGTGATACACCCAGTGCAGGGTAGCAGACCGGATGCTCGTCTGGTTGACCTCCCTGCCTTTCCTCTCCTTGCTTTCTCTCTCTCAGAGAGGGGCACGGCAGGGGGAGTGGGGGGGGGGGGGGGGGCATGTGCCCGTCGTGCCGCCCGGTGGGCCATCTCCTGCCTACGCCACTCATGCAAAAAGCATCTGCGAACGAGAAGCTTTGTGAATTCGGTTTGATGTTTTACAAGCCGCTAAAGCGCTAGATGCGTTCTTCGTAACATGTATCTTCAGTGTAGCGATTGTCTGAGCGGGCAGCTAGCAGTCATTCTTTGTTATTTAGTGCTTCGCTTTTAGCTACAATTTCGGACTGGCAGGCGCTTGAGTATCTAAACTTCGCGCTTTGCCGCAGTTAATAAACACAACAAAAATACGAACGGAACTTAGTGCAGCAAAGAAGCAATGATTATTTATTAATCAAGTTGCTTCAAGTCTAAATTGGGGGGCTAACCGTCCCGACACAGCACAGTGGGCTATGAGGGACACCCTGCTGGAGGGCTCCGAATCAATTTTGACCACCTGGTATTTTTCAGCGTCCACCCACCACAGTGAGCGAGCATGTTTGCATCCCGACCTCATCAGAATGTGGCCTCCGCAGCCGGAAATCGAACCCAAGACCTCGTGGCTCAATAGCAGAACGCCGCAGCCACTGAGCCACCACGTCAAGTAAGCTCGCTTCCTGAGAATCAGTTAATTCCCCTGCACTATCTGTGTTGGATTGCAGTCCTCTTGAACTTGCACCTAAATACTTGAAGATAATGGCTAGAATGAGGACGCATTTCGAGCTATCCCCGTATCATGCGAAATCTTAATTGTTTCGCATACTGAAATTCGCGGAAAGGGCCCGTAAAGGCAATATTTATTTGCATATGGACGGCGCATAATAGCAGACAGTCAAGGACCCAGATATCAATATCAGCAGGCACCAGCAGGACACTGGTGTTTGACGTATTTGCAAGGCATGAGCAAAAAACGAGGGGCCAGATTCACAAAGCTTTTCTTTCGTAAGTTCGCTTTGCCATTGGCTGGCCGCCTTCGCTAATGATATCTCTGGCGTCCGGATTGGCTAAAATTCTTTCTTACGAAAAATTCTAGCATAAGAAGTTTTTGTGAATTCGGGCCGAGGTTTGTAGGCCTTGTCCAGTCGTAAGTGGTGCGGAATGGTAACCAACCTGTACTGCCAATTTCATGGTTACAGAAAACCTCAGAATATAGGGCGTATACTCGATACAGCAGTGATTGCTGTAACTGTCTTAGTTTGCTCGTCCAACCACATGTATTAGGAAACTTTCTAAGCATATTACTTTTCGTACCGTTCGCGAAATAGGCAAACCTCAAACTGTCGCTAATTTTCCACCCCACATTCTTCTGTGGAGCGCTATATTATGGACTGTCCGCAATATGACCAACAGCGAGTGCGTTTACGTGAAAAGTTGAGGCACTTCGACAGATGTGCTTCTTCTGCAATCAAAGTAATTGGTCCATGGTTATAACCCCCCTAAACAAAGACGTGCTTTGACTCTCCGACAAGATTAACTTGTGGACAGCAACCTAATTAATTTTATTTCATTTTTAAACATTGTGGTGAAGTCTAAATACATTATGTGTTTGCTCTAGAATTACTTGAACAATATGGTATTCTTGTGTGTCTGTGTACGTCTGTACGTTTGTATCGCACAGTGGCGTGGGTTTCAATTACTTGGGCATATGGACGCGTATCTGGTGACCTCTATTTTATGCTTTGTCTCCATTCACATTTTCTTGTGAACTTATTATGTTTGTGTGCTTGTGTGTTTAGTACGTGTATTTGGTACGTGCTTAGCACGCGGCTAGCGATGGCGGCAAAACCAGTGAAAACGGAGCTCAGCAGTTTGGTTTAGTGGACATTTAAGGGTGCTTTTCCAGCGATATTTAAATGATGCTTCTCGACGGTCGTGAAGCAAAGATTGGCAAGGCGTTCAAGTACGTGAACAGATGCCGATTTGCGATAGAGGAGAAGAAACAATAACAAAGAAGATGTTTGCCGTACTTTCAGAATAAGCGTTTCTTGAAGCTTTTAGTGCGAAAGTCGTATTGCGCATTTAGCTTTATGAACATGTTATCCTCAAGGATATATTTTCGAGGGAGTAGGTACGCGATCATTACATGCGCGCAGCTTACAACTTCTAACGCCCTGGAAGGGCGGGGAAAGGGGAAACGGGAGACGCGTCGTTTGTGAAAGCAGTACATAATGCAGCAGCTTCGACGAAAGGAGCTCTCATAAATCAAGAAGTATACCAAGCTTTGGTCGACCCGCGTTGCATATTTAAGTTATTGACTGAAAAACTCATCGCGGGTCCTCCGATTTCAAGAAGATGAACGATAGGGTCGCGCGATTAAGTTAATGTTGCTGTTGCTTATGAATATATTAATATGCAAACACAGAAATAAGTAAGAAAGAAGGCCTTATGCACGTCTACAAGCGTCGTAAAGTTCGGCGGGTGCCGAGCGCTGCTCTTACTTTCTCTACCAGCAGCGGTTCACTGGTGCACTGGTGAAATTGACTGTACTCTTGCGAATGTGTACGGACAGCTGCGATTTGAACACACACACGCACACGCACACGCGCCCCGAGAGAGAGACTGGCGAAAAAGTGAGTAAAGATGAACAGGTCATTCGGCAACTGGGCTCCTCACTCGCGCTGCTTTGTGGACATGCTGCGTCATCTAGTGGCGCCGCCGAGAACTGCGCGCGTGGCCTCCGGGACGAGAAGCGTGGCGCGACGGTGCCTGAGAACGCTGAGAATTGTTCCCTCGCATGTCATTGGCATCCAAGTTGGCACACAAGAGGATCATTGGAGTACAGCACAGACCGAGTGGCGCATACCCAGTGCTCGGCGTCAAAGAGTTTCTTCGAACAGTAGTGTCTACGCAGTCCCGCATCTTACAGTGACCCATGTCGGCGTCAAGTAGGTTCGTTGAAGAGCGGCACATGTATGTACACATTGCCACATACTCAGTGAGCCCAAGTTGTTGGGGTGATGGTTGGTTTCTAACCCTGTTACCTCAGAACATCAGCCCATTCGACCACGGACTACCCAGTGACCCACGTAGGTGGGAAAACGTTTCGATACAAACATAGATATATAGACAGATACATAGCCTCCGGAAAGTGCGTGAAGTACCCTAAAAATACCAACGCATTAGTAAATTACGAAAAAAAAAGCCCTTAAATTCAGCGATGGTGCCATCTTCTGTCGGTCGTTTTTAAGGCACCTCACATTCATGGTGCCGAAGGCTTTTTCCGTCCTTCAGATTAAGCACGGCCCAGGGAATGCGCGTCCATAGCTCTTAATATCGCGCTTCTGACGTCGAAGGCTTCGCTACAGGTGCGTCTTTGCGCACAGGCGCCTATTGTTTTGCACAGACGAACGAGCAGGCACTTTCAGCCGATTTCCCGGCACGTAACTGCTTTTCGCAGTAGATCTAAACTTGAGTCCCCAACCTTGCTGCGCTTTACGCCTTCACCGCACTGCATCGCTTCGATGCAGCGAAGCCCAATAAACGGCAATGCGTGGGATATAAAGTGATCACCCGAGCACTACGATCCAAGTGCGTACGCCACGAGCGTCACGAGCCGCTGCGCTGTGGTGCAGGCGATGATTGGGGTGAAGAAAAATTAATGAACAGGCAAGTTCATCCTTAACTCACTACTCCGCTGTAGACTTTCGCGGTGCCGGAGCCGGAGTTAAGTCTGATGATAAAAAAAAAAGTTTGAAGGCAAGAAAGAAGCAACAAATCGACATCCTGAGATGATGAGGGCATGTGGCTGAATTATGGTCGTGCTCTGTAAATGCGAATTTCACGTGGGTTGCTTTAGGTGATCATAGTTGAGTGCACCAGCCCACATAAGTACAAATAAATGATAAAGAAAGCGGAAAAGAGGTCAACCATTATTAAACCCTTTCGGCTACTCTACGTTATGGAAGGAAGAAAATAAAAGAAGGAGAGCTGACACAAAATTAATTCATGCAAGTGTCACAGCTCCATATGACTGAGCGTTTGCCGTTTCATTAAAGGCTGGTTGAGTTCAAGAACTGCAACTGCGCTTTTGTGGCTTTCTACATCGAAGACGCTCGAGGAGGCCAATGGCAGGAGGTAGACACCAAATCAGCGCAACAGGTGGAGCTGCTGCACGTACCTTTGTATCAACAGTTGCAGTCTTGTTCAATTTCTTTTTCTTCTCTAAAACACAACGTCCCTTGACGGCAACAGTTGCCAAAACGCGCCTACGAAAGAGGAAAACAATGTGGAAAAACAAAGCACGGGACCTGACCTTTACATGGCGCATTTAACTCTAAATGTCTGTAACACCCTCTTCAGGGTATGTAAGGCATCCTTCTTAGAGGTTCACTGATGACAAACACTACATTACTGTTGATAGGTGAAGCATTCCTTAAAGGACAATTTTCATTGCTCCGGGGGAAATTTTTTATTATACTATACAGGATAACATCAAGGCCAAACTTACGTGTTTTTTTCCCTAAATTTCGCACAAACTGAAGCCCCGGCACATGAGTGTGACGTCACGGTTAAGAAAAAGTTTTTTTTTTCCTCGTACATGGGCCATTTGGAGTGCAGAATGTAGAAAGTTCTCAAAACGATCATTGGTTCATTTAGCATGCAATGTATCACTTATTTACCAATAAACTATAGACAGCAAGAGAAACCGTCAAAATCAATGTTGTGATGGTGGGGAGCTGGTGCGCGAACTTAAAATGACGTCGCCACCCGCCTTTTGTTGTGGTGTATTTTGTGGCTTTGTACACGGTTTTCGGTATATTCTATATAAACGCGATTCAGCATAACTTTATTAGTGTCATCTTTAACAGCAGTTTCTGCGATGCCGTTTGTATTTTATGGGACACTAAAGGCAAATATTAAGTCGAGCTAGGTTGAAAGATTACGCTTCTGTGATAACGAATTTTTCATTCGTAATAAAACCAGAGCTTTTGTAAGCGAGAAAATGACGAAAATAGAAAATTGGGGTGGCGTCATCTGTTTTCGACTAAGGTATCTCTTATGTGTGGCGTCAGCCTCTCTGATTCACAGACAGCGGACATGACTCGCCACTGCGAACGGCATCGCTTTTCTCTGTTTACAACAGCCGAGGCGGCAATGTGGGGCAACTGACCACCCTGCCGGTTCCGGCAGCGGAGGCTCAAGTGACCGTAACTGGTAACCTGAACCCAAACAGAGCCACAGAGTGACTGACGCAAGCTGAACACCTAAGCAGTACGCTTCGTATATAGAATTAAATAAAGAGTGCAGAAAGGTCATAACAACGGCATAGAGGGCGGTCACGTGGAGATGACGTCAAGTCATCCGCTTTGGCGCGGGCGGTTCAAATTGAGAAGCAGCAGCGGGACCTTCGACGGCAATTTCCTAGGAAAAAAAAAATGATATAATGGCATGCAGAAAACGATGATAGACTTCTAGACGAAAACTCTGTCGATCCAGCTTGACTTAATACTATCCTTTAGTGTCCGTTTAATCTGAGGTAACGTAATGCATTCAGTGCGCCGAGAACCTGCTACTCTTTCATCAGTAATGACTCATCATTATGGGTGTGCGAACTTTCGAAATTTCGACATCAATACTTCTTTTTGGGCGAGTTGGTACATCTTGAAACTTTGGGTAACAGCGCGAACAGACGACCACAAGAAGGGAGACACTTCACTCCATTCTTTGCATCCAATTCACTGTCTCTGTTTCTCTCACTTTCTTTCTGATGACTACTTGTCTAATTGCACTTTCAGTTACCCTGTACTTTGTGGCCAACTTTCTTGATCTCGTCCTCCATTCTGTGTCCACGCTTTCCAGGTACTATTTGTGCACTTTAACCGCCCATTTATTTTGATCTATGTTCCTGAGTCTTTCTTCAAAACAAATTTTGCTCTGCGCTTCGTTGACTTCAAAAGAGGCCCAACTCATGTCACCCTGCACTGCCTCATTTTTGCCTTTCCCGTGGGCTCCCAAAACCAACCGGAAAACCGATCTTTAGTTAACTTTCAACCCCAACAGTATATCCAACTTTAAGCGCAGAATGGCATTTGCGAACGTTAACGCTGGCACCCTGACTCCTTTTCAGATTCCACGCACCATCTCATATTTTTCATATTGCAGTAATTAGGCGCAATTTTTACACTCTCGCACTCACGCACACATCCACACACTCATCCACACAAGAACACCCCCCACGCACAGCGCTCACTACCAACTGTTTATTCAATGATTGGAAGCCATATTTACAGTGATGTGATTGCTGCTCCAATTGCTCCAAACTGCTACAAAAGGCGAATCCTGCTATATCCTGCTACATTTTCGATAATGTGCTCCAAAGCTGCTCCAAGAGGTGTTTTCTGCTACTTTAAAAAACAGACCTATCTAACAAGCGACATCATTTATCACACGCACTCGTCATGTGTGCACATGGAGGAAGTAAAACATGGGTGCAGGAGTCGGGCTACTACGTGCCTATATGCGCTGGCTCCCGCCATTGCTGAAATGGCGATTAGGAGGTGAGAGCACACAACTTTCTTAATAACGCTTTATGGAAAAGCGTTCTGCTGATACAGCAAAGCCTTTTTGCGATGTGACTTTGGTGTGGTTTTGTCAAGTGGGCACACGACGGCTGAAAATTTTGCTAAACGGGGGCAACTCGTCGCACAGGCTACTGAGCTTGTTTCTCTTCCTTGCACTGCTGCCATTTTGCTGTTTTCTGCTGTTGTAGCTTAGCAAGCGAACATTGCACACTCCTAAAGCTCTTCCATAGTCGAGTTCCCCAAACTCCCATCTCCATGTGCACTTCTACAGTTCCCGCCATTTTATCGCTCAGCCTCCTGCAAAGTGGAAAGCAAAAGCCGAGATTAGAGTGGTTTGTCGTCATACTGTCGTCGTGATGCTGTAGTGGTTGTATTATCGTCATCCCAGCTTCATCATCTAATTTTCGTCACACCATAGCCTTCATACAGTTGTCATTCCATTGCCATGATGCCATTGTCATCACACTGCCGTCGTCATTACTTCGTCATCATGCATGGGATTCGTATGTTTTAGCGCCACAACTTTATGTTGAGCTAAATGATTCTTGGTAAAAATGTGCTTGTTTCCCGTTAACTTGGGCTTCCTCCTTCTGTAAGCTCTCTTGCTTCTCTCAAAGGCAATTTTTCCATTTGGAGTAAGCATTGAGATACTCCAAAAGGTCGCTTTTCTCCCTCAAAGCGCACTTTTGGTTGCTCCAAGAAGCTGCTCCAAAATGGCCTTGGCAAATCACATCACTGTATTTATACAAGAAGACGCATGCTCAAAGCCAAACATATCAAAAATACATGTTAAACTTTTTTAACTGTGCTAACCCAGACGGACAAAGACGAGGCAAACAAGACGTGCGCAGATCTGTCTGCGCACGTCTTGTCTGCCTCGTCTGTGTCCGTGTGGGTTAGCGCAGTTAAAAAAGTTTACCATGCATGTCAACCAACTAGCCCGACTCGGAGCTCTACTTCAGTATCAGAAATAAGCAAGAAACACACTTTAAAGCCTTGCATGAAAAATTCCGTCTAATTACTTCAATATGACGAGTTACCAACTATAGCCAAACAGCAAGCTATACTAACATCTCATATTTATTGTGGCCTTAAAGTGCTCTATGTTTCATTATTGCTGCATTCCGCTTCCCATTTATTTTCAGATTATCTTGGTGGGCGCTTAAGTCTTCCCTTCGTTTATGTATACACCGAGGTGTTTATATTGCTTAACTATGGGCATGACTTACTGTTAAAGTGACACCAGTGGCGCTCATGACCCGGGTTGATCTCCCTTGATTGATGGGCAATGGTTAGGGCACAGACCCCGCAGAAAGTGTTTGGTATGCGGATTCTCTTGTGACATCTCCCCTGCTGAGTGGCGTAGCCGCATTTTATTTTTGTTTTTATTCTACGGGACAGGGCTAATCCCGGGTAACCCAGGTGGTTGCAAAACAGAACGATGCCGGCCGCAGAAATTTCACGAAACTGCAGAGCGAGCGTGTAGAAACCGACGGGCACACTCGTGCTAAAACGCTCTCCATGAATACAACCTGATACTCGGGGAGCATATTCGTCATTCTTGCCTTCGGTGACGTAAATTGGAAGCCGAAGCTCTATGGTGCACACGAGGGCATCGTCTGGATGTCGAAGGATTAAAATAAAACAATGAAAGCAAATAGAACTACGAAAAAAAAAAAAAGAGCGATGAAGAAAGGCAGCCGCTTATTCTTCAGGATTCTACCTCTTCATATGCGACGATGGTAATAAGAGACTGGAAATACGAGCGTAGACGTCTCGGGGGTTCTCTTTCGGCCTTTCTTTTTTCTGTTTTTTTTTTCTTTTCTCTCCTTACTCAGACGTGTCATTAGTTCGGACTTCCGCACTGCGACATGCCAGTGTCTCACGCCGGCTGGTTACATGGACGGCAACAGAATTAAGTGATCATGAGGTTCCCTCCCTTCGTTTCGATTTAACTTTGTCAAAATATGGCTCAAAAAACGGCAGAGTACCTTTCAAACTTAGGCGTTGCACTGCGCCTGTCAATTTCGTTGTTCGATCGAACTAAAAAAAAAAAAAAACCTGTAAATTACAGGTTTTGTATAAAAACGAGGACTAGATAATTATGCCCGATGTACACACACCGTACGTCTTGCAGTTTCAGCGGTCGTTTCCAGACTGCGTTGATCCTGTCCGGTGCTGCCAGTATAGATTAAGTATGAAGCATTGGTGAATTAGTTTGTCTCACATTATGTGTAAACAGCCCTAAACATGGAACACGAAGACTAAAAAGCGCGGTATCTGTCACCGTCTCGCTTTCGTGTTCGGTTCTTTTTACACTTGACGTCTAAATCAGTGCGCACGGAAGCCTATATTTAGCGCTGCATACGCGTCATGCCTTGCTAACGCGGCTGTATGACCAGTATTCACCTCAACCTGGTCCTTTTCACGCATTGCAAGGCGCGACATGGTAACAAAATTTTTTGCTTGCTTTAAGTATAATAATAATAATAATAATAATAATAATAATAATAATAATAATAATAATAATAATAATAATAATAATAATAATAATAATAATAATAATAATAATAATAATAATAATAATATTAATAATATAATAATAATAATAATAATAATAATAATAATAATAATAAACGACATAAAAACAAATATATAGCACATTTCGCATAGGCTGAGCTAGGAGAAGCAAGAAACTAGCCTGCGATAGACTCATGAGATAAGCATCTAGGTTCGAGTTGTGCGATTTTTTTCAACGCCAGGAAGAAAAAGAGCAATGCTTTAGCGGTGGCGTAGCGACGTGTGCATAGCCGCGCGGAGCCTGCGTTTTTTATATCTAGCACCAGCATCGCGCACCACGCGCGGTAGTTCGTCCATGATGATGATGATGATTATGATGATTTATTGGCATCCCCTTTGAAACGGAGCGGGGACAAACAGTCACCTAGCCTGCTTGAGTTGCTCAGGTATGCGATACATGTTTTTCATTCTAGCATTTTTGTATATACATCGCCTTAACCTTATTTCTCTTCCGAAAAAACATCTCTACCTACCCTGTACCGCTACCTATATGTCTCAAATGTGTCTCTTCGTATGAATATCTTCCCTGCTTTTTTTCCACCAATACTCTAAGCGTCCAGCGGCCACCGAGAAGCGCCCCACCATGCTGAGAAAATAGGAAGCCTTGGTACACACGCTGCACGTACGTCCCTGCGGCGTAAGCGTACGTGTGAAGGCTCCCTACTGAAAAAAAAAAAAGTACGAGACCTTGGCCCCTCTACGATGGCCTTCATTTAGCCCCCGAAGTCCCTTCCGAATGCTTCCAACGCGGCTTTTTATCGCGAGTATCGAGATAACTGAGACAGCGCAAAGTTATATGGCCGGCCTCCCGTTTTTCTTCCCGTTAAATATACTTCACACACCGAAGAAAGATAGGGCCTCCCTTTGTCCTAATTTATTTTCACTTTCGTCGAGCAACAGGGAAGTATTCTTCCGGCTGCGCTGTCGCTCCTCGTTTGGAGAGACATCGATTTGAGCCTCGTGCGCGCCCTTCCCTTTCCTCCGACTTTCGCCCAACCCAGCCGCAGCAGGAGCGTAAACGGCGAAGGAAAAAAGGCAATCAAAGAAAGAAAGAAGGAATAAGCACACATTGAGAGAGAAAGGTAGAGTGAGGCGAATTATTTTTAACCATTCAATACACAGGATGAAAAAAAAAAAAAAAAGCCGACATCTTCGCTTTCTGTTCGGTTCGCATATAGATATCCTTGCCTCGAGGCCGTCAGGGTTTTGGTTCTATAGTTTTTATTGATGGTGAGGAAAAAGAAAGTATTGCAGCACAAGGCACCAATCAAGTGAGAAAGGCGGTATTTCTTCTTTTCCTTCGTTAGAGGACCTATAAGCGCACGGCACGCATTAGAAAAAGAAAAGAAAGATTAAACAGAAAGACCGACAATGAGAAAACTAAGACAGGCATCTGTACTGCTGCTACAGCGCCTGTGCGAATATTAGCCGGCCATTCTTAAATATTTATTTTCTCTATCGATTCATGAGCTGGCTGGCTTGCGACGTATCAGCGCAGTCGAGCTATTTCGCTCACATCCACGCATAATTTGAGGCTCTGCTAATGTTTCGCGCCATTACAGCGGCTGAGTACGAAATCTCGGCTCGCTCGAAAGACTGTGGGATCAGGTTGCACAACGAGGCAGCTACTGCCGGAGGTATTTGTAATCGCTGCTGTAACTTTTCTTTTTTCTTTGCGTGCATGCGTGTGTGCTTACGCATGGGTGATTGTATGTCTTGTGTTTTTACCATGACGAGACATAGCTAAGCGTGTTACTATATAGCAAGGAATTCTATAGAAAAACGCGAAACAAATAATTGTATAACCAGGCGCACATATACGCGTATAAAGGTGACAGATGTTGCAGAGTTTGGAGACCGTTCGCGTATCTTTTTAACAAAACCACGCACTCGCCTAGTGGGCCTTGCTACAGTGTGTTAAGTAACACCTTCGTGTAATGTATGCTTGCGCGCTCTGATGAACCTGTGGAATGCGCCTTCATATCTCTCTCGGCGAGACGAATTTTCGGTGCCAGAAACATTACACAGCAATATTGAGTCGAAAACGAAGCGCAAAAGAAGAGAGAGAGGGCGGGGGGAGGGGGAGAGAAAATTTAAAAAAAGCGCGCAAGGAAGCAAATCGTGTTTTTCGCCCATTTTCGAAGTTCCGAAGCGAGCAAGGTGCAGTGCGTGAGATGCAAAATATGCTAATACGTGGAGAACACGTAGTAGCACCCTTCACTGTCGTCTGAACACGACCCAGTGTCGTTTGCATGAGTTGACGTGTCTTAATTCGCTTTTCCGAGAGTATCTTTACAGTACTTTCGCAAGCGGATTCACTCGAGAAATTATGGCACCACGCTTATGTGTTGAAAATACGAGAGCATGGCAGGCCGCATTCCGATGGGGTAAACTTTTACCAAGCTTTTAATGCGCGTCAAAAAAACCCCGGAAACCCCGGTAGGTCACAATTAATCTGGAACCCACTACTACGGCAATTTTTATTTCCACTGCGTTAAATCTCATGAATCATCAAAATATATAAGAAATAATATTTTGCCATGACGCACACTATGACAACTTCAGCCGAAAAAGTCTAGTTTAATGGTGGGTGAAACACATCCTGCGCCTATTTTTAGTGTCTTCGATGATTAAAACGAACGTGTCCGCCGAGATATAAAATATATTGCTGTTCATTGGACAGGAAAACACGCTAGCCGCGAACCTAAAATAGCCTGGCCTAATCTATGTAACCTATGATAGGAGAAAGAATATGGCATATTATACAGTGTTCACGGTGTTTGTTCGCGCGTATTTGAACTAACTGTCGAAAATATCTCGTATCGTATGCGATAAAACTGGCGTTGGATGCATTGTGCTATACGAGCGATACAGGGGCACAGACTCCACCTTCTTGGGTGGAGTCTGTGTATTTCATACAGGGTGTTTCAGCGAACACTTAAAAAATTTTTAAAGCTTGCCTGTGGCAGACAGCAGAATTCTAGTTCATGAGCTGGTCTACTCGAAGAGGCGGACATAACTTGCACAAAAAGTTGAAATGCATAATCGACTAATTGACAAAAATCACTAATTAAGGTTTTAGATAATTACGGCATATACGGCCCATATTGCAATTTACAAATTCTAGCCGTGGCGTACGCAAGGCGGATCCACTTGGAACGAATTCCCAGGATGACACCAGTTTCGAGATATTATTTCCCGAACTTTGCGGAGGAATGCATTGGCGTTCCAGTTACTTTTGTTCTTCAATGCATAAAACGACGCTTTCTTAAGAAAGTAACTGGAACGCCAAAATTTTCAAAGAGTTCGCTCAAACGCCCGGTATATACAGCTCTTGCAGTTTGAACGCTGGATTAGTTGCTAGTATGACCCGACCAGCTGTAAACGCGCACAGGTGTGGGATAATTTTAAAGTGACGCTTTCTTTCGACATTGCTTTTCTGACACTTTACGCAATAAGAAAACATGCACACAAATGCTTAATTAGCTAATTGTTGGAGCGACGCGTCCAAATAGGCTCATTAATGTATGGATCTTACGGCTTCAGCGCTTTAAGCCACCTCTTAATTCGAAAGTGGTGTTTTTTTAATTTTTCCGATGTCTATAGTAGGTAGTTTTAATAGAAAGTACAGATGCATCTGTGAGCACCGAGGTCTGTGGTTACGTATAATCTAAGACAAAATAAAGGTGTGAGTAAGCAAGAACCATCCGTTTTCCTCCTTCAGGCCGGCGAGTTTCCTATGTGCCTACCATTGATGATGATGATGATTTAATGGCATCCCCTTTGAAACGGGGCGGTGACAAATAGACACGTAGCCTGCACCGTAATTCACCGTACTTCACATATCGCGCCCTTCTGCGGCAATCGAAAGGAAAGTGAGGGAAAGTTTCTCCATGACCTGCGAGATGGCGCGCGCTCGCAAGTATACCTCCGGCCGTCTCATTCGGTGCGCTCCCCAACAAAAAACTGTTACGCGCCCAGCCGCCCCTGGATGGCACTGTTAGCCGCGGGCTCCAGGACATTGCGTGTGTCCACCCGTTACAAAGGGGCTGGCCGCTACATCATAATCATCATCATCATCCGCTGCACGTAGAAGGAAGACGGCGTGAGATCTCAAAGTGCGCATTGCCTCTTTTTTTCAGCAGTGAAGCTGTTTAAGCTAAAGCCCCTTGATGTTAAGCCAGCCGTGAAACGTGCGCGTTTCACGAAAAGCCAGCCGCGCCGTAGCCATGGCAACCAGCGACGCCGCAGCTGCCTGCCACTGCGTCGCCTAGCAACCACCTCGTGGAGCGTCGCGCGCTTTGCTCGGGAGAGAGAAAGTGAGAGCGAGAGAGAGAAAATTGTAGCAGTATCAACGAGGCAACGCGCAGAGGTGCTGCCGACGCCAACCGTGCTTCTCCGTTTCCCCGCATTAGCGCCGAACGCTCGCGGGTGTCCGTGACTGCAGCAGGGGCCTCTGGTGGCGGCTCGGCCGAGCTTCCACCAGCTGCGCGCTACTGCGCATGCGCCGTGACGTCATCCCGGCGTTTCGTCTGCTGCGTGCCGCCCGTACACTGTGCACAGCTTTCGCCCCACTTCCCCTACGTGTGCTCGGACTGCAAGTGCTTCGCGAGGCGTTCCCCGATGCCACGGACCACGAGGAAATGCTCATACACTTCGTATAGCCATGACCAATTAGGAACCGATCAGCTCCGCTGTATCTTTAGCCTTGCGCCACTAGTGCAAGCTACCCCGATTTTTTTCACGTGTCGAGCAAGATTTTCACATTATACCATATCCCAAGCAATTTTTCACCTCGGCCTCGAACGTTTTGACTTCTCAAGCATGAAGTTCTTTAGTGCCTTCATTTTGCCAGTACTTTTCTATATTCTTATCCATTGATTTTGTAGTAATTATGATTAATAATTTTTTTCTAAAGAAATCATGTGTGGGTTCACACATCATTCATTGTCTCTGAACTTGCAGCTTATTGTAGATGGCAGAGTTTAATTGTTGTAGCCTTGTCTTACTTTGTTTCATTTTTTTGCCTTCTTTCTTTTTTTGCACTTCGTATTGCGGTTATTCAGCAATTGATATGGCAATTGTCACGTTGTACGCCTACTCTGGAGTGTGATGATCATCGTGTAATATTTACTTGTATGTTACCTTGCATACTTTTTTCTGTTTTTAATTTTCATTTCAGTTGTACTTTTTGAATTGACTGTATTGATCTCGCACGCTATTACGTTTTGCGGATAAAGATTTTGTTACGTTGATGCTTTTTTTGCCTTGTTGCATAACGCTTGTTTTACGTTTATGTAACTGTAGCTTTAGCCTTACCCAATACCTTCCTGAAGGCCTGTAATGTAATCATAAATAAGTATTGGTTACTACAATATTAACTGTATTTGTCTGGTTGAGCTCTGCGCCACCAGGTGGCTGCACCGTGCAGGCCGCTCATGTTTACGCATCCGCCCATCTAGTAAAACGCCCAGTCCTCCTGCGTTTACCGGAATACCGGGCAAACTAAAAGTCTCTAATGACACGCAAATGCACGCAACAGAACGCACAGATTTTTCTAATTCGCAATATAACTTTTCTTAAAGCTTGCTGTGCCTCAGCTGAAACGTTCGTTGTGTGTTTGCACTTTCAGTGACACGGCACCTAGCTATAGTGACACAGTGACATTTCACGATATTTGCTTTTGAACTGGCATATTAATTCTGCGAGTTAGGTTCGTTCGTTAACAAAGCCAACACTCGATACGTGGTTCAAAAGGTCGATGAAAGGGGCTATTTGGTGGCTTTTCATACTTTCTACCCGTCTCATGACGAAATCTTGCACAGCTATACCTCTTCTACATACCGCATTTGAAAACAAATAGCCGCCAGCATGCAATTTGCCCCTCGTACACCTTCAGCCATCATTTCCTAATCAGTATACGGGATCATATGGTAGTGCAAAATCCTGTTTTTCTCCCCTCATCCAAGCCGCAGCAACAGTACCGGAGCGCGCGAAAGACTCCTTAACGCATGGAAAGTTCTCGGGTCTGAGTGCCGCGGTGCGTAGAAGGAGCGGGCTACGCCCACCACTGAAATTAAGCTCTCTCCGTGCGAATGGGTTGGTCGGAGAAAAACCTGCCAGCGCGCAAATCTCGGAAACCATAGTTTCTCCTTTGCGTGCGTATCAGGCGTGTCGCCAATGCTGGCGACGCGAACATCGGCTACAACTTGTTTTCGACGGAAAATAATGCCAGGTAGAATAATCTCAGCCCTAAAGCATAATTTTTTGTCATAAGCGAGCAGTAGTGTCAAATCTCTAGCACGAACAGGAGCTTCGATACGAGAAAAGTTCAACTCGGAGCTACCGTCCGGCCGCTGGTATACTGCAAGCCGGCTCATCCATACGCCGCGTAAAGGAGCCTGCTTTCTATAGATATGTGTATGAAATTGGAAGACAAAAAATTATGGAAATCCCAGGTACTGTGGGAGTCGGGAGGCGAAGCTTTGATGAACCAGAAAGGCAAAATGGCGCAATACATAAGCGTTTAGTAAACGCCAGCGCTTGTTTTCTGAAACGCCATCCGCAACGCCTTCAAAGCGAAAGCAGGATATGCTTAGCAGCGCTGTCTGCACTGAACTGTTAATTGGAAGTCGCTAATCGAAGGAGGTTCAATATCACGTGGTTTTATATAAAAAGTATGTGTGGTTTTGAGGTGCCCTATTAGCCAACAATACATATACAAGAATTCCGCCGAGATTTATTGTTTGAGTACGCGTAAAACCGAGATGCGTCCACTGGCACTATGTTGTAGGTCGAAACACCACGCCTATATAAGCCGGTTATTAGATGCATGGTGATAGCTAGCGAGGGCAGTGTTTGTATTGATTGTGCATGTAAGGGTGGATGTGTTTGTATACAAGAGCGCTATTGTGCAGTCTGTGTATGTCTGTTATCTGTAGATTCTGCAGTCTTGCTCTGTTTAGCACGTATTGGATGTTAATGTGTTCGTAACACGCAAATATGCACTGCATGCTCTTGCTATAAATCACCGATTCAGGTGCACGTTGACTAACTTGCTCTAGCAAGGCGCAGATAATATTCGCCCCGCTGCGTCATGGTTTGCCGCGGAACGCTGTTATGGCTCCATCTAGCATGGAGTCGGCGAATGACAGTCGTCGTCTACAAGATTTCGGCGTATATCTTGCGTTTTTTTTTTTCACCTCTTTGTTTGTTACATGATTAGGCATAATGCACACAAGAGGCTTCAGACAAGAGGCTTCACCAACTAGTTCAAACACCAAGTATAACTTGCTATTTCAAGCAAAATTTTGCACGGTTACACATCTAGGAGGCACCTATGACACGGAAGAGGCTTCGGGCAAGAGACTTCACAAACTAGTGTAAACACTGAGTATAACGAGTGAAAGATGCCGTTTAGAGCCAAGGAATCTAGAGATCAAGATGCACCCGAACGTACAAGAAAAAAAAAAATTAAAAAGGTGCGGCATGTACGGCGCTCACAGTGTCACACAACTCTCAGACTGGAGTACAAACAACTCTGTCCTCAGTGCACGTTGAAGATAGACATAATGTTATACAATGCGGACGAATGCGTAGCGTCCGGATGAGTCGAATGCGCAATGACTCCATGCTGCAGCCTAGGAGTTTTTGCTCATTAGACTTTCGCCAGAATGGTGTAACAACACAAGTAGCATGCACCACAAGCATAAGAAGGCTTTAGCATTGCTTTATCTTTTTGTCGTTTCCCTTACTGCCTCTGCGAAGTGCCATCCGCGCACTCACGTCGCGGCATACTTAGCGCTCGCGCAGCTGCCATCGGAATGAGGCGGTGACATGGCGTTGTAACGCTCAAAGAAACAATGCCTCCGCATTCTCGTGCCTAACAATACCTTCGAAAATACGAACGGCATAAGATGAAATGCAATAAAGAGAAACAAACAAGAACATGTTTTATGCGTCGTTAGATGAATATGCAATTAAGCGCTGCGGGTCATTAAACATGGTGCAGACACAGAGCTAGTAATTTTAAGATGAAATCACGTCAATAACACGCACACTGGTGTACGTAAAAACGCCAAAACCTGTTCTTATTTGTTCTATCTTGTTCTGCATTGTTCGGGTTTCAGGTTATCTTGGTAGTGCTGTGCCAAGTATGCATATTGCGGGAAAACAAATGGGCAAGCGTAGGAGTGTAGGGGCAGAATTGACAATTCGTTCCTAAGTGTTATTTGCCATTGACCGGTCGCCTCCGCTAACAATATGTCCAGCATCAGGATTGACTGAAATTTTCTGTTACGAACAATTCTAGCGTCAAAGTGTTTTGCGAATAAAGGTCCTGATAACTTGGTCATAGATTTACCAAGTGTTAACGCCATACGAATTTACGGGAAACACGCATGGGTAAAGAAAGCATTGGAAGTGCATATTACACTTACACCAAAGGTACACCGCTGGTTGTTCTTAATGTCGTCGGGGTGCGTTAGCGTTAGCGGCAACTCGCTAACGGGACATGACGAGAACGACTTACCAGGAGGTGCTGTTGCGGTCGGCCCTGACGTCGTCGTAGGCACCGCGGACAGACTCGGCGTGGACGGACATGTCGATGTGCAGCTTTCGACTGACAGCGTCGAGCTGAGAAGCGCTAATGAAGCTCCGTCTCGTCTATACTGCAAGCTGTTTGCATATCCGCGTAGCACGCCAAGAGCCGTCCTCCCTCGCCCAAGGCGCCGCCCAATTATATGGCATGACTCAAGGCTCAACCGTAGACGTTCCGCAGTTTATAAACGGAGCGTTCGCTGTAAACGACCCGTACGCTCAGCGAGTCAGTTAGCGTCGGCGCAGTGGAGCGCAGAATCACATTGGCACATTAATGGCTGCAGCTCCGCTGTTGGCTGCTGACAGAATGCGATTTGGTTTGTGGTACCCTCCTCTCACCTTTTTTTCTTTCTTTTTTTTCCACACGTTCTCCTTCCCTGCTTCCTCGTGTCATCCTTAGTTATAGGCAAGTGCTGTTTGAATAAGCTGCGTGAGTGTGTCATTAGCAACAAACACGATCCATCACTCGATAATGTGCTTGCTCGTGCTGACATTGCCGTGATGGATCGAAGCAATCCTTCCCATATTCCCATGCGGAAGAGGGGCTTCCGTATAATCAACAAATATAGTGTACCTCATAAGTCAGAGTTCACGCCAAGTTTTAATACTTTAGTGTTCTTAGTTCACGCACTGTCTGGGGGCTATGTAACCGGGTGTGCAAAATTAAGCTTTACGGAATTTTCAAAAATCGCCTCTGGCAGGTCGCATATTTCTTATCGTTGAGCTGTGTTATTCGAAGAGGCGGACATTAGTAGCACGAGGAATCGAAACACATATTCAACTAATTAACAAAAATTGACTATTGAACTACGTAGTTAATTACATTACGACACATATTGCAATTTGCGAATTGTAGCCGGTGAGTTTGCAAGATGCATACACTTGAAATGAATTTCAAGTGGATGCATAAAAGTGTTTTTCTGAGCGTGAAAGAAGTCCGCGAAAAATTAAGTGCTGTGGTTTTACGTGCCAAAACCAGTTCTGAAAGCCCGCGAATACACGCAAAATTGCCACGCGACTGGCCGCTCGAGGCGCTTTGCGTGTATTCGCGGGCATCTTTCATGCTCGGAAAAACACTTTTATGTCGCAGATATTGAGAAACAGAAAGTTGCTCTACAGTTGCTCACGTTGCTCTACAATTTTCTCATTGACACTTTTCCATCTAATTTATAATAATTGAGAAGTAGGTTAATTAATTAAGACTAATATCTAATTAGGCGGAATGCAAAAAATAATCTGAGTATCTCCAAGCGACGGCAAACAACATTGCCTTGGTTCTGTCCAGCTACGTAGCGTTTGCATATTCTTAAAGTTTGGCACAACTTAACCGAAACACCCTGTACGGTGGGCCACTCTTCAACCAACCTCTTTCACGCCGACACGGGTCACTGTATATGCGGGACTGGGTAGGCGCCGCTGTTCGAAGAAACTCTTGGACGCCGACTTGGAGCACTACCCATGTGCCACTCGGTCTGTGCTGGTCTCCAATGAACATCTTGGATGCCAATTGGGTCACTAGGTATATGTGCCAGTAACTGTGTGACGCTCTTGAATGAACGTCCTTGACGCTCACTTGGGTAACTATAGGTACGTGCCACTAGGAATGGGCCACTCTACAACGACGAAAAGATCCCTTGAATTTTTCGGATAGCGAGCGGAAGCGAGCCCACGTAATAAGGGTTCCTCAAGGGCAACAACCTGGCGCATTAGCAGGCTGCGCCACAAATGCACCTGCACGACTATGTGCCGCTTTTCGATGAACTTGAGTCGCTTAGTATGTGCCAATGAGTGTGCGGCAAGCGAGGAAATTATTCTCAGCGTTCGCAGGCACCGGCGCGCCATGCATTTCGGAGGCCACGCGCAGGCTTATGGCGGCGAGTGTTGTTAGGGAAGCGCGAAAGAAGAATCCCGCTGCAGTGCACGCTTCGTACATGACTTGTTTCGATGATGGCAATACGTTGCGTCGCTATATTGATTCAATGCCGACGCATTACTGTCTACCGCAATCGTGAGATGGGTTCAGCCGCGATTGTTTTGGAATATGATGAGTCATGCCAATGAAAAAAAAAAATACTAACCTTTTAAAATAAAGAATGGAGCGCGTGTCTTAGCTGCTATATTGTGGAAACGTCATGCCGTTAAAGTCACATTTGTTAGGTAGCCTTTTTGGCAGTCACAGAAGCCGCACTGGCATCAACGTGCGAAAGACCGGAGGGACCACCTTCACAGCAACGCATCAGTTGTGTGCATCTGACTCTCTCAAGTCTCATTGCTAATTCACGCAAGCGTTGTTCCCGAATAAGCCGCACTTTTGTGTTTCACATTTTGCGCGATTTCATGTGCACATTAATCTCTGCTACTTATGTGACCCCAATTCTAGGCGAGTCTCTGAGAGGCTAGCACGAACGTTGTTCTTCTTGGCGTTTATAGTGAAAAACAGTGCGTATACACAGCGCCTTCAAAGTTCAAAGTTTAAAGTTCAAAGTGCATTGATAAATCTGATAAGAAGGCTATGCTATATATCTACGTATAGGTACTTTATGCACTCTGACGGATACAATTTTTGTGCAAAAGTAGAGTCAGTTATTGCACAATTAACAAAAAATTATTTAACATTATAAATGTTTTTTCCTTGAAATAAAAATAAAAATGAATATTGCCATTGTGGTATAACGTATTGTATAATAAACTTTAAGATAAACGTATTTACACTGAATTTCATGTTGGATTATGCTAGCGCGCTTGGGTTGCGTGATATTCATAATAAAATTTGACAATCGACGGTGCGCTAATTTAGCTCTTAGAGGCGAGACTCTCGACACTAAGATATGTGACCCTCCATATGACACCGCTGATTTCGTATAGCACGCCAGACTATAGCCTTGGGGAGCTGATAATACTTGCGCTCCTATATTCTCGGCTGGCAAAACAAGCAAATACTGACGTATACATTTCCTTTCCAGTTATCTATCTCATATAGGGAGTTCTTTGTGTCGAGACTCCCTCCTTGGAATGCAAAATTAGGGTACTAGTTGTCAAATGTAATGCCTAATATATCAGGACACAAGCTTTCTAGAATAATAAAAGAAATTGACGTTCTTTTGGAAATCCGACTGTCCTCGTTTTTATGTAAACAAATAGCATAATGGAAAACTGAAAAAAAAAGAAAAAAAGGCTGCACATTTTTTTTTTTTGCTAGTTGTGTGTTTCCGGACTGTTGGCACCCTTGTGCGAGCAGCATTTTTATAGCTAATATAGAGTTTTCATTTAAATGATTAGTACTTATATTGCATGGCCGTATATACGATTATATAGGAGCATTGTGCGAACGTGACCGTAAAAGGTATCAATATAAAATGAACGAGCAAAGTGCTTCCAACAGACGAGCCTATTCCCACGTATAAACGAAGAAATGCGGTACGTTGACGAACTCCGGCCTCACCGGATGTGCGCTGGGGCTTTGTGCGCTCTGCACGGACTTGCGTTCACGCATATGCTGTACGCAAGCCAAGCGCTCGATCCGTAAATGGATGCCGTCTGCACGTGTATGGATGCCGTCTGAGCTTCGGCACGACGCTCAAAGAAATGCAAGAAGACGAGTGGCAGACAGAATCTGTTACTCTCACGAGTCTATTTGGCCACCCGAACACACTGCAACGTTAAGTGCCCCGTTTTCGGCTCACAAGGACGCAGGAACGACAGCCTAGCTGAGTATATGCGTAAACGCTTTCTTCCCGCGCCGAACAATATTTGGCGATCTATGTAGTGTCAGTCGTACTCAAACACCTATATGCGACCTTCTTATGATTTTCCGTTTGCCATCTGATTTGTTATGTTACGTGGCTTACCCTTCGACGACAGGCTGAGCACACGTGGATATATCTGTACTTATGACATGAAAAAAAAAAAGGGGGGGGGGGGTCACCTGTCGTTTTTCGAACTTACAGATAACGCCAACGAGCATCGCGGAATTCGAACGGTGAAACAAATGCAGACTGCCAACCGGGACTTGTGCATTTCCCCCGCTCCTTCACTTTCTGCATGCCCCGTACCTCTTCCATCGTTGCCTTGAGGCGTGTTGTTTCTCTAGATGCACGCAGAGGTGAGAGGAAGAGCAGTCGGTGCCGGTCGTATGTGTCAACGTTTATTGAAAACAGGACTGGCGAATACTCACTGTACCTAAGCACTGCCACTCCTGGCATGCAGGTATTTAGCTTCAAAGAACGGGAAAGTGTATTGCAGCTTTATTATTTCAGATTGTGCAAAGAGAACAAGTTGGCAGTTGTTTACAAGTGGATGAGCAACGTGAAAAGAAGAAGAAAAAAAATGTCGTTCTCAGTTTCCGAAAAACAAATATAAATAGCACGCACTTAATGTTGCTTTTAAACGGCTTTCATAGGGATGAGTCGACGTTTCTTCGGCCGTGCCTGGGGTTATCAATGCATAGAGCGTTCTTGTTTGTTTACGTGTAACAGTGCTACTAAGAGTAATCTAATACGACTAAAAGATGACTACATCTCGGAGAATGCCGGTACACATTAGAAGATATGTGTTTTGCCAATATTTTTGTAATGAGCGAAACCATTTTGAATCTCAAGCTGGAACAGGTTGGATAATTCTAGGGCATGGGTGACTACGCCCCTAGATTTTTTTTTGATGTATTTCTGTTCGCAAAAAAAAAAAAAAAGACAGAGCTGTGATTCCCGCAACAAGATAGGTCAGTTTTTCTTAATCGTACCATAAAACCCCTTAAGAACCGTGATTCCTGTTTGAGATTTAGCTATGTGTTGAATAATTGGTTTGTCCCGCAGTTCCTGCTACTCCGGTTGCTTTAAAAATAATGTCTGTAGTAGTTAACAGACAGATGTTACTCTCTTTGGCACATTTTTCAGACGACACAAGTGGGGTACTGGGTGAGGTGAGATTAGAACGAAAACTTGTTTCTGACGAGTCCTGCGTTCGGGCACACAGGTATACAAAGAAATATGAAAAAAAAAAATGAAATAATGAAAAGGAGAGGTAAAAAAGAAAGAAATAAGGTCTATAAGCTTTTAAAGGCAGCTGGTATCAATAAAGTAAAATAATATTGTACTGGGTTGAATGCTCGGCAAAGCTCGATAGCTTGCTTACCTTCCGATATAGAGAGTTCCTACACTATTGTGCACGTCTAGGTGATGAGTGCAGCCAAAGGAAGACACAGTGGTTGCCCCTATTTCTTTGGTTATATTATGTATGCCGTGGAAAAGCTTTCGTATTGCGTGTACATTCACTGCTTTACTGGCAGACCTGGCTTGTTTAACGAAACCGACCACTGTTGTACGTTAGAGACAGCTACGCATTGTTGCTGTTGGTCATGATAAGTGAAAGCAGACAGCTGTGTGTCTACTTACAGCAGGGTAACTTCAATAATGTAAAAATTAAAAAATAACAAGCGAACAGAGAATTGCTCTGAAATATTCGCAGGAGTTCGTGAAGTTACCATGTGTGGGAAAAGGGATACAAATCCAGTGTATATAAGGTGTTCCAGCTAACGTTAGCCAAACGGTTCAACGAAAAAAAAAAGAAAAAAAAAGAAAAAAAGATGAAAAATATTAGCGTATCTAATAATTTTTAGCAAGAGCCACTAGCTCTTGCACTAGTGGCGCAAGGCTAAAGAAACAGCGGAGATGATCGGCACCTAGCACTACCAAGTCACCCCAGCATTTTCAGGAATTTATAGCTTATTGATCGATTATCGATTACCTATTGATTGGCTATCGATTGGCTATCGCAAGGTATTGGCCACGTATTTGGTCTACGCTAAGCACTACCAAGTTATCCCCAGCAGTTTCCGGAATTTATTGATTATCTGTCAATTATCAATTACCCATTGATTGGCTATCGATTGGCTATCGCAACGTATTGGCCACGTATTTGGGCTAGGCTTAAGCACGTTCGCTAGTTCACAGGGGTATGTGTCATTGCGCTTGAACCCTTTCTGCACTACTGTCAGGATCGGCCCACATTTTCTGTTCGCTCTGCACGAACTAACGGTCGGATTAAACAGCCCCGCTGTGAAAAGCATGGCGCAAGATACGATCTTAACACCTACGGTGTTTCGTCGTAAGAAGTATAAAGACCGAACACCATGATTTTTTTTTTCATTGAACAGCTTGGCTAACGTTAGCTGGGACACACTGTATAAATAGCGAAAGTTCAATTTATAAATAATGGCAAGACCCGCCGCGGGGGCTCAGTGGCTATGGCATTCTGTTGCTGATAACGAGGTAGCGGGTTCGAATCCCGGTCGTAGCACTCTCATTCCGGTAGAGGCGTAATAAATAATAATAATAATAATAATAATAATAATAAAACAATTTGGGTGCCCCAAGTCGTCTAAGTGAATTCACTGCGGCGTTTTTTAGGCTCACTGTTATACTTTTGAACAGTAAACCCCATCATACCATCACTCAAACATGTTGGAAAAAAACAACAATACCATAAATGTTATTTAGAGAAGTGTTCCGGCATATGTATAGCTCTACCTCATCAAAGCCGAAGCAAGTGGTATAAGCAGCCGTTTTACCAGATCTGCTACTTGATGTCATACCTTTTTGTTGTGTAGACGCATAATGCCACCCTCAAAAAACAAAAGAAGTGTGCACAACTTTTACAATCGATAGTACTATATTGGAGACTACATGCAGGGGAGTCTATCCCCTCGAAAGCGTACGCCCCGACAAATGCGGACGAACATGTATTGAAATAATCGTTGGTTTTAACGCGACGAAATTTACAGGGAATGTTGGGAATATGTGGTGATGAGTAGACAAGTATGTGTGTAAAGTGGACGCTTTGCGGAAAATTACCAAACTTTTAATAATTGCGCTGGGGGGCTCCTACGGGGCATCTACCAGCGTGTCATTTCAGAACTATCCCACGTATAATGTTGAACTTGGTAGGAATAAAGTCTGCCTTAGCTCAAACACGTTTAAACACTGCTGTATGTTGGGCATGTTGGTACTCTAACTTGGATAACATCTTTAGCGCCAGCGGATGAAGACAGAAGGGAGACGCATTGTGTTGACAACGTCTCCCTTCTGTCGTCGTCGGCTGGTGCTAAAAATGTTATCTATGTTTAAACACCTTAAAAGTCTTTATTGCTTCCCAGCCGCTGTAGAAAATCATAAAATTTGTCCTACTTGGAATTCTCCTTGATGCTTCCAGGGAGATATACGTTTGTCATTTGAGAAATACTAGGCGCAGCGAGATGAAACTGATAGGATGATAGAAGTGTGGGCTATGCGAAATATGCTGAAGAAATTTCAAATTTTTATGTCCATAGGGGGTACTGTGGAAATTTTGGAAAGTGCTGTCGGAGTTGTTGCCGCTGAAAATGTTTTTAAAAAAAATAATAAACGGGTTCTATATCCACTCTTGGTGGTGACCATCACTGGAGGAAAGAGAGAGGGAAACGGGACTTATTTGGTCAGGGCAAGGTAAAATTGCGCTGTCAGCCGTGGAAGCAGTGAAATATAGTTTAGCACTGTTACTCCAAGAGAAAGGGCTCAATATTTCTGCTTGAAGGCTCACACACGCGTACGAGAAACCCCCGTTTAGAATTGCGTTGAAAGCGCAAACCTTTTCTGTGTTCAGAAGTATTAATTTCAGAGCGCTAATTGTACGTGGTCGTGCGTTCGACGTCGTCGGCACAGGCGCTACAGCTGCGGCTCGGCACGGCACGCAGAGGCCGTGAGGTGGGCGCACAATTGCTTCGAGAAAATTCCATTGGCAGCGGAAACGCGTTTTTTCTGGGATTGAGCGAGAAGAATACCGGGGATTCGAGGGGTTCGATTTGTGTTGTTAGTTACAATTGTGCAATACACACCCACACACAGGTAATGAAGCCAGAGAAAGCTTAGGAAAAGCTAATTGTTGCGTTTAATTTAATTGCAGAAATAATAAGGTTAAGGGAAATGAAGGTGAGCGAAAAGGTAACTTGACGCAGGTGGAAGCCGAACCCACAGCTTTCGTATTACGAGTGTGGCAGTTTAGGAATGAAGCTACTTCGTCGGCCATCCTTCCGTCCATTTTCTTGTGTTTTTGTGTGTATGTGTACAAGATCAAGTCCTGAGAAGACACTCGAAGGGTAAAGGTGCTGTACAGCAGCTGCGAGGCGTCGGATGATGATGATGATGATGATTTATTGGCATCTCCTTTGAGACGGAGCGGTGACCAATAGTCACCTCGCCTGCTTGAGTTGATCAGGTGTGCTATACATGCTTTTCATTCTAGCAAATTTGTATACGTCTCCTTTAATGTTTTTTTCCTTCCTCAAAACTTCTGTATCATAACTTGTACCGCTACATATATGCCTGTGATGGATCCCTTCGTATCAATCTCTTCCCTGCTTTTTCCCCACCAATACTCTAAACGTCTCTTATCTCGGATTCTGACCGGTTGATGCTTCCGTCCACTCTAAATCCAAGCGCTTCTGGAAAATGTACGTTACTCCCAGGGCTCACTGGGTGAATACCTTGGCATTCCATTAGGATGTGCTGAGAGGTTTCCTGGTTTTTGCAGCAGCATACACGTACCTCAACTTGTTGCAAATATTTGCTCCTGCAGGTTTTTGTCGTTAGGTAATAAGCTCGAGCCTCAAATAGCAAGGCACTCTCCTTTGTGTTATCGTACAGGTTTTCCCTTCTAATTTCTTTCTTCCCATTCTCGTAAATCTCTATGGTCTTTTTTGTTTCCTTTCTTTGCATCCAATTCGCAAAGAATTTTTCTTTGTGATATGAAAATTCTGTACGGAGAAAATTCGTACAGACTTTCTTTGAAAGTTCTGTTCAAACACTTTTCTTTTTGATGACTTCCGGTTGTCTATTTACATTTTCAGTTGCCCTGTACTTGGGTGCCAGCTTTCTTGACCTCTTTCTCCATTCTGTGTCCGCGCTTTCCAGCTACAGATACTTGTGCACTTTAGCCACCCATTTATTTTCATGCATGTTCCTGAGTCTTTCTTTAAAATTAATTTTGTTCTGCGCTTCTCCGACTTCAAAAGAGGCCCAAACCATGTAACCCTACACGGCCTCATTTGTGGTTTTACTGTGGGCTCCCAAAGCCAACCAGACGATCGATATTTCGTTAATTTCCAACCCCAAGAAGATATCTGATTTGAGCCCAAAATGGCATTTGCGAACGTTAGCGCTGGCACCCTCACTCCTTTCGAGATTCCACGCACCAACTCATATTATTCACATTGCAGTAATTTCCAACACTTCATTACATTTTCGACCTTCCGATACAACTTGTACTTGGTTGTCTCTATATATCTCCCTCAGCAGCTCCACGAAATCGGAATCTATGCCTTCGTGGTTGAGAATATCCCATAACAATTCCCTGTCTACGTTGTCGCAGGCTCTTTCAGTATCTAGAGATGCTACCCATAAAGGTCTATCCTGAGCTACTGAAATCTATATGCACTTAGTTAGTACAAACATATTATGCTCTGAGCGTCTGCCTGGTCTGAAACCATTCTGTAGTTCCACCAGTACATCATTTTCTCCACCCACTTCGACAGTTATAACTTTATGGATTGCATTGCTCTTCTATATAACACCGACTTTAGTGTAACTGGCATCTACAAGCTCGTCCTATTCTTAACACCTTTGCCTTTGTAGATGAAGTTCATATTGCTTTCATGCCATCCAACCGGAAGTTTTTTCGTTTTGTCACTTGCTGTATGGCATTAGTCAGCAGTGCCTTGCTCTTTTGAGCGAGGATTTTGTCCTGCGGCCGTGTTATTAGGGACATTTTGTTCTGCTTTTCTCCAGTAAAAGCTTTACATTCTAAATTTTGATCAATCCGGCTTCTCTGTTGTTACTGGATCTATGTGAGTTTAAAGTAAGCTTTCTTTCGTGCCGAAGCCATCCCTATAATAACGTCTTTGATGTACCGCGTGCATCGCATTATGTCCTTCGAAGATGTTACCGTCTTCATCCCGAAACGAAATATATATGCGCGTATATGATGATGATGGCTAATGGCATCCTCTCTGTATCGTTCGTTTTACTGCAGGCAACTTAAGTGTGTGTCGAAGCGACATGCACTTGCGCTTATTATAGACTTGTAATGCCGGGATGCCGTGGAGTGCACTCATTACCTCCCCTGATAGCTCGCATAATGGGCGTTATCACGTGGCACTGTGATATAACAAGCGGATGGACATATCATAGTACTGTTATTTCAGAAGTTGAAATAGTAAAATATTTTTTTATTCGTGTAAGAATGGCAACCAAGGCTCCCGGGGAGTAAATTGGGTATAAAATATCATAAATAAGTTTTAGCTGGCTAAATGGTTTTTACAAATCATTAATGCGAACATTGTTGAATACAAAATCTTCCCCAGGTTATACAGCTCATTGAACTAACAACGCCACTGCTTCGAGAGAGGTGTTTATGTATATATATATATATATATATATAGTCACATCATAAGAAGCCAACAAACAATGACAGCAAGGACAGCGTAGGGGAAGTAATCTGCAGTTCTTAATTGACTTAAAGAAGTAAACGTGGCATCTTGCACTAGTTGTGCAAGGCTAGAGCAAACAGCGGAGCTGGCGATCGACCTAGCTTCTTCCAGGTTTTACTAGGCTTGGCTAAGGTTTGTTAGGAAATGCTAAGTGCTGCTAGGCACGGTATTCCGAATCGGCTCGCCGCCGACGCGCAGATTCTCGCTTGGCCGCGCGGCGTGCTTCAAGATGAGCGGCATGTTGTTCGGGTGTCCGGATCTTCTTTGGTCGTCCCATGTCAAGGCTACATGTACTCGCCACAGAGTCAAAGAGAGTTCTTGACTCCGTCGCGGCGGCTCCGAGCTTTATCTCCCTGGTGACGTCACGGCCAAGCTGCGCCTCCACACTTGCCGGGGCGTGGCTGGTCGAAACCTGCCGAGCCGCCACCAGAGGCGCCTACTGCAGTCACGGACACCGCGCGCGTTCGGCGCGAATGCGGGGAAACGCGGATGGCGTTGGCAGCAGCTCTGCGCGTTGCCTCGTTGGTGCTGCTACAATTGCTCTCTCTCTCTCTCTCGCTCTCATTTTCTTTTTCTCTCTCCAGAGCATAGCGCGCTTGCTCTCCTTCCCTCTCCTTAACGTCCCATGTCAAGGCAGCATGTGCACGGCACGGAGAGGAGGCGAAGCATGCGCCGCTCCGCGAGGTGGTTGCTAGGCAACGCGCGGTGACGTCATCGCCAGGAACAGTTTTGTTTGCACTACGCGGCGCAACCAAGAGCTTGAACAGCTCCGCTGTTAAAATAAATAAATGGAAATAAAAGTGGATGAAAAAGTCACAGGCCTGCGCGACACAGGCAGCACAGTCACAGCGTAAGCTGGTGGAGTGGCTCAAGAGTAGCTCCAATTTGGGCACCACGCACAACAGGGACTTCGCGGTAGTCTGTTCGCTTCGTTTATACGAAAACGATCTGTAATGTCCGCCCGGCGTCGACGGCGAGCTGCAGCTTGTAATGCTTTCTGCACAGCAGTCTGCTGAGCCCGATCAAGCCTTGCAACTGCAACTTACATGTCGGGCACGCTGCGTTGGCAGGCACCTCAACTAGGTGTCACCACCACACTGGCGGAGGCTCGGCAGCTCGGGCAGCTCGGGATCGCGTTGATTGCGCCCCTCGTCTGTATCGCATCTTGTCGTCTGCGCCTGCGCACGCTGCGTTTGCAGGCGTCTTACCTAGATGGCGCCACCACACTGGTGGAGGCTCAGATCATCTGGCCCTGCACGCTTGCCTTATAGGGCATTTTCCCGCTGCCCGATAGCAAGCGCTTGCGTGGCGCAGTGGTAGTGTCTGGCTCCCACGCAGCGGGCGCGGGTTCGATCTCGGTGGGAATCGGGTACTTTTTTCGCATTTCCGGCGATAGCGGTTACGGCGCCGAACACCGTCGGCGGCGGCATCATCACGAACCGAAACGGCTATCGGAATGAGCCCATAACAGCTTACGCTGTAAAAACAACTGGCGCAGGTGGAATACGGACCCAGGTCTTTGCATCATGCGTGCGACGCTCTTACCAATTGAGCGACCACGGCGCTGTTCTCTCATACACTTTCGGGGGTATATATATATATATATATATATATATATATATATATATATATATATATATACAGGGTGTTTCAGCGAACACTTTCAAACTTTATTTAAGGTTGCCTGTGGCAGATAGCCCAATTCTAGTTAATGAGCTGGTCTACTAGAAGTAGCGGACATCACTTGCACAAAAATTGAAATGCATAATCGACTAATTAACAAAATTTCACTAATTATGTTTTTAATAATTACCTGATGGCCTATATTGCAATTCACAAATTGTAGCCGTGGAGTTCCCGAGGCTGATCCACTTATAATTAATTCTCAGGATGACACCAGTTTCGAGATATTAATTCCCGAACTTTGGGGAGAAATGCATTGGCGTTCCAGTTAATTTTGAGCTTCAATGCATAAAGTGACTGTTAAGAAAGTAACTGGAACGCCAATGCATTTCTCCGCAAAGTTCTGGAATTAATATCTCGAAACTGGTGTCATCCCGAGAATTCGTTCCAAGTGGATCCGCCTTGCGAACTCCACGGCTACAATTTGTAAATTGCAATATGGGCCATCAGGCAATTAGTTAAAAACTTAATTAGGGAATTTCTGTTAATTATGTGATTATGCATTTCAATTTGTTGTGCAAGTAATGTCCGCCTCTTCGAGTAGACCAGCTCATCAACTAGAATTGTGCGATCTGCCACAGGCAACCTTTAAGAATTTTTGAAAGTGTTCGCTGAAACACCCGGTATATGTATATATATAAAGAAAAAAGCACAACTTCGCGGTTATCTTAGGTTTATTTATCCAACAGTTTCGGTCGGTGGTCCGACCTTTTTCAAGGTCAGTCCACTGATCCCTTGAAAAAGGTCGGACCACTGACCGAAACTGTTGGATAAATACACCTAAGATAACCGCGAAGTTGTGCTATTCATTTTTGTAAATACGCTGGGCCCATTGAAAAATCCCGTTACTATATATATATATATATATATATATATATATATATATATATATATATATATATATATACGAGAGAAATATTTGTTTGATGGTTTGCTTTGTCCGCATCGCTTTTCTATATACACCCGGTGATCATGAAGATGCCGGTGCAACTTCATGCAAATTGAGAGGAAGAACGGAAGCCTAAAATTCTTGAGAGAGGCGTCCTTGAATTCGTTTTCTTTAGATTAGTCGGTTACCCCCCTTGTATAATAATGGCCTTAGGTTTGATCTTTCGGTCAAAACGAGCTCCGTTTCAACTACGAAGATTTTAGAAGCCTGCAGAACTTTCCTCCAATGCAGTATACTTCGGCGAAGAAAGGTGGATGTTGATAAAGCTTCGCATAAGTGTATAAACGTTTAAAAACGCTTATGACGGCACATATGCGGTAGTTGCCATTCATTTTGTTTGCATGGTACTTTCCTACATAGATGCAGGTAAATGCAAGGTAAAGGGAAGCACGACAATATCTCAAGTACCACGAAAACAAAAGCAAGCGAAGTGTTTGTTTTTGTGTATGTTTCTTTTTGTGCGGTTTTTTGCCTAGTTGATAAAATTTATTGTTGGTCCTTTGTATGAGTCATTATTCATGTTGTATATGCTTGCTTAGAGCGCCTTAGTTTACTATTCAAAAATAACCATGTATGTATGTATGTATGTATGTATGTATGTATGTATGTATGTATGTATGTATGTATGTATGTATGTATGTATGTATGTATGTATGTATGTATGTATGTACGTATGTATGTATGTATGTATATATATATATATATATATATATATATTTCACGTTAGCGCGATTGCTGCGTTTCCGAGCTTCATTCATGTAATATTTGGCTAAGTTCATGAAATGTTTGAGTAAATTCATGCTTGGTATTTGCTAAATTGCATTTTTTTTTCACGAGATTTATTTTCTGGTAAACTACTGATCACTGATTCGTGAGGTGCTCTCCTTTTCGAACGGCCTTCGCAGCACTGCTGCCACTGTATCGCGCTACCAACTTGTCCGATCTGCGCTGGGCACCCGTTCCGACTCCCGGTCGGTCGCCCCCTCGTAACCTCGGCCGGTCGTGCTCTGCCGGCCGAAGCGGCGCCGCGTGTTCCCGAAGTCTTCGGGAGCCTGCTCGGCGCGTGCGCGCTGTCTGCCCTTGGGCGCAGCAGCCGGTCTGCTGATAACGGCGCGGCCGTGGTCTTAGCGGTGTCCCCGAGAGAACGCGCCGAAAGGACGTGACCTCAATGGTGGGCTGCCGCAGGACCACCCGAGCGTGACTATGAGCCGGGCTCCTGGCTCTTAATGAACGCGGTTGGTGTTCTTGCCGACTCACGACGCGCTTTGTCGACCGCCAGTGGCGCGCGGCGCTTTTCGAAGGCGTCCGCGCTACACGCGCGTGCCGCGTGGAAGCCGGAGATGAACTTGGTCAAGTCCCGCTGTATTGTGAAGGCGTCGCTCACTTCTTTCGGGATTGACGCGCGGTCTTATCCGGAAAACTGATGGCCCTTCAGCGACGCGCTTTCGGTTAAACGATTTCGAATATTTGGTTAGAGGAGCCATTGCTGCGGCTATTGCCTGGAGCGACATAAATGTTTTTTGGTTGGCTTGCGTATATGCCCAATTCATTCTTTCTTGAGTACGATCAACGCGTCCACGATAATGCGGCCGCTGGTTCAACTCCTAGACGAGGCGTCAGCAAAGGCGAGTATAGGTAAGATGACTGCTTGAGTTTACTGCACTGCGTTGGTGAGACGAAACACAATGCAAGGAACGAGAAGTACACATGGCTGCGCAACTGTTTACTGTTTTGTCCGCATGCGTTCATCAGGCATACAAGACGCAACAGAGTTCGAGGAAAAGAGTAGTAAACAGACAAGAAAAATTCTAATGTGATGAGCCCTATCGGTTTGACTGCGACACGCGTGGCTGTGTCCTATTGTCTAGAAATTTCTGCAACGGACTTCTGGCTAGCATCGTATCGCCCAGTGTCATTTTGTTATTGTATCGCCGAGCAGTTTGCGTGGCGAAGGCTATCGATACGTTAATAGATAGAAGCTTGGAATTCGTTCATTGAACATAATTGAAAACTGCCAGCGCGTGTGACTGGATTGCGGCAACGGCTGCACGCTCAACACAGTGTATTGGACATCATGGGCCACCCCGAACCCTGCCGGAAAGACGATTTCACGACACCTGCAGTTTTTACGAACATTTCTAAACGATGCCAGTGTGTTCTAGAAGTATAGCTGTCATCAGCCAGCTGAAAGCTATGGGAAACGTTGGTCATGTCTTGCGTCTCATTCATGTATTCTTCACCCAACGCTTTATTCTAATGCGGATCGGATGAAGTCTGAGTAAACTGAGACGTGTATAACGTGGGATACCACAGAGGATTGTTTTGTCACCACTGCTTTATACATTGCCTTAGCTAGCCTCCCGCGAAGGCTTGGTTATAGCCGAATGTCGGTTTAAAGGATATTAAAGACCACCGAATCAGTTTAAACTGTCCTATCAGAATTAAGTATTTAACTATTTAAACGGAAGAAATGTTGCTTTCTAGCCGAGAAAATATAGGCCAAGTTTGCCCATCATAAATATCGCTCCCAAAGCGAACTAAACAATCTTCTACTAGAGAAAAAGTCGCAGTTTTGCCCGAAAGGCGAAGCATCACGTGCGATAGCAAATTAGCAGAGAGCTATTCGGAGTAGGGATAGTAGTTTTATCGGCTGCATAAAGTTGGACACATTCGCTTACTAACTGAATTAACAAGCGTGGTGTCAGCGCGCACAAGCAAACATGAATAGATCACACTAAAGGACCGCAGACAACGACTGTCAAAACGCTGGCAGCAAGCGCAGCCGCCGCAGCGGGCGAAGGTTCGCGCGGTCTATCGCTTCAACGGAAACTGAGCGGCGAATGCACAGCGCATACAAAGGTCAGATCCGTGTGGAGATAAGAGACGTTGCGGGCGACCGCCATCGCCGGGCAAAGTGCAGAGGAGTTGTGCAGAGGAGAAGTTGTTGGCAGAGGAGAAGCTGCCCCCCCCCCCTCCTTCCCACGCTGCCTTCCCGCTTTCTTGCTTTCGCGAGGGAGATTGAGTGGCAGTTACCCTTACGCCCGGTTTCAAGATGTCTTTTGTGCCGGAGCACAGCGTCATCCCGCCTCCCTCCCTCCCATACCCCCACGGCCTTTCGCGCGACGGTCGCGTTTGCTTTTCGCCGTGCGTTCGCTCTCCGTGATAGCGCGCGTCCCCCGCGCGCTTTCGCTCGCGCATACGGCGCGCTGCGACGATTTTATCGCCCTTGGAATCTATACGGAACCTCACGGCGACGGCGACGGCAATGACGACGGCAGAAATCCGGTTGAAGTGTCCATATAATTGATATCTCAATAAAATACACATATGAGCGAAGAGAGGGCACCAAGACGCACTATATAGCGAAGCGATTTGTCTTGCCATACTCTTTCATCGTTGTTTTTGTCCTCTAGAATATTGTTTAGTCGCAACCAGAACCGACAAACCCCCTTATCAGTTTTACAACATGATACGTCAGTATGACGTCGTGGACTTCAAGGTATCTTCAAGCGATAAGGGGGCTTTTGTGCAGAATAAAGTTATAAAAAACTCACTAGGTTGATTGTTGGGTTCTGTTAGAATGTAATGTACTCCTTATTTATCGACAAACTATTAGCTAGTCCCGAGCAGATGCCATTAAAATTCTTAATGCCACACGTAGCGCAGTATTTTCAAGGTAGCGTCTACATGTCTTTCGTTCCTGCGTATTTTGTGGCTTACCAAGCCTCCGCAGACGGTAGGACTTACCTTTTCGATTTCCCAGAAGCGTAATTTACCAAATTCAGAATAAATTGACAGTGCTATTTAAGTAATTTATTATTTATTCAATTTTATTTTTCTAGTCTAAACTAGAAACGCCCTCCTTTCTGCCGTAAACAGCTTTACTGCTGACAGTGTATGATAGCCTGAGAATGGTTGGTACTCTTGAAGGGCAGACATACAGGAAAACGAGCGAAAATGACAATTGACAACATATCATCAACAACAACAACGACAAAGAAATGTAGGACGGGATATTTTGACACTTTTACACCGCATATGCCAGTGACAGGATACCTGACATGCAATATGCACGCTGGCGCAGTAATATAACAGTTGTTTACTGACAACCAACAAATAGACAGGTATGGGACCTATTTAGAACAAATAACACTAACATTTTTGGTGCAAAAATAGTATAACGACAAGAAAACATTGTCACACATTAAGTGTCAATTACCTAGAATATATACGTCTACAAGTTAATAAAGTATACCTTTATGTCTTTGCGAGACAAGTTAGTGGTGTTAATGTATTTATTAAGGATTTTTGGCAAACCTTTTAATGAACTGAATATTGTATTCTGTGCGAAAGCTATGCAGACGAGTGTTTGCAAATTCTGTCGAGTAAATTGTGCCAGTATAAGCTCATGTGCTAGCGAGCAAAGCCATGTGACGGCATCGGTTGTTTACAGCTGCAGCGCTATATAATGGACTCCGTCATGGGCAGATCGGGTGGCGTCATTCGCATGGTTGCTATAGATAGATGCCGCAATGGCTCGGTATCAATTCATATGCTGTATTGTCTCTATAGCTCGAATCCAATTCTACGCTCTGTCTTCCACCTGGAATATCACGAGCTGAGGATATGCTTCTGTGCCGCCTGTGGCTTGGCGTGTCCTACACAAACGCCTGTTCATTTCGCATCGGAATGGCCGACAGTCCTACATGTAACTGTGACCGCGAGCCGACGATTACCGTGGTCTGCCATCCACCAAGTTCCCACGCAAATCACTAGCCCTTGTGAAAGAACTCAAGAACAAAGGCTTCACGGTAAAGTTTCAGTGGATTGCCTCCCACATTGGTATTACTGGCAACGAGAAAGCTGATGCGCTTGCATACGCAGCGCTCTATCATCCTCCCAAAATCAAGGCTCCAAAGAGTAATCAAGTGAAAAAATCGGACATTCGAAATCACTTTGGGTCGCTTTGGGTTCCACCACATATGCCCTGCGTAACCAAGAGATTTCATCGAGAGGAAGTATCACTTTTATATCGAATCAGGACAGGATCTGCTAGTACACCGGCCTGGTTATTTAAGACGGGATGAATCAATTCTCCGAACTGTACGGCATGTGACGAGACAGGAGATATTGAACACTTTCTGTGGTCATGCCAGCAATTCCAAATTGAAAGGGACGCTCTCCTGGAGAATCTACAAAAAAAGGACCTTCCGCGTGCGTGCCTGCAACACCTTGTATTTCCCGAGGGATCAGTTATAGCCCGCACAGAAACTTCACGTCTGCTTATGGAATTCTTAAGAGAGACTGGTTTGATGGACATATGGTGAAACCATTCAGCGATATTGTAAGAGACGCTCAGGCGGAGCAATTGCCGGCCTTGATCGCCAGGCTAAACCCGCCTGTTGCTACAATCCACCACCACCACCACCACCACCACCATACGCATCTTCTTCGTGAATGTCCTCGACACAGTGTGCCTTAAAAAGAACTCTCAACTGAATTAGATAGACTGAACAATCCGCCTTTGTCGGAAGAGAAACTCATTGGACTCTGGCCCAGACCGTCCTCAGCACAGACAGTGTTGAACGCGTTCTAGCGCATCTTTAGGACATGTGGACTGAGTGACAGCATTTCTTAATTGTCGTGCGCTACAGCGCATGGACCATGTGCAGATTTTTCTTCTTATTTTGCTCGTGTCTCCTTCTATAATGTTTAATTCTCTCTCTCCTTACCCCAGCACAAGTTAGCCAGCCGGCGTACCCACTATCTATCCTCCGTCTTTCCCTCTCTTCCTATGCCAAAAGCATGTCAGAAAGCTATTATCAGGATTTCTGAGATGTACATAGCTCTGCAGCCGCCGGTCGCGATAGATGTGAGAATATTCCTCAACTCTTCTTTGTTTTATTGCGATAGCAATTATATGGACACTCGAAGAGGTTTTCTGCCGTCGCCGTCACCGTGAGGTTCCCTATAGAGTCCAACGGCGATGAAATCGTCGCCGCGAGCTGTATGCTGTATGTGCGAGCGAAAGCGCGCGAGGCACGCGCGCTTTCACGGGGAGCGAACGCACGGCGGAGAGCAAACGCGACTTCTTCCGTCGCGCGAAAGGCCGCGGGGGACGGGAGGGAGGGAAAGGAGGCGACGTTTAGGTGCGGCACCAAATGCGTATTTATATAACACGTTGCGAGGTGAGAATGTGGTAAAGACTTCCGACGCTACTCGACGAGTATCCCGTTCTGATCTCGTCGAAAACCTCCAAGCCGCCCCCAGAGGCACCGGCAACAGTCACCAACAACGCGCGCGTTCGGTGCGAACGCGGGCAAAACGCCGACTACGTCGACAACAGTTCGGCGCGTTGCTGGTGCTGCTGCATGTCCAAGTTTATACAGCTGATAAAACTACTATCCTTACTCCGTATAGCTCTCTACTAATTTGCTATCGCAATTGATGCTTCGCCTTTCGGGTGAAACTGCGACATTTTTTCAAATGAAAATGGCTGTAAAACCCGGAATTTGCAATATCGACCAACCCATAATGGTATTTCGATGACAAAGTTTTAGTCATCCGTCGAAGTTTGACATTTGCTATGTGGCGGAGTGGCGATTTTGATTATGTTATTCATACTTGTTGGTGATATGGCTTCCGAAACTAAACTACAATAGTTAAATTGCGAGTTAAATAGTGCGTGATAAATTCGAAGCTTGATTTTTATCGGCATAAGAGCTCTACATACTGCGAGCCAGCGCCCCAGCCACAGCAGAGACAGAGAAAGAGAAGGATAAATGAAAGGGAGGGTGGTTAACCAGGGCTGATCGCGGTTGTCTACCCTGCACTAGGCGAAGGGAAAAGAGGTGCAAAATATTAAGGGAAGGAGAGACAGTCCTGTGTTGATGTTGCTGACGTATTGGAAGTTGTCAGTTCTATATATATCACAGACGATCGCTCAGTCCGGTAGCTTCCAGAAATCGCAGAAGCGTTTTTGTGGCCTTCTGCAGCTGTGTATGTCAGGCCATAATCCCGAGATGGCAGAAAACTTATTTCGGAGAGGGCCATCCTAAGTGAAATGACTAGAAAACATCACCAATAATTTTATGTTCTTTAATCAGCTCAATATCCTTTTGTGAATACTGAGTGAATGTTCCGACGTAAAAGTTTTATTTCTTACTTTAAATAGGATACCTCCCTCTTAGTGACCGCGGAGATAAATGAAGCAGCAAAGCATTACACCTAATGAGTTAATATTTAATTGCATCCCATTCAAAAACAGTAAAATGCTATCATCTTTATACATGAAGAACGTTATGAATAATTTCTAAGTCACTGAGATATATGTCAAACAATAATGGGCCCACAAGACTTCCTTATGGGCCCCCGTTTTAACTAATAAGAAATTAAATTGCTAAATATCAACACATGCACATTGGGTTTTCTTCCTCAGATGTGATTCAAGCAAGGCGACTGGATTGACGCTGATTGCAAAAATTGAAATCTTAGATATAAGAATATCGGGATCGAGGCAACCAAACGCCTTATACTAAAATCAATAAAAAACCTCAAGGGCAAACCTCCCACTCTTTATTTATACATTGCACTATACTTTCCTTCTAGGATAGGAGAGCTTCTTCAGTGTTCCTTTAGGTCATCAATTCTCGTGAACATGCGTGTATCGGTGTCAGGGAGCCGACATGGTCGCCTAGCGCGCATAGCTCCAATGCTGGGCTTCTGATTCTCAGCTCAGAAGCCGCAATCTGTTCATTTTCCCGGATTGAAGGCAAAAAGAAAAAAACAAAAAACGACCACATTGCAGCTGTATTTGAGAAACTGCACAAGTGGACGAGTCACCAGTACTTATTTTCTAGGCGTTGTGCTGAGCAGCAGACTCGTCTGTCAATAAGCTTTGGGTTGCGTTACAAGGTAAGCACCGCAAATGCTTTATTGCACTTCCATGCTTGCAATGCACTCTCCTGTAGTGAGCCGTTATATACTTAATCAACTATGGCTGACGTCTCCATAAGAGAGATGGTATGAACTGCGAGGGACCGTCCAACAGAAGGGTCTCCTTTTGTCTTAGTGCGTTCCTCAGCCAGCTTCAAAGTTATGCATGAGGTCAAGCCGAGGCCGCTTCGTGATTTCGCCTCTCATGGGATTTGGGCCAAGCTAATAATAATATTATCATAATAATTATGGGGTTCTACGCGCCAAAACCACCACCTGATTATGAGGCATACCATAGTGGGGACTCCGCAAAATTTTGACCACCTGGGGTTTTTAACGTGCGCCTAAATCTAAGTACACGGGTGTTTTCGCATTTCGCCCCCATTGAAATGCGGCCGCCGTGGCCACGATTTGATCCCGCGACCTCATGCTTTGTAGCCCAACACCATAGCCACTAAGCAACCACGGCGGGTTTTGGGCTAAACGCCTTCGACTGAGTGATTCCATACATGACAATGCCTTTCTGGAATGGATCAGTGTGATAGGCCTGAATGTGACAAATCAGTTCTGTGGAAGACCAAAAGGTGGAGTAAAGGTCCCGAAAGGGAAACAATTTCATCCATCCGAGTGCAGCACGAAGGTGCAAAGGCAAAAATACGGGTTTCCCAGTAAAAAACAACTTCGCAGTAGAAGAAAAATTCATCCTGGTTTAGGGAATGAATTTTCCCTCAACTTCCGTCTCATTTTTATGTGCCACTAAATAATGTACACGTAATCAGCTTGCTTCAACTATTCTGAACATAGGCAACGGTCTGATCCCAGTTACTTCCTATAGGGCAATAACTGCTATCTCAACTTTCTTGACTTACACTCCAAGCGCTTCACATTTTTTTTAGAGGCACGCACTTTCATGTTCGAGCACCTTCACAGGTAGGAGTTATCGTGATAACGTGGAGCGAAAAGTAAGGTGGATGAAGGGCGGCTCTGCCGCTGCATTTTGGATCCAGTCCCGTGTGGCCGTTTGGTCCGGTAACTTGGGCCAACTGGTCTGCATGCTTGCGGAGAATGATGCAGTCGCGGGTGTTCTATGCAGGTTCAAAAGCGGTCCTGCGCGGAACGGCGTTATATTAACGGAATCAAGGTCTGTGCTTCAACAACTGTATCGTGGCGCATATTCTAATAAATATTGTCGAGAGTCACTTGGTTTACTTGCACATTTCAGAAACAAGTAGTCTAAGGTAGCCTTTCGGTGGATATCTTCTTCTTGGTATCACTGGCAATAAAATAAGAGATGCTCTTGCAAAAGAAGCTCCATCAACGACACCAGCTGTGAGCAGCCGAACACTGCAAAAAGTGCGCATGCACACCCATGCTTTCCAGCACAACTTTATTAAGGAAAAAAAAAAAAAAACTGAACGCGAAATATTTGAAGCGTATTTTATAAGGAAGACAGGTGATATGTGTGTAAGCTGTCCGCCTTTGGCGTAGCAGGAAAAAGAAGTGGCATTTCTTTCGAGGCATCTAGACATGTGAACTAATTGACTACACAATCTTATGTGTGAATTGATTGACTGACACAATCTTTTGTATGATGATGCATGCATGATGTAGTACCTGATGTGCAGTGCATAAAATAAATGATCGTTTAAAATAAACGCCAGTTGGAAGATCGACGCCCGTTCTGTCGTAGGTGTTCCTTTCGTCTTCGTCTTTACCGAGTTTTCATGAAAATTGTCAAGATGAACTAACTCGCCCAAACCAGAGTATCATTGCAGCAGTGAGAGCACCGATCAGCCACCAGTCGCTTTGAACTCCGCCACATGAGCCCAGCGTAGTGATGGGCTTATTCGCGTGAACGTCACGTTGATTTGCAGAATACGAACAGAGAGAGAGAAAACAAGAGGTGAAAGGCAGAGAGATTTAACCCCAGAGAGATGAAGCCCAAGGTGGCGTACCCGCTACCTTGGGCTTTCAAAGTCGGGTGAAGCCATTACGCGTACAATGCAATGAAATTGGTGACGTGACGCGGCTGCATTTCATTTACTCCTTGGCCGCTTCAGTGTGAAAAGGAAGACTGACATCTTGTAACTAAGAGGTGTTCCACATGTGTGTGTGCAACAGGTAGTGTTCCCCGTAGGACCAACGATAGTCCGAAATTAGACCTCGCATCCTCTACTCTCATTTTACACGACACGGAACTTCCGGCGACGTGGTGACTCCTGGTGACTCGCACAGTCGCGCTCAATTTGAGCTGCAACACGGCGCCCATACTCGAAGGGGCTACAAGACTGCTCGGTGGCGCGGACATCCGAAAAATTGGTTTAATAAATACCGATAACTTGAACGGTGTTGATTTTCCAATTTTTCATATGTCAGTTCCACCATGAAGCCTTGGGCCCCTTTCGAACATGGGCACCATGTTGCAGCACAAATGGGATCTCAAATGTTGCAGCTCAAATGGGAACGCAACGCTACGTTTCTGAGAAGAGGAAAGCTACGATAAGGGTGGAGGAATCGCCGGCCCAGATTGCCAGGCTAGCCCCGCCAGCACCAAACACCTTAAGCGACCGACGTATATACCGACCGACCAACTGACTTGCGCAGCCGTGTATCTTCATAGTTTCTAGTGTTTTTATTTTCCCGGAATAAGTGCAGTAAATTAAAGGAAGGGTAAGTTTCGAGCAGCGGTGGCGGCGGACAGAGAATGCTTGAAACCTCGTCCTTCGGCGGCTGTATGCACATAGCATAGCTGCACATTCTCGTTTCATGGCATATTGTAAGACTTGACTGGGAAGTTCACAGCGTCCGCGGCTAGAAGGCTCTCACTTTCAAAGCGAATACCACTTTCTTCTGCACAGAGGTTTTCTGCGCACCAATAAAAATCTGTGTTGAAATTCACAAGGCTTTTCTCTCGTAAGTGACGCCTGCCATTGTCGCGCCACCTCCGTTAATCTGTTCAATTAACATGAAACCTGACATACCCTCTGCTTTTATGAATGATTCTAGCGTAAGAACTTCTTTGTAAATACGGGTCCTGAGACCGCATCCCAGTGTTTAGCGCGTCTGGTTCTCAATTGCACATTGGGGCATGAGTTCGATTGCTAGGGCGATGGTAGGGAAACTTTCTTTTCTTTTTTGGTTCACCATATGTTGAACATGAAACTGAGCATTATAAAATCGCCTGACGAAAACAGTTCTTAACTGCTGGCGCAGTAAAAATAGAAAAAAGAAAGATAAAGAGGAAAAAGAACCGAAAAATAACCGAGAAAGAAGAACAAAGAGAGAGAGAGAGAGAGAGAGAGAGAGAGAGAGAGAAACAAAACAAAATAAAACTGACAAATGAAAACTACGGCGGGACGGGTGGGGCAGTCTGGACACTCTCTGACTTTGTTTTTCTCCGAAGAGGGTTCCTCTAGTAAAGCACTCACTCACTTCGAAACGAAGACTTGAATTTACTGAACGCATACTTACCGAGACTGAGGTGAAACCAACTGTACAGTAGAAATCCTTTCTATCATCATATCTTCCCTCTGCGTTCCTTGATGTGTCGTTTTCGCGTAGCGCTCAATACACCACATACTAGTGCATCATTAATGGAGCACACAAAAGCGAGCGCGATACATTCTTGTGCACAGCAAAGCGAAAGATTCGCCGTTGCTAGTCGTTAGACTTGTAGGTTTTAAAATATATGTCGTCGCAAGCATGTTATCGTCATTGCTGTAAATGCTGTTATGAAATTAACATCTCCCGGTTGAAGTAGTTGGCTCCTATGCGCAGCCGAGGAAGCGTTTTCACAGCTTCACTCTTTCTATCAGTAACCATGCAGTCATCGAGGCAAATTTGAGAAAATAGACAGCTAGACAGGACGAGAAACGAAGAAATGACGGAAGAGGAATCACTTTACTGCTTCAGAACATTGCGTGGAAATTTGGGCCGGCTTCAAATAGCTGCATGCATGGGAAGATGCGTACCAGTCAACCACGACAGCGCTATACGAACGAGGGTTCTGCTCCACTTACCTCCTACCCTTCCCATACACCCCCCCCCCCTCCTCGTTCCCTTCCCCCCAAACCATTGTATTTTGTTTTACTTCGTACACTTAAAAAAACAAACTGCAAAAATTCACAAATTAAATTAATTACTCTAATTCCCTTCATAGTTACACACTGTTTACATTGGAAAGTTGAAGGAATCGTCATAAAACTGTATTTCTGAGGTTTTACCTTGTAAAATGGCCGCGCAGACCGAAATAACTGGCGTCAAATTATGTGTTCAATTTACCTGACTACGCACTCGGCGCCTCGAAGCGCGGCTCTCCGTCCAACAACCCTGTGACGTAAATGTGTGACGCAAAATGAAGCTGGCGTCGCTCAAAGTTTGGAGTTGCGCAAAGCGCCAATCGGAATTAGCTCGTGGAAAGAGGAACATGCGACGCCAGCTCCATTTTGCGCCTCACGTCCCTTTTTCCACTACCTAATTCTGATTGGCGCTTTGCGCAACTCCCGATTAAATGCATATTCACCTCAGCACGAGGGGTGAGACCAGCGCCTCCTCTATTTTTTCAATGCCAGCCAGATGCGGCCGATCCAACGGTTCACCACCCTCTCCGATTACCCTGTCCAACTCTCTCCCGTCGGTTAGCGCTCGCGCCTGCTTTACGGTCGTGGGGGAGAGTACCCTCTGGGTAGCGCCTCACGACGGGAGTCGGAGGCAGTAATCATGACAAACGCGTGAAGCGTCTACCGCATTTCCTCCGGAACGGCAGCGGCGCACGCTCAGTGGCTCAGACGCACGCGTGACGCAAGCAGCCGTACCTAGAGGGAGCATATCCTAGGGTGCCTCGATGTCCTCCTCGCCAGCGGCGGACGAGGAGGACATCGAGGCACCCTAGTCGTACCCTCTGGGTAGCGTCACATCGCGGCAACTCACTGAACTAAGGCGGACCAGCGGCTCCCATGCGGAACGGGCGATTGCACTGGCTTTGAAAAAATAGAGGAGGCGCTGATGAGACAGACCGCTTTATCGCGTGGTATGGAGAAAGTTAATTTCTTTTAAGGCCGCTCTACTGCGTAAGGGCGCCGTAAATATAAATAAATAAATAAATAAATAAATAAATAAATAAATAAATAAATAAATAAATAAATAAATAAATAAATAAATAAATAAATAAATAATCTTTTTCCCTACGTATATACCGTGTATTTCTACAAAGCCTTTAGGTAATATTAAAAAAAAGGTGGTTTTGAAATAAAAGGACAGTTCCTTCGGAGACATGCCGTCAAGGGTCGCGACCACGGCATGGCGGGTGACACGTGGTAATTAGTCGCTAATTACTAAAAGTGCATTAATGTTTATTTCAATAATTTAAATAGATTTATTTTAGACGTTTTGGCTGGGCTCTTGATCAAGGCCGGACCTCAGCCGAAACGCCGAAATTAAATGTTTGTTTTTGCTTTTCTACATACGTCTACACTTTATTTCTTCCTTTCTGACGAGTTCCACCAGATGCAAAAAAAAAAAAAAATGAAGAGCTTTTCTGGTGCAGCGTTTAAAGTGAAGTTTGTTTTGTCCTTCATTGATTAATGTATGTATAACACTGGCGTCAGCCCGTTTGTGTAAGAGCCTGCATAAAGCAAAACGAAAAGTTTGTTCAACGCGTCAAGTTGTTCAACGCGTTTATCACGATATTTCGGATGCAAACTTGACGCGATTGAAAGAAGTCCTGCAGGATGTTACATGGGAGTGCATATATAACATCAACGATTCAGATAAGGCATATGACGAATTTCTAAATGTAGTGAAAAATATTTATCACGCAAGCTTTCCCACAAAAATTGCTAAGCGGACACACAGAATACGGAAACCTTGGGTAAGCAAGGATATATATACGATAAAATTAAAACCAAAGAACAACTTTACGCTACCTTCTTTAAAACTAAGGACCTAAATGTATTTGCTGAATTTAATATAAGCGGCTTAGAAACAACGTTGTGAAGTTGCTCTGGAAAGCGAGGTCGGCCTATTACTCTAATCTATTTTCACATGATATTAAGCGTACCGACCTCACCTGGAAAAAAATAAACACTGTGCTCGGGCGTAACCAAGAATGCAATGACATTGAATCAATATGTTACGCTAACGATTATGTTTCGGGTTCTGCTTTAGCCAATCTGTTTAACAATTTTTTCATTAACCAATTCACAAGTAACGCAACACTACAACACAAAAGAATACAAAGACCTTGCACAAGCCCAAACACCATAATTTTTTTACCCAACAGACGCTCAAGAGGTGGTTTCCGCAATAATAAACCTTAAAAACAGTAGCGTTTGTGACGTAGACAACCTACAATTAGGACCACTAGTGCATGAGATAGCGCGTCCATTAACGCACATTTTTAATCTTATCCTCTCCACTGGTGTATTTCAAAAAACCATGCAGATTGCAAAAGTAACTTTAATTTTGAGGGCGGTGACAGAAATGTATTGAAGAACTATAGACCCATATCAATTTTACCCGTTTTTTCCAAAGTGATAGAAAATCTCTTGTATATAAGATTGTCTAACCATTTTTCTAAGCAATCATTACTACACAATTTTCAGCATTAATTTCGTCAGCATTGTTCGACGGAAACCGCGATGCTAAAGCAAAAGGAAATAATCTTTAAAAACTTTTCAGACGGTAATTTAACGCTGGCAGTATACGTAGATTTATCGAAAGCCTTTGATTCATTACAGCATGAAATACTACTTGATAAATTGCAGTCATACGGTGTACACGGGATCGCGTATGACCTCCTAGCTTCTTAAGGCATCGTAAGCGATACGTATCAGTAGGAACATCTTCTTGAGATATTAAATGCATAAAGATGGGAGTACCTCAGGGCAGCATATTAGGGCCACTTTTATTTTGTGTTTGCATTAACGACCTACGCTTTTTTACCTTAAATACACATGTAACATCAATTTGCTATGCTGATGACACTACATTATTAATCACCGGTAAAACATCTGACGATATACAAAAGATATCTGATGAAACAATGCCGCTGTTACTAGAATGGACAAAGCGCAATTCCTTACTTATTAATACCGCAAAAACAAAAGCAATACTCTTCAGATCCAAAAAAATAAGGTTGTAAACTTGCCATTGATTAAACTCGGTCACAATGTGATTGGAATAGTAGAATGCATGAAAGTGCTGGGCGTATATTTTTCAAGTACTTTAACTTGGGATGACCATATCCGTGAAACTCATAAAAAATTGTGCAAGACTGCGGGTATGCTAAATAAATGTAGACATATCATTCCTCAACGTATAAAACTACTACTATATAACTCGTTAGCCCTTTCTCAGTTATCCTACGCCCACCTAGTATGGGGCACAACAACAAAAACGAATCTAAACCGACTGTTCTTAATTTAAAAGAAGTTTATGCGAATAATTGCAAACGTCCCATATGATTTTCACATGCAGCAACTCTTTAAACAGTTTAAGGTTATAAATGTTCATGATTTTTATAATTATCGTTTACTCCAGACGTACTGTTCCGCCACAAAAAAGAACAACTCTTTTTACAGCGAGATTTCAGAATTAAGAGAAAATATTGCCGTATACACTACACGTTACCACAATATTTGGCACATACCTACTGATCAAAACAACTATGCAAAACAATCAATCGCTTTTACTCTTCCAACTCTGCTCAATAATCTTGCCAACAAATTTGTAGATGTGTCACAGTTGTCCAAAAAACAATGCGAGATCAGTTTCTGTGAACTGTGTTGCATTTATTTATCTATTGTCTTGTATTTGCTCATTAATCGAAGCTTAATTTCCTTTATCTTTTGCAAAATGCTTATGTTATCTTGTGCAATCATTGTCTGTACATATGTGTAAAAGCAGTCATTTGTATGAAAATTGTTTAATAACTGCTGCTGCTGCGTAAAGGGGCAGCCACCTCGTCAAGCTACTACTCTCAGTAGCTTTTTGTGGCTACTCCTTCCTTGTGCATTTGTTCAAGGAGAATAAATTCAATTCAATTCGATTCAATTCGATTCAATTCAAAAGTTAGTCAGAATATCGCCCGTGGTATAGAAGAGTGTCTGAATAATTACCTATCTGATAAGCTACAATGACGCTTTGATGCCTGCGAGTACTACGGCTTGAAGGATGAGTGCACTAAGCGCTTTCTTTCTGTTCATCGATGCACTCGCTGCTTTTGAACTGAGGAAAAACAATCATATCTGTGTAGCTCGGCGTGTGCCGTGCAACCTTCCTTTAATCTCGTCGGTGAATGGCGGCCGATTCGATGCGCTCCCCTGGCTTTAATTATTTCGGCAGCATACTTGACTAAGCGGGCAGTCGTTGCTGGGCATTCTTGAGATACAGTAATCCGTGCTGTGCATGGGCACGCATTTTCCAGGGTATTTGGCTCCTCTGAGGCAGCTGGTGCCTTCGGCTGTGCAAGAAAACATAGAAGGCGTTAGTTCGTTCGCATCAGTGTCCCTTTCAGTTTAAGCCGCCTCACGCGTTGGCGCCAGGCAAACAAAACAAAAACAAAAACCTATAGAACACAATGTAGCTAGGTGTTTAGATGCGACTCATAAAGTAGCTACTACGGTCCAAAAAATAGCCGTGATTACTTTTTGTCACGATAAATAAATTGCAGAAAATATAACAGCATGTGCACGGTGCGGCGCGCGCTTTGGTCATGTCTCTTCGCGGTACTCAAGTATGAGATGAACATGATGAGAGCAGACAAATTTGATGGCCAGCTGTTGACAAAGCTGATGACCCTGATGACCAGCGTCAGCTGGTCATCAGGTTCAGGCTGGTGATCTGGGTCTCCCACTGCTCCGGTGTGGGGCGAGGGATAGGGGGGGATGCCGGAGTTTCGGTCGCATTCCCATGCCATGTGGTACAGGGTGTCTGGCGTGTGTCAAAATTTGCAGTTGTAGATTGCAATCTACAATTCGTAGATGAAATTAGTGCCGTAAAGTAAGTAATCAGAAAGTTAATTAGCGTAATTATGGTAATTATTCATTTACGCATTTTGATTTTTCGTAGAAGTAGTGGCCGCCTCATCGAGTAATTTAGATGAAAGGTTAGAATTGTACTTAGGGCCACAGGCAAGTTTAAAAATTTGGTGCAGCTAAAAAAAAAAAAGGAAAAGCAAGAAAAAGCACCCGCGGTATCACATACACATATACGCTATTCGAAGCTCACCAATGCCCTCTCTACCTTTTACCTTTGCCTCGTGACCGGCTTCCCACTAATGCTAAGGCATTAAAAAAAAGAAGCTGCTCACGTACTTTCCTGAGCTCAATCGTGCGTGTTACTTACAATGGTGCAGATAACTATGCAGATATATACATGTGGCACAAAGCTCTGCAGGCATGAGAAGTATGCGCCAACGGCCATTTATTTTAACCCTACAGACGAAGAAAATTTGCACACTTAAGGGTATTTTTTCTTTTGTTTATAACTCATCCCCTTACACCCGTATGAAAGGGTGTTTCAGTGAACTAATACACTCATATGAAAGGGTGATCTTTTGGAATTGCATCCTTTTTCCCTAATAAGCGTTTTGCGGAAATACACACTACGTTTTCCGTTTTACAGCGATATATTTTATTATATCACTACCCTACTCTTTCTGGCATGTCAGACCTTGTTTAACTCTTTCGTTACCACGCCCATCGAACTTGGGTCACCGGTGACCCAAAGGCGCCGCGAAAAAATTTAAAAAATACCGGCGCTCCTATGGACTAGCTGTGACATCTAGGGCCTACTCAGGTGGTACTGTGACCATGCAGTATGCACGTGAAATTTGTGAGGCCTTGTGGGCACCGACGGAAAATCTGTGTCAGTGCGCCTTCAGAATATCTATAAAGCAACACCAGGGCGAAACAATTGTAGCTAAGCTAGCAGTAAGATCTGAAAGGTAGTAAGGAGAGAGGAGGACGTAATAATTGTGTCTCCCCACTTAACAACCGGGGCCTGTCCCCTCCGCAATAAAAGTTCTGTTCTTATCGGTAGTAGATTGCTTCACATGTAGCTGCGAATGTTTATTTGAACAGATACTGCATAGATGAGTGGAAGACTTACTGCACGTAATATTGCGCTGGCACCGATGTTACACCAAAAAGAACATGCGCCTGCACATTTACAATTAGCTGACGCACGCTGATTCGCTGATGCTTGGCAGGAGCTTAAACAATTTAACCAAAGACTTGTTAAAGGCGAAAGGCCGCACAGGAAATAAAAGAAACAGCTCCGTCTCTGCACTTCACCACCGGGGATGTCATATATCGTACATGAAGTAGAAGGATGACATCCATTGCATACTGTGATTGTATGAGGTGTTCGAACGATGACTTGGCACATACCGCTTGGGTATAAACGCGTATGACTAATTACCAGCTTTAAAATTGAAGTGCCCGAGCTCCCTGAAATTCTGTAGGTTCTATGTTCTTCCCAAAACACGCTTTTAGCGCCATAAAATTAATGATAGGGTGCGTAAGGGTATTCTTCTAATGAATGCACACATTTTCAACATTTTCAGTTAAGGTAAGGGCGCACAAAGGGTGTTTCGACATCCAACCTACCCTCGAGGGTGTTCTTTTTTTTTTAATGTGTATGAAATTCTTATTTTGTGCTGTTTTTGCTTTGGCGGTAGCATTGAAACGTTACTCAGCTGCCGAAATGGTCAACCATTTCATGTCGAAAAAGATAAGTTTCACAAAGAGTTTAATTCAAGCTGTGTCATTAAGAAATTGTCGAACTTACTCTTTTCGCAGCACACCTTTCCACCAGTGCAGCCGAATAAAAAGGGGATGAACATCCAGTTCTTGCATACCTCCCTCGAAATACATGTGTAGCCCTCTGTCTGGCAATTTAATAGTTGGTTTCCTGTATGTGAAGTGGAGTTCAGATGTTAGTCACATGAGAATACAGTCACACATGACAAAGAGGATTTTGATTATAGTATAATAACACAACACATTGTGAGAGTTGCAAGCCGTGCGTAAAATGAATGCATCTGCTACAAGCTCTAGCAGGTAGCTGAATTGCTAAAACATGGCCGATATTTGTGCTGCGCTATACGACGTGCAATAGAGTCCGGACACTGTCACATGTGAGCGTGCAAGACTTGGCGCGCGCGCTGCACGGAGCGACCCGACAACGCCATCTTTTCCTGGGTTTACGAGTTTTCTCTTCGGAAAATTAGGGCACATGCGCTACATAAGTAGCCAAGCTAGGCACCGCACGAATTGGCGTTAATGGTCCTGCATGGCAGTTACCGCCGGAAAAATCTGTGCAGGATTTCATCAGTAGCTACGCACACAATAATAAAAAAGAAAGGCATTGTAAAACGCACACAGAATGGATAAAACGAAAAATGCAATGAAAGAAACACACTGACTCCAACATAACGGAATGCTACAGGTGTGAATAAAAAATACGACCCAAAGGTTTTTCTGCTACAGTTTGTTCTCCGCGAAACCCTGGCTGGTGCGAACACGAAAGGCTCATTTCTTCTGTGCTGGAATCGGCTCACACTCTACAGAAAACTGCACATCCACCTCTTAATTTTCAAGACAAGCAGTACTTCACCCAGTGATCACTACAATTGGCGCTTCGTCTGAAACAGTGGTAGTGGAAGCAGCGCCCGGATGGTGGACCCGATACGTCACTCCTCCGAAGATAATTTGTCAGCGAAAGCGAGAAAACCTTAACTAATTTGGTACTAATAATAATAACGTCGCCCACTTAAACTGTATGGAGCGGGCGTCCCTCTTAACCATGAACGAGATAAATCACTCTCAGTCATAATTCGCATTTGTCTATTGTAACATCTGAGGCTTGCATGCAAATTTACTTCTTGTCACACTTCATCCCTAGCCCTTCATCAGGGGGAAAAAGGTATCTTAGGAAGCATCGCCAACCTGCCTCTACTATTTATTTATTTACTTATTTACCGTATCCCCTCTTGTAAGGACCACATTCCCACTTTAGAGTGCGAAAATTTTGGAAAAAAGGTTGCGCTAAGCCTCGCGCCTACCCCCGTGCTTGTTAATTTTCGCAAGCCGCTATACTATAGATGGCACCAGTTTTGCTGTCGACGTTGAAATTATCATCACCGTATCCCGCACTCGTTTATAGAATGGTAGACTCTACGCCAAACCTACCAACTCGCAGCTTTGGTCGCGTACTCCGACGAAGTGGCACGGCCACCGTGTGCCCGGTGCACGGCAAGCCGTTCTGGCAAGTTCGCTCTTAAAATGTTTGTACCAATAGACCACATCGGTGATCGGGCGGTTGGTCACGTGCACGGGATGGATTGGCTGCCACGTGCGTAAAGCGGAGTTTGGGCCCACAGGCGATCACCCGGCCACGAACGCCTTAAGTTTCTTGTGCGCGTTTAGTGGACGCGTACCGGCGTAAGCTCGCGTGTGGGTATAAAGCCAATAAAGCTCCAAGCTGATTTTGCGCAGGACAGCCTAACTGACAGTGTCGCGGAGTCAAGGCCGTGGGCGCGGTATCAGCACTTGACACATGGGTGAACGCGAAACGCACCTGCGGCCTCGCCCGTCGCTAAATTTCAAGTAAGCAAGCTTTATTTATTGTAATGGGGCACATCACCGAGAAAATGTTTGTAAACACATTTTCTGCTGTGCTTGCTTTCTTAAAAAAAAAATCTTGTTTACCGCCGCAATGCATTTCTTTTTCTGACTGCCAGGTTATTGGGGAACTTTCACAGCATTAAATGCGAAGATTGCAGTGAATAGCAAAGATTGCCTCGTGTAAGGTGCGCACCCAGTAAAAAAAAAAAAAAAAAAAGTGTGCGGGCTATAACTAGGGTATTCATTTACTCACTGCGGGCCAATACTTAGCAAGCATTGAGTTTCGGCTTTTCGAGATCGTTTCTCATGTTTATACGCGGAAACTTGCGAAAAACACGGACGGAAGACGGGGCACACACACACAAGCGCTCGTCTTCCGTCCGTTTTTCTCAAGTTTCTGCACTTATACAAAGTCGACGACTCTACAATTGCGGTGGCAGGCCAAGTGCACAAAATGTCCACGGGGCGGTGTGCTACAGATTTTAGTATAGGTACAGGTGTGTTTCTAAGCTTCCGTTTATTAAAATACAGTGTGCGAAATTTCACACTTTGAAATTTACAAATATGGTGCGACCATTTACTCAAGATTGTGACACCTGTATATTTACATCTCGACCTCCGAAATCAAGAGCACGAACTGAACTTGTAAAAACTGTCGGGATGTGATGATGTCCTGAAGGTGAAGCCTACGTCAAAAGAATGTTCCACATCCACCGTCATGCCGCGGGGGGGGGGGGGGGGGGGGGGGGGGGCTCGCTGGTTAACTCTATCAGGGCTAGATGTAATAGCCATATGCAATACCCGAGAAAGTGTAATGCAGGATGGCGCCGCGATTGTTTAATCGTAAAACATCGGGTGCGTAATGCGGAAGATCGCGGGTTTTACACCCACCTGCGGTAAGTTGTCTTTTCGTCCACTTTCATTTACTGTTTTCTTTTTTTATTTATTTCCCCAGTTCAATTAAAAACAACCGTTCATTCTCCTGATGCTTTCTCTGACTTTATTGTCCTTGTTTCACTTTGCGTATAGTTAGTAAAATAACAACTGTAGCAGTCAGCAAATAGTCAGTAATAGTTTCATTATTATTTACGGTGTTTGTTAATTTATCGTTAGGTTGACTAAGGCACCTCCAAAATTTCTGTGGATCAGATATCAGAAACGTAGCAAGGGTCTAAAATGAAAATAACCTTTACAAGTTTCGTGCACTTAAAAATGTAAGATTTCTCAGCTCTTAGAACGTTAGTGACGAAGTGAGATTTTGCTTCCTTAATTTTTTTAGCTTCTGTTTAACGTGTACATTTCTGATATTCTAGATATATTGGTGCTTGGTATTGATTTTTATATTAGCCACAAAATTAATGTTACGTAAGTTTACAACGCAGAAAGAATCTCTGCCAGGAACATACAAGTTTATTTTTACAAAAGTCACGACGTCCACTTAATAATAAGCAATAAAGAGGCTGCTGTCTTTCCGTACAGTTCATCACAAGACACCGCATATATTAGGAGTCGGCTTATATGTATGTCTATACGCATAATATGTCTATACGCATAAGCCGACGCGCTATATCTGTGCAGCCATCTGTACTCTATAGATGTGCCTGTGGCATGCTCTGTTCTCTACGGAACTACGCAATGAAACAACAAGCGTTACCTAAATGTTCTGACCGCCGCAAATATGCGCCTTCAAGCGCATTATTCCTTTAGTAAAGCGAACAGCTTTCGTTGGCTCTCTCCCGTTCTCGTGGTCGGAAGACTATGCGGCCTTACACACGGACTTGTCTCCTATGCAAACGCCAACCAGCCTTTTGAGAAGCACGTGCTCTCGCGCGAGAGCTTTGTTGGATCTCCGAAGGTTTAAGCGCTATGGTTAATCGTGGTGCTATGCCGTATTTCTCCGCCGCCTTGGCTGACGGTTGCGAGGCGTCGTTTTGTCTTGACGGGCTCACCACAGCTTCGCTTAGACCAACTGTCATAGTGCCCGTGCGATGTGAGTGATTTACAAAAAAAAATATTCTTTGTCTACTGCTCTGGGACAACTTTATTTTTACTCTGGCTCTGAGTGGACATGTAGGTGTTTCAAAAATGTATTACTCACAAACAATTAACAACGCCAATCACACCAGTTCCCTAACTCGAGCAATAGTTCACTGCAGGCTATATTATGTACGGAGATGCGTGTATGATGTACTGTAGCTTCACAAGAATAGCATAATAGCAGTCGAGTCGCTTCATACACAGGGTCAGAAATGAACAGAAGGTATGACATAGATTTTAAATTATGCGTAAATTATGCAACATAAATTTCCAGACATGCACCATGGGTCAGCGATGAACATTGTGGGTCCATGATATGCAATGGACGTGAACATTGAAATTATGTATAGATATGAACATGCTAAGTATATACATGATTGTCCTGCCAAATAAGAATCATGAGCATAGGCCAAGGTTGAAGACTGGGCGTGTTGGTATAGCATATCTCTAGAGGTTGGAATGCGCAACATTTTAGACGAGAGACACAGATCATCTGTGCCTCTCGTCTAAAATGTTGCGCATTCCAACCTCTAGAGACATGAGCATAGGCCTACCGAACCCAGGCCGGCCGAAAAGCGAGTTTCACATGCGCTTCAGAGACAGACACTAACGGGCAGGAACATTGTTGAAGGAATTCCTCTTCCACCGAGGAAGAAGTGCTCCTCCGACTAAACAGACAGAAGCTAGAAATGCAGCCGCTCTAGGATCGTAAAAAATTTGGAGAACGCTTAAGCTTCGCCTTTAAGAGTAGAACGCGATATCATTCAAAGATCCCTGAATGCCTTTCAGGCTTCCCGGCAACTGCGGCTTTCCTTTTTCTCCACCTTCGCCTCTGCTGTTTTACGCTAAAGTGGACAAGAAAAAGGAAAAATGAAGGGACTGGAGAGATGTCGCAATGCATAATGTGGGTTATACTACGTTGCAGAGATACTAGGTACGGCCAGAAAAAATTGACTACGCGAGTTTCTCCGCTCAAAAAGCGGAAGGTCAAAGTCCCGCGAATCTCGAATATTCTGCTTTACATCTTCGAGCACATCGAACCAGATGGAGACAGAAATGCCATAACGATTACAAAAGCTTATATACGAAGGTATGCGCTCAGTTGTATAGAAAAAAGGGGACCTGAGTCTGCAGTTTGGTAAGGTAATGGACAAATATCTGCATTTTGGAAAGAGCTGCGCCCAATATGAGACCATACTCAACGGAGAGGCGAAGGCAGTGAGATGGACTATTCTCATGAGCGAAGTACAATGTAGTGTCGTCTGCGGAGGTTGTCACTTTCACAGCATTGCTGCCAGGGAGCGGAAGGCCTCGCACGCGTGAATAACCAAGTAAATAAAGCATAAAAAATGGCTCAGGACTAAGGACGAATGGTAAAAGAGGACGTCGCAGCGACCATAGAATTGTGCCGTGCACTAGGCGCGCACGTGACCGCTTGAACCACATCTTCGACACACACGCTGGAGGCCACAGCATTGTCAAACGTGGCGCGGAGGCTGGAGATGCGCAGATAGTTGGGCACAACCTTCGTTGTGTTCATTTTCAAGCGGTTAAAGCGGGTTTCCGTAAGGACACCTCGCCTTGCGCTTATCAGCCCACTGGTGATAGAAATAATCTTGCCAAGTTGTGAGAGGGATTGGACAAGGGCTTCGTTAGCGACGAAGTACGGCCTGAACAGGCAGGCGACGTTGGTTACCTGTAGACCAAAGAGGACGACTGCGACACGCTCGCCACCTATGACCAGGCAGCCAGCGTCGACGATTACAGCCATGGAATCCGTGTTCTTGACTGTAACATAGAAGTGTTGCTCTCCCAAATGCTGTACGCAGTGAACCGCTGAGAACGTGGAACGAGCAGGGACGTAACAGAGCGAGATCGCGTACTAGCGTCACCACTATGACCTTGAAACTGCAACATATGTTTCTCGCCTTGTAGACGACCGATAGGTCTCACGGTAGACGAATGGCTTATCCATCTGTACTGGGCTCTAAGACATGCCGGTGACCTGCTCTGTTCGCTACCAAATGACGCAATGAAACAACAAAGAGTGCCGAAATATGCTTACTACAACAAATATCCGCCTTCAGGCACATCCTTATCTTAAAGGGACACTAAAGAGAAACTGGAAGTTCAGCTGGAATAAAAGAGGGACCTTCAGGAATGCATGCAGTTTTTGTTGGGTGCAAAAACATGAGTTATTAGCGGAGAAATTCGTAAACAAGGACCAAATATCTCTTCCTCAATTTCTCTCCCCCCAGATTTGGCGCTGAAGCAGTGTCGTCACAGATTTCATTACTCTCAGCGAATCAGAATGCGCCATGATACGTCACCGCTTGCGTAAACGACCGAGGCGCTGGATGCATCATGGCTGCATGCATGGTCGCTGCGTTTGCGTTCGCCGCGATGGATACCGTTGCTGCCGCTGAACCTTGCAACGAAGAGCTCGCCAGGGAAGCAGGACTGCATTTCAGCGATATTCAGTGAAACGGAGCGCGAAATGATCCTCCGTGCTCGAGCGGTCGGTGTTTCCGCGTGCGATGGCGGTGAGCCGCCGGCCGCGCCGGCGGAAAGCCCAGCTTCGTTTTCGTCGACGAAGGCGAAGCGTCCGATCCGCCAGGCGACGATGTTCCCGACCAAACAAGCGTAGAACGTTGCGCACGTACTCGGTGTGGTTATTTCATGGCTTTATTTAATGCCATTCTGCACTCACCGAGCCGCCAGGTTGCTGCTGCAGGGGCACCGGCAGGGTGTTTGATGAAGACCGCATTGAGGGAACAGCTGCTCGAGAAAAGACTGGCTTCTGGGGCACGCCAAGATACTTTCCGAGGGCAGGAATATACACATAATCCGAGGGCGAGATATGCAGAGAGCACACCATCGGTTTCTCTGGCTCTTTTGCCGTTTTATCATCGGCAGAGCACTGAGCCATTGCGAACGCCGGGGAGCCGGGGCTCACCGCGCGACACCACATGAAAGGACACAATCGAGTCAACACTGCCGCTGCCCCTGAGCAAGCGCCTTGGGCCATTTATACAGCCCTCAACACTACACACACGAGGCATTTTCTGACTGTTTCCCGCGAAGTCAACGTTTTTCGAGCCACGCAACACGCAACCAAACACCGTAGAGCGGAACAGGCGCGCGCGACGATGCATTGACCAAAAACGAAACTACGAAACTATCACGACCGGGCGTATCGCCATGCCATTTTTTCTTATTTATTTAATTTTGTGCTAAACTTGTACTTCCTCGCTTGAAACGGTTTAAAAAGTTGGCAAATGCTGTTTATGTACGCTTAAGGTGTATTTCATTTTGCGTTTCATTAACAGCGATAAATCGCTCTCGACCAATCGCGACCGGCCTGCATTTGTAATCTCCGACGTCACGAACGTGTAGTGCGGGAAATTCGAAGGGGCGTCAGCACCTATCCTTCAGTTTTTCGCTATTTTCTCGCTTATTAAACATCTGTTTGCAGTAAGAATGGTATGGCTGTGATCGTGAAAGGATAATCTACCATTTAAGCTCAACTTCCATTTTCTCTTTAGTGTCCCTTTAAGAAAGCGAAACTTTTTTTGTTTTTTTTTTCTATCTCACCGGGCGGGGTTTGGCGGGGCTGCTCAGTTGGTTTCTCGCTGAGTAAAGTGGACTCGATCCCGGAGACAGTGTAAAAAAACCCCACAGATCTAATGCAAGCTTAAAAAATAACTGACGCGAAGCTTGTTTGAGTTTCCGAGGTAGCAGCAGTTCCGGATGGCATGCGCACGAACTCGTCACCTGTAAATGTTAGCAGTCTGTGTCACGAAGACGAAGGCGATGTATGATGCTTCCTGAGGGAAGAGTATTGATGAGGGGTGTGTGGGCACATAGAGGTACGACATATATTCAAATACATTTGTGGCTTGTATACCCCTTGTGTCCCAGTGGCATACACTTTTTTTTTTGGGGGGGGGGGGGGGGCGATTGACCAAGAATGGACTCATACCCAGTGGCACATACTCAGTGCCCCAAAAATAGGGTAGAACAAATGAAAGAAAATCAATTAAGCAGGGTAGGTTAAAATACTGACTTCGATAGTTTCACAGGTATCTTGAGTCACGATTTTCATACAAACAAGTCCCTGCTTCAAATGAATACGCTGCAACTGACGGGGAATATGAACGTCTAAGGGTCATTAGAAGACCGTCGATCAGAATGTGCGTTCCGGAGCAGCGGACGACTGGAGGCGAACAAGAATTCACAAGAAGCTCATTCAACCTAGCGCAGGCACATGCGAAAATGAGGTAGGAGACGATGGAGGTGTATATTGAGCAACATAGTCTCCTTTCACACCAGTTCCACGAATATGGTTCATTATCCGCCCATCAAGTGGCCCAGTTACGCAGACTCACCCTTTCCGAGCGCTTGCTATATAGCTCACAGCGCATCAGAAGCAGCTGTTTTTCACGAATCCCGTCGGCTCGTAACCCGACCAAGAGTTTCAATCACTTGCCGTCAGTTTTCGAGTTCTGCAGCACTCGCAAAACAGAAAGTTCGAGCATGCTTTTCATCACAGCATCCTTAACTTGATGGTGTGGGTTCACTTAAGACGAGCTGAAATGGAATCTTGCATTATGCCGTCAAAAGATAGCTGTCGGCTCAGATGGCGTTACGTATATGATGTTAAGAAACTTCGTACCAACAGGTAGAAAGCTTGCACCGGATTCATGGAATGTCGCTTATGCTATTGCAAACCTTCAACCTGGAAAGTCCCCTCTATATATTGACTCCTTCCAACCCGTAAGCCTCACAAGCTGTCTTTGTAAGTTAATGGAGAAGATGCTGGACAGTCGACTGCAATGGTGGTGTGAACACACGAGAGTGCTTTCCTACTACATGACAGGGTCTTGATAGCGGCGTTGTACTATTGTGCATAAGAACATACAATTTAAGTGCAATTCTCGACCGACGACTGTCATGGGCTTCACACATCAGCGTAATTGAAAAACAAGTCAGCACTGGTATAAACGTACTTCGCCGACTAGCCGGCACGACATGGGCCGTATTTATTTATTTGATTTGTAAACTTATATACAGGAAAGAAAAAGCGAGGAGCAAGGCTGGCAACTGCCACCAGAAGGGGCACAACGCCTGCCTACTCTTTAGAAAGTACGAGACAAACATAGAAAGGAAAGATGGGCCGTAATACTCGCTTCACTAATGCAAGTACATAATGCACTCATAAAGCAAGAAATTGCTTATTCTTCACCTAATTTTTTCAAGGAAACTGTTTCTGGCTAGGGTTCCGTGCATTTTGCTTCTGCGTCAACAAATACTCAGGTCCCGCGCGAACGAGCTCGTGCCACTGCTCGCGCGTTTGTCGTTCTCTTCTTCCACAGCTGGCTCGTCGGCGTCCCTCGGATATGCATTTTGAGTAAATTAGTTATAAATAGACACTATTTTCTAGGTCAGTAGACTCCCAGGTAGATAATAACGGTTTCTCAAAGATTTCCCGCTGTGCGACCCGCGTCGGCCATGTCCGCGTTCGCACCGCCCTCTCTTTGTCGGAGTTCCAAGCGCTTGCTTATCTAGTTTCCTTTCCTTCCGCTCTTCCGTGATGGCGGTGCCGTCGAAACGTCACGCGTGTCTAGTTTCCTCCTGCTCCCAGGACGGCGCTCCCGTCGTACACGCGAATGTGTATATAAAACCAGAAAGACAAGTTGCCGTTCTCGATGTTGAATTTTACTTCTCTTCTGTCGTCGTAATGGGGAGGCCTCGTATAGTCCGGACTCCCGAGGATCAACGCGCTTACGTGCTAACCAGCTTCACTGGCCATCCATCTTCACAGAATGGAATGGCTCATGATTTTTTTTTTTGCTCGTCACAAACTTCTGAAGAGCATCTTCAACGTTTACTGGCAAGAGGACTTACAGTGTGTTTCGGTGTCCCTCAAGCAACCTCGAGTCCCCTAGTTGTCGCTGAAGCTCGTCATCCGCCCTTTATATTTATTTGTACGGTTGAAATTTTACCGCAACATTCACTAAACCAGGTCTAAAGGGAAATGGACATAAGCAAAATTCACAAGGTTGTTCAGGAACGTAAACGCAAAAGATTATAAGCGGATATTACTTATCCTCCTTGGATGCTGACAACACCCAAAATTTAACTAACGGTTGAGGGAATAGCTAAGAGAGACACGTTCACGATAAGCGCGCGTAAACTAGAATTATAACCATATTCACACTTTATATCGCTAGTATATCCACGTTTATACAGACGGATCGTGCCCTTATATTTCTTCGGCATCAGCATTCGTCATGCCCCATTTCATATTACAGCAGACATTTAAATTTTCCCGAGTAACATTTTCCACCTTCACCGAACCCTTTGCTATAACTATCGGCGTTGCGCTTCGTAGCATCAGTAGAGAATGCGTAAAAATGAGTAATATTTAGTGATTCTCAAGCTACACTTGCATCACTAAAAACACAGACATAATTCGTTGAATGCTTGTTTATTGTACGAAACTCTGAAAAAGCTCACAAAAGCCAGTGCGAGGAATCACGTTATAGCGTTTCAGTGAATACCAAGTGACTGCAATAATTCCTGGAAACGCTGCAGGGGGTGCAGCTGCCAATGGAGCGCACAATAACGAAGAAAAATTAGATTCCTCTTTCACGCAGTGAAGCCCACTTGCACCTGAGACAGTTATCCGGTCGTCTCAGCAAAAATACTCTGTTCGAACAGCAGCCTGAGAGTTCTGAGTTATTCTCTGTAGACCCATTTATAAAATTGTAATTTCCGCCAAAACTTTTAACAGAAAATGATAACAGATAACAGAAAATGTAAGACATTACTGCACCGCCTGCGATTTGGCACAGCATGTATACGCAGTATTCTTTGTGCAGAATTAAGCGTGCCCCTAGTCCGCGGTGCTCTTGTGGCCAGCCAGATGAAGACGTGCACCACCTCCTTTTCGAGTGCTCAAGGCACAAAACTGCAAAGCGAAATTTGAGGGCAGATTTAATGCTATTCGATCGACGACTATTTACCCTAAAATAATGTATGGCCCATTGACAACAGTGGAGCTTCAGAGAAATGCGCTTGTCGCTTTAAATGTTTTCTTAAAAAACACCAGTATCTTTAGACTATATTAAATTTCAATGTCCACTGAAAGATACATGCATGATGTAGGTCTCAGCTTGTTAGGCTGTCAAATGTTTATGTACTATGTTATGTATGAGTATATTTACGGTCTGTACACCCGTATGTGAAACTGTGAAGTTTATGTGTTGTTGGACAATTCGAAGCACTTGTGTTTACATATACGACTGTATACACGTTCTTCTGGACTCACGTACACAACATTGCGATAATGCTGACACACTGTTTTTTCTGATATTTTTGTGTCCATTATGTAAGAAATTTTGTGAAAATGTCTTTCTTTACCAAGTGATGAAAAGTAGCTGGTGCCACTTAAAGGCACCAACTTCTCCTATTACATCATGTAAATAAAAAAAAAAGGTTTTCCGATTCGCCTATGGCTTGGAGCCCGTTGATGATGCATGGCTTAAGCACACATTCACATGCTTTGGCAACGTCCATGAGGATGGCAAGTATCGAAACGCAATTAACTCAGTAGGGCTGGACATAACTCAGTAAGTCCCAGACACTGTCCTGAGCGCTCAACTGCTGATGAAATTCAGTCAAACACAACTGTAGTTTTCTCTTTCTTTTTCAACTTGTCAGTTATTATTATTCATACCAGTATTTCCCTCTACTTCAATACACACGATGTTGGTGACACTGGCTGATACGAGGCCAGGTTCACAGGGTTCTTTTCAGAGGTTAGCCCTGGCACTACCCATGCTGTCTTCCACAATTATGCGATCTTTTCCGTGCTGCAGACGTCATTAAATATGTCTAGAAGAACACATCTTCGCTTGTAGGGCATATTTATCAACATCTGATTGCTGGTCCAAACAGGACCCACAACACAGTGCCGTCTTAGGTTGCTAAGTGCCAGATCCAACTCTCGAAAGGTGAATTGTAGAGTGTAACTAAGTTTAAAGGAGGTTCGCTATTCCTCCTAATGACCTGCCAAGTGAGTATATGTCTGGGAAGTCTCCTGCAAAGGCTTGTAAAGTGTTTCCTTCTTTACAGCAAGTCCTTCGAATGGCCTGTACTGGAGAACTTTCCAGGCGAAGTTGTTGATCACTCCCCATATCCTTGTCATCGCGGTAAACACTGCTAAACTTTCAAAGAATGCAGCCCACTGGCTTTTATTTTGTGTGTGTGTGTGTGTGTGTGTGTGTGTGTGTGTGTGTGTGTGGCGGCACCTTCCTGCCTTTCGTTCCTTCTTTTCGTGTGAGCCATTGCTTAAGGGGGTATGAGCCATTTATTGTCTTACGTAACGGACAGACTTAATTTTGAAGCAATTTAATTTTGAAGAATCGCAAGCGAATGCTGCTATCCACGCCGCCGAGCGAACTCGAGACATCGAACGCAAGCGACAATGGCAGACTGACAGCGGGCATTCGGTCAGTGACGTCGTTCTCTCCGTCGCAGCCGAACGTGTGTGGTGTAACCTCATAATTAAGAAATACGTTAATGAACCCTGGGGATTAACCCAGTAATAAACACCGGGGCCGCACGTTTCAGCTTCGCTGGGTAACCTTCTTCACAGAATGGAAGATACGACGATTTTTTTTTCTCATTAGCTTCCACTCTGCCTTTCCTGCGCGCAGTGCTAATGCTTTTTAGTTTCAGATCAGGAGTAGTAGCAACATGTCAACGAACAGATCACCAGCTGATTCACCCAACGCTTCCCTGTAAGTGTCCCAGCACGTTACATTGCAGAATCGTCGACCGTTGGTGTGAAAGCCGCTGATATTCGGGAAGATCGGGAAATGACCGCCATCCATTCTGTTTGGGGCTGTCGTCGATGATAAAAAAAGGTCTGTTGAATGTATAGCACGAGGTCTATTGCACTCCATGCATCCCGTGGGCTGAAGAAAGTCGGCTTGTTATTGTGCACCACAGACGAGTCCGCAACATACATGACTGCTATTTCATTGCCTTTATATGGCACGAGCACCATGCTCTGCCTCTGTACGTGCGTGCGCCCGCAGCGCAACTTTTGTAGACAGTTGGTTTGTTCGCAATCCTATTGAGTAAAAGCAGCTTCAGCCTTTATAGTTTACTGAATGCGGCTATATACAGGGTGTCCCAGCTATCACGCAGTACTATTAAAAAAATAGGAACGACGTTACGCGAGGCAAACCTATATAGTGCGTATTGTTTCCAGTACAGTGTAGTAGCCGCCAGTAATTTTTTCGTTACTGAGATTTAATTAGCTAATTGTAATTAATTATTTAACTCTAGAAGTACTGTCCTAATTATCAAAGTGTCAATGGTAAAGTTGTAGAGCAACATGATAAACTCCCGATACAGCTTTCTGGTTCTCAATACGTGCTACATAAATGTGTTTTTCCGAGTGTGAAAGAAGCCCGCGAATACACGCAGAATTGCCGCACGACTGACCGCTCGAGGCACTTTGCGTGTATTCGCGGGCTTCTTTGATGCTCGGAAAAACACTTCTATGTAGCACGTATTGAGCAACAGAAAGCCGTATCGGGAGTTTTTCATGTTGCGCTACAACTTTCTTATTGACACTTTGATAATTAGGACAGTACTTCTCAAGTTAGATAATTATTTACAATTAATGAAAAAAATCTCAGTAACGAAAAAATTACCGGCGGCTACTCCACTGTACTGGAAACAATACGCACAAGGTTTGCTTCGCGTAACGCCGTTCCTCTTTTCTTTTTTTAAATCGTACTGCGTGATAGCTGGGACGCCCTGTATAGCGGCTGTGGACTACCTGGTGCTGTTGTTGACGACGTTTTATTGCGATAGTAATTATACTGACACTATGTATATTTTTGCCATCGCCGCGTTGCCGTACTGTCCCGAATAAAGTGGAAGTGCGAGGAGAATGAGCGGCCCGCTCGCCGTATGCAGCGGGTGTGAGTGAAAGCATGCGGGGGCGAGCCGAAAAGGATGGTGTCTTGAAGCGCGCTGTGTTCTCGCGCGCTTAATGTTGGAAGTCACGGGATCGAGTGCGCCTCGGACTTGAGAAGCAAAGCGCGCGTCTCTTGTAGTCCAGCCGTGGCTGCTGCGGGTGCTAGGTCGAGGACGAGCCGAGGTGACTGGTGGATTCACGCACATCTATGGTTCAAAATCGCGTAATCTGAGTTTTGGAGACGCGGCGCAGTTAAAATGATGAAACGAGCGGGAGCACGAAACGTTCGCTTTGGGACAAGCACGCGCGCTTCCCGCTGCCGGCACTCCTCATCACGCCAGGTTGCGACAGCGAGCGTTCGCGGTCACCGAGAGAGATTATAGTTCATGTTTGTCAGTGCGCGAATGATACAATCGGAATGTTTGCTGCAATTTATGCAGCCTATAAAATTACGAACATTACTTCGTTCATTTGTCTAATAATTTCACATCGCTGTCAATGTTTCGCCTTTCGGGTAAGCTGCGACTTTTATTCGCCAGCTTACGCCAGTGTAAAATCATCACGGGTTAAATGCGTTCCTGCGAACGGACCCATCAAAGCGATTTGACATTTTGGGGGAAGTTCAGTTAATGTAAGACTGAAAAGAAGCGCATCTTTGATACTATCTTTGGCAATTGTGTTTACGTGAGGGACAGCAAACCCACCTGATTGCTAGCCTTTCTCTTAATGCCTTGCATACACCTACTAAGAATAAACTAATTCGGTGGTTTTCTTTTGGTTGCGTTAGATTGATTTTATAGACGTAATTGCTTCGATATCGCTACATCACACCTAGGTACCTCATAGGTAAGAAGACGAGCATGAAGCCCGTCTAACTGCGGATATAAGTCATAACCATGAAAGGCAAGCACGCGCTACAGTGCTGTCCCATTGTAAGGTGACAACGACTACGTTACAAATCTTTTAACATGACAAATGCGTGTCTTCTGTGCAATGTGCGCCAGTAAAGGGCAGCAAATACAGGCCGGCTGTCGCCAATAAGTATGAAGTGTGCGCTTCATACCGTTTCTCCAAAAGATCTGAAGGATATATCTTGCACGCTGTTTTATAATAGACAGTTTTAAAATAGGAAACCAATACTTGGGGCCCCAAAGAGCTTTGCGTACGCTGGCTTTGGGTAACACAGGAGATACGAGCTTCAGAAGTGTTTTTCACTACCTATTTACTTCTTGCGCTTGCGGTGCCACAAAAACAAAATAAAAGATGATATGACCTGGCATTGCAGTTCGGTATACGTTCTTAGGTTCCCAATAAAAATTCTGAGTGTTAATACATTATCGGCGGACAATTTATTATGTTGATTATGAGTGGGTATCTTATTAACCGCCATCAGCCAAGGCAATCCAAGTTCGGTTCCGCAGTCGTAAACATCCAGCTTTAGGTCTATACGAGTTCTCAATCGCCAACCGATCAGAAAACAGGTGCAATTTATTGCTGAATCTTTATGATCTGCGTGAGACAAGAAAAGGTGATAGCCTACATCAGCATTTGTTTCTTACGACCGTCACTAGTTACAGAGAAAACAGATCAGAGCCCATATACACAAAGACCTCTTACGCTAGAATTGTTCTTAAAAAATGCTAGGCAATCCTGCTGCTGGCCATATTATTAGCGAACGTGGACGAACAAAGGCACATAGCGCTTACGAACCGAAATGTTTGTGATAACGGACTCAGATTTGGTCTGAGGCGATGGCCGCCGCTTTCATAGGTGCCGTCATGACTATTCACTCAAAGCTTGTGGGCCAAGTTTGAGGCGGCGCGCTTATATATATATATATATATATATATATATATATATATAACAACGAGAACAAAGGGAACCGAGGGGCCCGGTTTTTAATCGGGCCCCTCGGTTCCTTCTCTTCCCGTTCATTAAACAACGAGGGTGTCGAATCCGGCAATATTGATGCCTCCAGGTAGCATGTGTGGGTTTATTGACCTAGTTGCTTTCACCCAAAAGGATCACGTACTCGTGACTCCTGCGGCAGACAGGATGTTCCACATGGCCGCCAAGGTTTCTGAGTGGTAGCGCTGGCTAACATTCCCAGAGTTAGTTCTAGTAGTGCAGCATAAAAACCCCAGACAGTGGATGGGAAAACGGCGCCGCGGTATACTCCATCGGTAAGAGCATCGCACGCGTAATGCGAAGACGTGGGATCGTTCCTCACCTGCGGCAACTTGTTTTGTTCATCCAATTTCATTTCCATTAATTTATAATTTCTTTAATTCAATTAGTAAGTACATGTAATTTCCCCTATGTTGTCATTGGCGTCTTTGGCTTATTATGATCATCATCACCAGCCTATATTTATGTCCACTGCAGTATGAACGCCTCTAACTCTGATCTCCAATTACCCCTGTCTTGCGCTAGCTGATTCCAGCTTGCGCCTGCAAATTTCCTAACTTCATCACCTCACCAATTTTTCTGCCAACCTCGACTGCGCTTACCTTCTCTTGGTATCCATTCTGTAACTCTAATGGTCCACCTGTTATCCATCCTACGCATTACATGGCCTGCCCGGCTCCATTTTTTCCGTTTAATGTCAACTAGAATTTCGGTTATCCCCGTTTGTTCTCTGATCCACACCACTCTCTTCTTGTATCTTAACGTTAGGCCTAACATTTTTCGTTCCATCGCTCCTTGTGCGGTCCTTAACTTGTTCTCAAGCTTCTTTGTCAACTTCCAAGTTTCTACCCTATATGTTAGTACCGGTAGAATGCAATGATTGTACACTTTTCTTTTCAACGACATTGGTAAGCTCCCAGTCAGGATTTGGCAATGCCTACCGTATGCACTCCAACCAAATTTTATTCTTCTCTAAATTTCTTTCTCATGATAAGGGTCCCCTGTGAGTAATTGACCTAGGTAAACGTACTCCTTTACAAACTCTAGAGGCTGACTGGCGATCCTGAATTCTTGTTCCCTTGCCAGGTTATTGAACATTATCTTCGTCTTCTGCATATTCATCTTCAACCCCACTCTTACACTTTCTCGGTTAAGGTCCTCAATCATTAGCTGTAATTGGTCCCCATTGTTGCTGAATAGGACAATGTTATCTGCAAACCGAAGGTTGTTGAGATATTCGCCGTTGATCCTCACTCCTAAGCCTTCCCAGTCTAAGAGCTTGAATACTTCTTCTAAGCATGCAGTTAATAGCATTGCGGAGATTGTGTTTCCTTGCCTGACCGCTTTCTTGATAGGTATCTTTCTACTTTTCTTGTCGAGAACTAAGGTTGCTGTGCAATCCTTGTAGGTATTTGCCAAGATATTCACGTATGCCTCCTGTACTCCTTGATTACGCAATGCCTCTATGACTGCTGGTATCTCTACTGAATCAAATGCCTTTTCATAATCTATGAAAGGCATGTAGAGAGGTTGATTGTACTCCGCAGATTTCTCGATTACCTGATTTATGACATGGATATGATCCATCGTAGAATATCCCTTCCTGAAGCCAGCCTGTTCTCTTGGTTGGCTGAAGTCAAGTGTTGACCTGATTCTATTGGAAATTATCTTGGTGAATATTTTATACAATACTGAAAGCAAGCTAATGGGTCTATAATTCTTCAGTTCTTTAACGTCTCCCTTCTTATGGATTAGTATAATGTTGGCGTTCTTCCAGCTCTCTGCTACACATGAAGTTGTGAGGCATTGCGTATAAAGGGCCGCAAGCTTTTCAAGCATAATATCTCCTTCATCTTTGATTAAATCTACTGTTATTCCATCTTCTCCAGCAGCTTTTCCCCTGGTCATGTCTTTCAAGGCCCTTCTAACTTCAGTGCTAGTTATAGAAGGAGCCTCTGTAACCTGTTCATCACTACTTCGAATGAAAGTAGCTTGGCTGCCCTTGGCAGTATAGAATTCTTCCGCTGCTTCTACTATGTCATCGAAATTGCTGATGATATTACCCTGCTTATCTTTCAGCGCATACATTTTGCCTTGTCCTATTTCAAGTGTTCTTTAGACTGATTTCATGCTGCGTCCATATTTTACTGCTTCCTCAATCTTTTCCCCGTTATAATTTCGGATATCCCTCACTTTCTCCTTGTTGATCAGTTTCGACAGTTCAGCGAATTCTATGTGATCTCTCGAGTTCGACACTTTCATGTTTTGCCGTTTTTTTTAATAGGTACTTTGCTACTTGGGAGAGCTTACCTACTTACTGGTTGGTTGTCTTAGTGTCTTACCTCCCACTTCAATTGCTGCTTCTGAGATCAGCCTAGTTACTGTTTCATTCATTACCTCTATGTTGTCTTCATCTTCCTGTTCTAAAGCTGCATATTTGTTTGCGATCACCAGCCTGAATTGGTCTGATTTTACCCCTACTGCGTCTAGGTTAGCCTGTTTCTTCTTGACTAATTTTATTCTTTTTCTCTTCAAATTGAGAGAAATCCTAGACCTCACAAACCTATGGTCACTGCACTTTATCCTACCTAGCACTTCTACATACTGCACTATGCTGGGATCGGCAGAGAGTATGAAATCTATTTCATTCCTTGTTTCTGAATTAGGGCTTTTCCAGGTCCACTTCCTGTTGTTGCGCTTCCTGAAGAAGGTATTCATTATTCGGAGCTTATTCCTTTCCGCGAATTCTACCAACATCTCTCCTCTAGTGTTTCTAGAATTGTTGCCGTAGTTGCCATTTGCTTGCTGACCAGCCTGCTTTTCCCCCACTTTTGCATTGAAGTACCCATTACTACAGTATACCTTCCTGATTGCTTAATTCAACATCTTCATAAAACTGTTCTATTTCTTCGTCATCGTGACTGGAGGTTGGGGCATAGGCTTGTCCTACCTTCATTCTATACCTCCTATTAAGCTTTATTACGACGACTGCTACCTTCTCATTAATGCTGTAGAATTCATCAATGCTGACCGCTATGTCTTTATGGACTAGAAATCGTACCCCGAATTCTCTCTTATCTGAAAGACCTCTGTAGCAGAGGACGTGGCCGTTAGCCAGCATTGTATAAGCCTCACCAGTTCTTGTAACCTCACTAAGGCCAATAATATCCCAGGCAATACCTGATAATTCTTCAAATAGCCATGCTAAACTGGCCTCACTCGATAGGGTGCGAGTGTTGAACGTTGCCAGGTTTAGTTTCCAGTGGCGGCCTGTCCGGACCCAGAGATTCTTAGTACCCTCTGCCACGTCGCAGGTCTGACCGCTACCTTGGTCAGGTGCTCCGCAGCCGCTGGGGACTGAGGGCCATGGGTAAATTGTAGAGTTATGAAGGAGGTAGTGGCCGAATACTGCACCAGGGAGGCCAATTCCTGTTCTGATTAGGGAGTGGCTTTGTTGAAGCTTAGTGGGCCTTCCTAATTTGGCTGCACCCTGACTAGTATACCCCCACTAGCTCACGGCGATATTTTTCTTCTTTTTTTTTGCCGGTTCAGGTGCCACTCCATGCCTGAAAATGTAGTGGACTGGAAAAAAAAAAATGGAACGTAACACTACACGTCTATGCATACAACACCAAAATCTTCCAACTTAACTGCACAATGACCCTAAATCATTGAGAATTGAAATGTCAGATGTTGGTACTCTAATCCGTTATTAACACACGTAATGGTGCCACTGAGAGCCTCGTTGACATCACGGATTTCACGGATGTACTGTTAGACTCGCTTTCATTTTGCGGTAACAACTCTTGCGTGCGACTCACGCATTAAAGAACCATTACGCGTTCAAGACCACAAGAAGATGCGCGCTTATTTATAAGTACTTCCACGCACTAAATGAAACTCAAATACTTCGAAGAGAAAATAAATCTGTAGAGTATACCATTATTAAAAGCGATCCGCACAGCCCGTTTCTAAGGCGCGGTACTCTCTACGTGCATGCGGGAGTAACCATCCGGCGATTTCTAAATTCAGCTGAAGTAGACTACAGAATAACCAGTATCTAACCTGATACAGCGTTATTTTCAGAACTCGCGAAATCCGAAAAGATAGTCTTAGTTTAACGGAAACTCACGCTAACTATCTGCATATCTCTGCGTAAAAAACCACTGACGTTATCCTTTCTCGAGCATTCAGCTATCAAGTTTTCCTGAAAGCAAACATCAAATTAGCTCGATAATTTATCTGCCTCTACCACAATCAGAAGAGACCAACACTGCTCTCTGCCTAACAGAACGTTCCTAAAACTCAAAGTTGTTCCAAGGTATCCTCAGAGAAATGAATAATAATGAATGCAACTTACCAAACGTGCCTCGAAAGAAAAGCACTAGTGTCAAACAAAACATGACTTGTCACGAACTCGCGCAAAAGCATCGCTCATCAACTGGCGCAACTTGCGCGTGACCTACCAAACTATATCGCTTCTTATGATATATATATATCATAGCGTGCCTGATGCAAATTCTAAACGCCGTTTTCGTCTCACGTATTCGCACTGGTGACGCTATTTCGTGACCAAAAACGTCGGCCATCTTTATTCTAAAACTATCTCTATTGTTTTTGAAGCTACAAGTGCAACACATATATGAATCAGGCCAGCGCCCTTTTAGTTTCTCCGCACTGTACAGTTATACAAGATAACCTGCGCGAAATTAAAAGAAGTGCTCGTCTAGAATGTTCCTTTTGGCGTGGAAGAGAAACAAGTAGACGTCACTTCTGCTGCCGTCACTTCAACAGCAATAACGGTGGTCGCAGTTTGTGTCGAGTGTTGGCTAAAGACATACTATATATACCGTCTGAGGTCAAGAGGCCCTACATAGACCAGCGTTTGACCAATGCAACCACAACAAAACGAAGTGAAGGAACTGCGTATCCAGATAGGAAAGCAGCTGCCATGACAGTCTGTGGTCCTTCGTCAACGTTACAGGAAGTGCAATTTATTTTCTTCCCCGCGGTGTCATAACTCCGAAATAAAGACTACGACCCCCCCCCCCCCCCCCCTCCCACTCCTCCCTGAAGAGTGCTCTTGCGAATCTCCGCGAGAGCACTGTTCGGGCTGTAGGAGGTACTCTTATCCTCCCAATCTAATACTCTGCAAGGCGGGATTATGGAGGACATTTGATCATGATGACAACCGTTGTTCTTGGCGCACAAAAGACGTCATGCAAACAGAGAATTGTCCTAGTAAAGATAATGCGCATAGCCACTGGTGGCACTAGATAAGTTTGCAGCGACTGCTGTTTGTACTTATGGAAGGTGTGTACAAGAGTGGATGGAACAATCAGTGGTACTTACGCTCTCCAATATTTCCTGATGGATTGGTTTCACTGGCGGCCCTTCCCTCTCTGTTCGGTAGATGTTCCTTTACTCTCGCTCCGGCGCTGTGGGGCTCAGAGGTTTGCGTAGCTGACCCCCAGTGCTCATCTGCTTCGAGAAAGTTTCGGAGCGAAATGAGTCGGTCCTGTCCTATGCCACGTATCATGACACGCGAGATCATATCCCACCCCAGTCGCTACGCAGAGAACATAATGACTGTGCATGTCGTTCTGAACATCGAGAACTGTAGGACGACGCTAATAAGCCGTACGAGACATTACCGACAATTAGTCGATTCGCGAAATGCACCGAGGGAACGCTGCAAACAATTGACGCAACGCCGCATTTACGCAGTTTGCGTACCTCCTGTAATGACGCATAGTTGAAAGGGTTAATCTCCTATGAAGACACGCGATATCGTTGGTGATAGGTTTAGTTGCAAGGATTCCCGCTAACTTCTACGGCACATTCTGGGATACTGTACGCGGCTTTCTGGCGCTGTTTTCGTAAGTTATTTTGTATTTAGATCAGACTATCAACTGCTTGCCCACACGATAAAGACTGGGATTCACAATAGGCTGCTTTCTTTGTGCCGGAAAGGCGCTCGGGCATTGTGCGCAGCAGTGCGTGTAGCGTGACCCCGGGAAGAAATGCTGAAGCAACGTATCAAGGGCCGGATGCGGCATCCTTTCGGTGGCGCCCAAGACGTCGACGATATTGTACAACTTCGTAGGTTTTTGGCCCTTTTGACCCTGCAACTGAGAAAACTATGGATTCTCTAAAAATAGGACAATGTGCGAGAAAACTTGGAACCATTGATCTCCGAAGGAGAGAGAGAGACAGAGAAAAGAATGTGTCCATACTAGCCCCGATGGCGCAACTTGTTAACACATTTAACGCATAGTATTACGCTCGCTAATCGAGACTGTGCAAACTTGTTTTTGCTTTCTCGTGTTCCAAGTTCCTTTCCGAAGTCTTATCGTCAAGCTTCTTTATTTCGTTCTTGATCGGATCTTACTCGTTGAAGAGGGAGATAGTGAGTGGGAGAAAGAAGGAAACCGAATCAAAGGTGGTTATTGTTGAGAGCTACAGGTGAGTTTAGGTTGAAAATCGTCGCTGCCAGTTACTCCGTTTAAGTGTCTGTTACACAAAACAAGGGTTCAAGCTACCACAACTAAAGGAAAGCGATGTCGATTGGTACCAAAACGAGCAAGAATGGACGCAAATGGCTCTTTCAGTCAAATTACCATTTTACGGTGTTTTCACTTTCGGAGTGCCCGAGAGGGCTTCTTTCGGCAGTGAGTTAGCTTTCTCCTTCTCAGAAACGCTATGATGGAAGGTAAGAATTAGGAACTGAGTGTGAATTCTTTCTTTCTGAGTTCCTTAACGTGCACCAGCGCATGTCGCAAAACTTTATGAGGACACACACCCGAGAACATGGTCAGGACAAGACCTACCGCTTCTAGGTAGTGCCAACGTAGAATTTGCGTACAACGGCACTATTGCAAAGCTGCCTCTCGTTATTGTGAAGGGCACCGGATCCAGCCTCTTGGGCAGTTTGCTGCAAAATCGAGTGCAAACTGTTTGCCCTCCAACCTGCCTACGAGAGGAAGCGCGACAAATTGTAAGAACAGGGTATCATTGAGCCCACGCAACATTCAGACTGGGCCACACCACTGGTCGCAGGGAAGACGTAAAACGGAAGCCTGCGTCTTTGCGGGGACTACCGGTTCACCGTAAACTTGGCGACAAAATCGTCCTCGTACCCGCGGCCAACACCACAGGAAGTCTTCGGTATACTACGTGGAGGAACCATTTTCAGCACCCTGGACCTAACCTAAGCGTACCAGCAGCTGAAGGTGAGCGAGAAAACTTCAGAAGTGCTCACTTTTAACACCACTAGAAGACTGTACAGGATTAAGCGACTATCATTTGGAGAAGCGGCCGCCCCAGCAATTTTCCAAAAGTACATGGAATCCCAGCTTTAAGGAATTCCTGGCGTGTGCGTCTATTTGGACGATGTAATCATAAGTGGTGCAACCAGTGAGAAACATGCATCTTGTCTAGAGCTTGTTGTGGAAAGGCTTGCTAGCGCGAACCTCCACTTGAGCATGAATAAGTGTTGCTTCGTGGTGCCTGAAGTGATATCTTTAGGTCACCTGATCGATACCGAAGGCATTCACCCCCATCAGCGACAAGGTATGGGCCATCACGGAGGCACGCGCTAGAAACCAACAAGCAGGATCTGCAATTCTTTCTTGGGCTCCTAATGTTCTATGATTGGTTCTTCGAACACTTAGCAATGGTGGCAACGCCATCAGAAAGCATTTGAAGCCTTGAAAGAGCTGCTCCGTGACAGTGCAGCGCTCAGGCACTACGACGAGACATTACCCTTATTCTTGGCATGTGACGCGTCGCCCTACGGCGTGGGTGCAGTTCTCTCACAAAGAGACGATCAAGGCAGAGAAGCAGCGATCGCCTTCGCTTCCCGCACGCTATCACCTGCAGAGCGCAATTATTCTCAGCTTGATCGCGAAGGACTGGTCATCGTCTATGGTGCCTCGCATTTTCGTCAGTATATCGCGGGCAGACATGTGACAATTCTAACTGATCAGAGGCCGCTTTTGAGCATCCTGGAGCCCCTGAAGCTCTGTCGCCCCGTATGACCCGATGGTGCATTAAGATGTCGGCGTATGACTATGACCTCGTCTACCGCCCCGGAAGCAAGCACCAGAACTACGACGCGCTGAGCCGCCTACCCCTCAGTGAAACCATGGAGGACCCGCCTCAAGTTGGCTGCGTGTTGATGTTCGTAGAGCTACCGAGGCCTCCGCTAACAGCCGACATGGTCGCAAAGGCCACACAAGATGACTCGACGTTGTAGAAGCTGTACAAAGCTCTGAAGGAAGGCAGCGTTCAAAAACTCGAAGACAACTTCAACGCTTTCGCAAGAGAGCTATGGAGTTGAGCTGTCATCGTGGTTGCATCACGCTGGAATCATGAGTTGTTATTCCAGCCCACTTCGCCCACAAGCCACGCTATCATCCACGCCGGACATAGAGGCGTGGGTGGCTCTATGAAGAAGTGCACCTGCAGCTACATGTGGTGGCCGGGAATAGACAAGGATATCGAGACATTTGCGGCAGAGTGCACAGCTTGCCAGACCAATCAACGCACTCCACCACGAGCCACAGTTCCGGATTGGGACAGACCGAGCATACATTGGCACACCCTTCACCTCGATTTTGTAGGCCCAATTGAAGGTACCAGATTTCTGGCGGTTATGGACGCCTACAGTAAATGGGTTGTTCGCCATATGAACGAAACAACATCGACAGCTGTCGTTGATGCCCTGCGTTCATTGTTTGCAACGTTTGGACTGCCCCACAAAGTGGTATCAGACAATGGAACCGCATCGTGTCAGCAGAAATCAGGAAATTTACAGTGACAACGGCATCATGGCGCTAACATCTGGTCCGTACCACCCAGCCACAAACGGACAGGCGCAATGCTACGTTGGAGAGCTACAACGCGCTCTCGCAAGAGACCCTACAGGGCCAGTACAGCGGCGCTTCGTACGCTTTCTGTTCAAACAGCACACAACTGTGCAGAATACGACGGGCTAAACCCCCGCAGAGCTAATGTTCTCCCACGAGCTGCGAACACACATCTCGGTTGTTCTGCCAGAACCACCTTCAAAGGCCGCACGAGAAATCGAAGACGCTCCGCACTGCCGGAAACTCGAGAAAGGGCAGCAAGTGCTTGCCCGCCAGTTTCAATTAAAGCCCAAGTGGGTCCCCCGCATGGGCTTGATATCTTGGCTAGTCGACGTCAACGGGACGGTTATCCGCCGACACCTCAATCAGCTACGCCGCTTAAGAGCACATTCCCCGCCGTCTGACACCGCCAAAGGCAGCCAACCTGAGGCTTCTTTCAACATGGCTTGGCTATCATCAAAGGAACATGACGCTCCTGAACCGACTCTTCCGACGCAGCCAGTGGATCCGGCTGAGAAAGCCAGCCTCAGGTGCGACAACACGGCGCCCGCCCAGCGAAAGTCGAGATGACAGCGACGCCCTCCTGACCGCTCAAGCACAAAACTAGGGGGGGGGGGGGGGGTTGCTATGTCTGCAAAACTACTATGTATACGAGATCCCTTTCTTCCGCTCGCACCAGCCGAGAACGACGCACCCTATCCCCGTCGGAGGCTCCCGAGAGACACGAGAGCAGGCGCCAGAGGGCAACCACAGACGACTTCGGACCGCACTGCGCGCAAGTCCGTATGAAATAAACTCCGTTACATGTTCCGAACGCCTTTTATTGCGATAGCAATTATATGGACACTTCAACCAGATTTCTGCCGTCGGCGTCGCCGTCGGGGGCAGCTTCTACTCTGCCAACAACTACGCTTGTACTGGCTATGGTGGCGGTCGCCCGCACCATCTCTTATCTCCACACGGCTCTGACCTTTGTATGCGCTGTGCATTCGTCGCTCAATTTCCGTTGAAGTGATAGACCGCACGAACCTTTGTCCGCTGCGGCGGCTGCGCCTGCTGCCAGCGTTTTGACAGTCATTGTCTGCGGTCATTTAGTGTGATCTATTCATGTTTGCTTGTGCGCACTGACACCACGCTTGTTAATTCAGTTAGTAAGCGAATGTGTCCAAGTTTATGCAGCCGATAAAACTACTATCCCTACTCCGAATAGCTCTCTACTAATTTGCTATCGCAATTGATGCTTCGCCTTTCGGGCGAAACAACGACATTTTTTATTACGGCTACCGCGGACATAACATCGGCCTAATAATACATAATTAGTGTGTGCACGTCATATTAGATGGGGTGTTTTCGCGGTTCTCGTGATGTCGCGTGACAAACAGAAGAAGTGGGGGTGGCCCGAAGTATATTTTACCTATTGTGGAGGGCAAAATGGAACGGGAACAGATTGGAATAACTTTACGTTATAGCGCCGCTAGACTCAGTGGCTTGGATGACAGATCAATCTTGGAGGAAAGTGTCATGCGACTTTCGCCTAAGCATTCTTGAATGCACTAGGACACAAAAGCCGTATTGCATTTCTTGAAGGGGACTGGTTTGCACGAACTAGCCGAGTGACACGGGGACTCCCCTGCGTCTTCTCTGGACCTAAATAAAGTTATTTCACTCACTCACTCACTCACTCACTCACTCACTCACTCACTCACTCACTCACTCACTCACTCACTCACTCACTCACTCACTCACTCACTCACTCACTCACTCACTCACTCACTCACTCACTCACTCACTCACTCACTCACTCACTCACTCACTCACTCACTCACTCACTCACTCACTCACTCACTCACTCACTCACTCACTCACTCACTCACTCACTCACTCACTCACTCACTCACTCACTCACGCCTGTGATTGTTAGCGACCATTCCTCTGTGAGTGTTTTCAGAGTGACTGCCTCTTTATTCTATATTTTGTCAATCCTGCTTATCTATTCATCCCCGCCCGCCAAGCGTAGGGTAGCCAACCGGGCACGTTCTTGGTTAATATCGCTACCTTTTCCTCTTCGTTTCTCTCTCGCTCTGTCCCTCGCCATAGATGTTGAAGATGCTGCCGCGTTAGAGACCTTGCGCCAGGTCACTGAACTCGGTGGTATGCAAACCTGATCCCATGTTCCACCCAGCATGGAGGTCAACATTGGCGTTATCTACGACGTCGACGAGGCTATTTGAAACGCAGATTTACGATAGTTATTAAGCAACCTACAAATCGAGCTGTTGTCACACATGTTTCTCACATCGGCAAGCCACGCTGTGTGAAGGTGATTTTCAACTGTGAATCGCTTCCGTCACACGTCAAGGTAGGCCATTTTCGGCATATAGTCTATTTATTCATACCTGGACATCTCTATTGCAGAATATGCATGAAGCTTGGACACACGTGAGTAGTGAGTGCAAGAATGGGACGGCGTGCCCCCGTTGCTCCGAGCGTCATAGCACTGACTGCAGCAAAGCCACCACTCTGAAGTGCCCTGACTGTTTTGGGCCCCATGATGCCTCCTGAAAGGTATGTCCCCTTATTCAAGAAGAAATGAATTTATTGAAGCAGACGGCAAGGGACCAATCGTCTCTTCGAGAAGCTGCCGATATAGTTCAAGAACGACACTGACGATACTCCTGTTGCGGATGATCCTCAAGAACCCTTACAGCATCAATGATGTGCGTGCCACATCCTTTGCCACCCAGGTCGATTTGCAAGGCGAAAGGACCGCGTCGAACTCCTTATCCTGAGAACCTTCCAGAGGAAGGCCAGCAGGTTGCCATCATACTGCAGTCAATGGTCGATGCTCTTCGCATGATTTTTACCAAGCTAGAGACACCGTCAGCTCGAAGCGCCTTACAAGTACTGAACGCCCTGTATCCAGCGCTTGCATGATTTCAGTAAGTATCATAGATCGCCTGTGGTCGTAATTTCCGACAGAAGTAAGATGTTTAGCTATGCGCCAGTGAATGCTAGAGGCATTATTTCTCCTATTTCATGCTTACATCGGTACGTTTTCACAAATCCGACTCCAACCTAACCTATCAAGTTCTGTTACACTATGCGGCTACGAATTCATCAACTATTTAACGTGCGGTGAACAAAGCAGTGGTCGTTTATGTCTGCAGACCACTGTTCCATCAATTCAACGATGTGCGACGACCACAGCAACGAACTTCACATTCAACGTGCGGCGGCTACAGTGAAGTGTTCACTTACATCCGCACGGACTGACATGTTCTCCGTGCGGTGCAGATCCCATGCCAAGAACCAATACCTCAATATTAGAAACCGGCCTCTGCAGACCTCAGTGACTAACTGTGGTGTCGATATGCACCTCCGGATGAAGCGGCACCCTCAGCGTTCTCTCATTTTCCTCTTTTTATTTTTTAACACCCTTGCTCCCTCCGTGGCGTGGCAAACCGGACGAGTGTCTGGTGGACCTCCCTGCATTTCCCTTTTCTATTCTCATCTCTCTCACGAGTATCAACCAAACTCTACCAGCCTTCTCGGCTGTGAAAATGAGCTCTGGTTGTGTTTGCTTTACGCAGAAACAATGTTTCAATTTTCAACTTTCATTGAACTGCCAACGATTGCTGAGTGGTAAAGATAACGAGAAAATGTTTCTGAAAGTCCTATCAATTCGTTGCTCACCTTCTGTAGAATAAAAAAAAAATGGTCTGTTGTCCGCATTCTCCTCTTTCTTTGCAGCATGCTGCTGCAGCAAATACTTTGTGTCAACGTTCTCGCCTCAAGCTCCGTTAGTAGAGAGTTGAAGAAATGGTAGACGCAAACGTCTGTTATACGCAAAAGAGATCACAGCGTGCTTAAGAAGCCGCGCGGTGGCACTGTGTAGCTCTCTTAAATCCGATACCATCCGTTAGTTTTCGGTTCGGTATATCTAAATCTTCCCAGTGCGGAAGGCATCACTTCACTCGCTCTATCTTAACACGGCTAGAACAGCAGCCTATTTATGCCGTTACAGTTAACGTCTATAACCCATATGCACTACGTGTGTCTTGTCCTTCCTTTCGTCCTTGTCTCGTAGGGGGATTTACACGCCTGCAATGCTGAACCAACTCGTACAACTTGCTGTGCTGTGTCTACAGCCTGTTCTCTTTATTTTTGCAGATAACAGCCAGAAATCGCACGCCGCGGACATCGCGTTTCATGCGAGGACTGCCGCATTGATGGTACTGGCATGCTCCGATTGGCTGGTGTTACGGGCCGGGGTTTGGTAAACCTTCAACAGCGTCTGCTCGGAGCTCGAACCAGGCTGACCATCGGAGAGTGTCCGGCAGGGAAGACGAAGCGACGTAAAAACAAATAACACAAGTTTAATACATAGTTACGGGTGAGCGGTGTGCTCAAAAGAAAACATACAAGAAACGTTCAGCGTGTATGCTCCTGCACGCTAGGGCAAAGCAAAAGTGTTCTTCACGTGGCAGCTTGCTGGCTTTTTTTATGCCCTCCACCGTCCGGGCATTCTCCTTCTCTGGTGCCCACACTGCAGAGGAAGCCTTGTTAGGACACGTCAGGGCAAACCAGACGAAGTAGTGAGGGTGGGTGACAGTGGTGAGGGTTGGTGGCCGTAGCGGGGTGAACGTCCCAAGCGGGTGTGAGTTGCCCCAAGCAGGGGTGAGCTGGTCGCAAGGCGGCACGGCAGGTCTCGCACATTCCTCGGACACATGCGGCGGACACGTCTGTTCATGTTGACGAGCGAGATCGTTAGCCACGCCGTTTCCCATGCGTTTGCACTTGTTCTGGGCATGGCCGGTCAAAGTGAATAGTAACACTGGTGGGCACCGTTTTAATACTATACAGCTGCTCGCGATCCGTACTAGCAAATCCAAGGTCTCGTTTTTCGGAAGGGCCATTCGATGTGCTTCTGGGGACAACTTGAATTGAAGGTAGTGCCACATGTGCTTAGAAGCGAAGGTCGACGTCCAAGGCGATGCAGCAGAGAGGCCCTAGAGTAAAGACCTCTTAGTCGAGGGCCTCTCAAAGGCTCTGTACTAATGCTGCTGAACGAAAACAAGAAGTCGTGCAACAGTGTATCAGATAGCAGACAACGAACTTGTGGACAAGCTGGTAAATGCGGCCCAAAACAATACGGAATTTCGGCTTATTCAATTCTCATTAATGGATACGCGTAGCGCTTTGAAATGCTAAAGAAATATGCATTGTATGCCAACTTCGTTCACTGAAAATAACAAGGAATCCATCCGTTGCAAAGTGGAACCTTGTCTTAATTACCCCTCGTATATAGAGCTTTCAAATAGACACACAAACGCTAATGTATCGACTGCGCATCACTATAAAAAAAGAAATCAGTACTTTATGAAATGTGTGCCTACCCCGGCTTGATCCTGCAGCTACGATAATGAGGACATTCGCCCATATGTTCCTCAAGTGCCCCTACACGCTTTGATTCAAGCGCGCTGGATCCGCGTGTCTAATTTCGGACGGCGCGGCTCTCCAAGCTTCCTCTACTTCAATAGTGGTGGCGCACTGCCTTTGGACTCCGTTGTCACGCCGTGTGGCGAATTTTTATCGCAGAAGCAGTGTTTCCCGAGTTATCTCGTAGACTTCCGTTTACCGGAAATGACGTCATCACCCGACATGTTCAACACAGGACAGCACATATACTAGGGGTTTATTTTTAAGCGGAACACTTTAGCCTTAAAAAAAAAAAAACTAACATCTAGGCTTCTGCCATCTTTGTAGATTGGTTACCTGGATAGGCGGACATTAGGGGCAAGGTAAATTTTGACGATAAGATGGTTAATTACCGAAATTGTGCTGATTAATGTTTTTAATTACTGACTTTAGGGCACAATTGTAATTGCGAAATGGAAGCTGAAAAGTAGTGAAGTCATGTCTGCTTAGTATAAATCCCAAGACTAGCACCACGTTCGAGAGATCCGTCCCCAAAATTTGCTTAAAAATGACTCGGTGTTTCAATTAAGATCGCCACAAACTGTTGGAGAAATGTTTCAGAAACTGCCAGCTGAAACGGCAATGTATTTCGCAGCACACTTTGAGGTCGCAAATCTTCGCTGTAACTCCAGGAACGTCATCGTCAACAATCTCTGTATCAAGTGCCTCGCACAGAGTGTGCATGGCTATTTCCGTGCGTATTAGTTGGCGCGTTCTTCGAAGTCAGAATCCCGTCACTTGATTCCTTAACCCCTGTGAAATGGTCGAAGTCACATGATATTTCCGCAAACTTCTCATCTGAAGCACCGAGCAACAATAATACCAGCCTTCCAAGACCCTTCAAACATTGAGGGATTAACAACTTCAGTGACCAGGCACTGTAAAGGGTGTAGCACTTGATCTCTAGCACGCTACCAACTATTCACAGGTTTACCTTTTGAAGTTCATTCTTCGGAATTCATTACCTGCGCATACAACCACCTGATTCTCGGCCCATCCCTCATAGTGGCGACGAGCGATGTTCTGAAGGAGCACCATCGTCATTATGGTGAAGGTGCCATTGTGGAGCCCGTTCTACAAACTTTTCCGGCGTTACAGTTCACCCACAGATTCACCCATCAACACCCTGTGCTATAGTTCGATTTTCTCGGTAGGACACAACAGATGAATGACAAAAAAAAAAAAGACCGGCCTTAAAAGCCACTTCAGTACAGATCTACGTACTTCACTACAGGTGCTGACGGTACAGAGACCAATTAATAATTGTTACAGTTTATCGACAACTCCACGGAAACCTTCCCTCTTTTTAAATGCGAAGCATTTCTTGCCGGCGGCTCTGTCCGTTCCTCCCGCGTCCCACACCCACACAGCGCATGCGCGTCCCCCTCCCCTCTCTCTTCTCTCCTACGCTCCCTTTCTCTCGTCTAGGAATCCTCTACGGAGCGGCGCCCGCGTGCCACACCCCCACAGCGCATGCGCGTCCCCTCCCCCTGTCTCTCTCCTCTCCTACGTTCCCTCTATCTCTCCTCTAGGAATTCGGAGCGGCGCGCACGACAGGTGGCGCGACAGCTGCATACTCCGCTGGGGGCGCCGCGGTAGTTCCGCGGTATGAAAATGACGGAGCGCGCGCGCCTCATTCTCTCTCCTGTGCAACGCCGCGATGAGCGCTCGGGCCGCTGCCACGAAATCATCTCCCGCTCAAGCTAACCATCTCCCCGCTGCTTCGCATCCACACATGGTTCGCTTTAGCGGGAGATGGAGTAATTTTTTCAGTTATCTAGAATCTCTTTATTCATTTGTAAATGACTGCGACCATACGGTTATCTGCTGAGGTGATTTTAACATTAATTTTTCTAGTTCAATATGCACCAAGGAATTTCAAAAATGCTTTATGAAAACTGCATCTATAACCATATAAAGTTGCCGACGAAGATAACGAATCATTACTCTGCTCTCATTGACCTGTCCGTGCCAAACCACAAGCCCCAGTATACTAAAGAAGATGTTTTCGCTTAGGACATTAGCGATCATCCTCCAATATTTTTATGTGTTAACACAGTAAAAAAAAAGTGAATATGAAAAGATTGGGAACAAGGCGCCCGTATGGGAGCCGGACGGTCTTGTTTTTCTTTTTTATTTTATTGGAAGGCGTCCTTTTACGCTTGACTAGCAGTAAAAAAACAGAAAAAAAACAAAAAAACATGCACTTATCGGCACGACTACGAAGTACCGAAAAATTCTACCATCACAGCTGGTTTCTTGCCGACGTGATATTATATCTACTGACTGGTCACCCATTCGCGATGTTAACATTGTATTGAACCTGTTTTAGATAAGCTCATGCATCTATACAAAAATTACTTCCCTTTGAAGACTTTTCGAGCTTCTAGAAAAATTATAACGCCATGGATAAACAAGACACTTTTAGGAGAAATCCACATAAAACGATTTATAGCAGAAGTTTATCAAACTCGAGGCATCTCAGAATCACCTGAATAAAGAATTAAAGAAAGCCAAGACCCAGTACCCCGAGAACAGTTTTGTGTCAGTCAGCCGTGATATGAAGTGTACATGGAGAGCATTAATGAAGTTCTAAACCATTCAAGTAATCAAACTGCGGAAGTGACATGGCAATTAATGGCGAATTTATGAGCGCGCATAATTTATCTGATATCTTGAATGGAAAATTTACCAATATACCTCTACTGTCAATAAGTGACGTGATACACGTAGAATCTAATACCAATTGTTCTCGTAGCAGCATGTTTCTCAAACCTGTTACGGCAGCTCAGATAGTGTAGAATTTTTGCATTGAATTACACTGCCAGTTGTAACGCTTAAGGCATACAAATAAAACCTTTGAAATTTGGCGTTGATGTGATAGTACCAGTCATAACGCATATATTTAATTTATGCTTCAGCTGGGAGCACTTCCTAAAAAAATGGCGATACATAAAAAGGAATTGACATGATTTTGGATAGTATTGTCCAGTTTCTGCGGGGACAATCTTTTAAACAGCTTAGAAAAACTGATTTTAATGCGACCTTCAGATTCTTTTACTAAAGCAAACATTCTATTCGATACGTAGTACGGTTCCTGCCTACATCGGTCAACATAATCTGCGTTACTTGACCAGACGAAGTGTACTATAAAGAATATAGACAATATGAAATACGTATTAGGTATATTTGGGGATTTTACAAAAGGATTTGATCCCCTAAACCAAAAACGACTAATTAAGAAGTTAGAAATTTACGAAATACCGGGCGACCCGTTACAACTAATCCAATATTATCTCATATAATTTTCGGTACGTAGACATGAACAGCAACTCTTCGGGCTTGCTCCCAATTTGCACAGGTGTACTGTGGGCAGCATCTCGGGACTATTTTTATTTCATCTGTACTTAAATACTGATCTGGATGAACAGATCAAATTCGTCATCTATGCTGACGATACCAGTATTTTTTTAGCTTCGGAAATTACCACAGAAATTTTCGATCGGGCAAACACCGCGTTAAGTAAGAGTAGTACGTGGGCAACTCAAAATGAGTTGGTGATTAACACAGGCGAAGCAAAAGCCGTACTGTTCAAGCAAAGGGAAAGGTAATTCCACCATGTCTAAAGCTGATATCTGATAACGGGACGGAACTCATAAATCAGTTTAAAACTTTTGGTGCGATATTTACCGCCAGCATGCCCTGAGTCAGACATTTAGAATAAAGGTTCAGAAAAGCTTGCGCAAATAACTGGACCGCTTTACAGACACAAAGATTATCTCACCAAAAGTATCTTATTACTCTTTTATAACACGTTTCTACTCGTTTCTATCACTCATAAATTATTGTATATTAGTTTACGGTACAACAACTATGTTAAATACTGAGAAGCTAAGTAAACTACACTGTGTGCTTCATACAGGCATCATCAACGGACTACGAGCCATGGGCGTCTCCATTGGATTCGTCCATGGATTTCTTAGAGATCGAAGTGTCCAGATTAAGCTCGGAAGTATAACTAACGAAAAGCGACGCATTTACCTCGGCGTCACACAAGGAAGTGTCCTATCTCCCTTGCTTTTTAACGTTGACATGGCCAGCCTTCCAGACCCACTTAAAGTAGCTCGGACGGCAGTTAAAATGCCAATCTACGCAGATGAAATCTGCATTTGGATCTCGGGGTACCCAGGGCGCAATATCCTTCGTCGCCGAAGGCGCTATAGCCCATGGCGCAATATCCTTCATCGAACGCCACTTATCGACGCTTGGCCTATCTTTATCAGTGGAAAAATCTGCCTTCATGCTTTTCCCAGGAGTGTGGCGCAAGTCAACCCGCCTGACGCTGAATATCAGAGGCCATCTAATTCTTCGTGTAACTAATGTTCGATTCGTGGCGTCACCAGCGACAGCAAGCTACTATGGCGACGCGTGGTCGAAAGTGTTGTGGCTTCGTCACTGCACAGAGCCGACGGACTTCGTCGCTTGGCAGGTGTACGTTGGGGAAACAATCCAATGTCCATGCTTAAACTGAACTGTGCACTAATAACAAGCCGCATTCTCTATCAGCTGTCGCTGATATCACCGTTATCGAGTTAATTCGAGCGAAGGTATGAAGTAACAGCGCGTAATGAACGCTTGTCCTGTGCAGCGCTGCAGCGCTTGTCCTGTGGTCTTCGTTCCTTTCTCGTCCTTGTTCATTACGCGCTGTTACTTCATACCTTCGCTCAACTATGAACCAACTAGCCCTCATCAAGTTGATACTAAAGCGAGTAAATTCGAACGCTTGGAGGCAGTGCCCAGAAAGGGACTTCGCTTGGCGATGGGAGTTCCACATAGCGCTTCAAACAAGAAGGTTACTAATGAAGCAGAGTCTCTTCTACTCCACCTTTTGGCATCTCAGGCCTTGCTGACGCAGCTATCAAGACTGGGCGAGTCCCGCGCAGGCACGACGCTCGGCTAAGAGCAAGAACTCGCTCCCATTCCCCATGGGGCGCTGAACGCCTTCCCATTTTTAGGATTGGAAGGGCCTAAACGGATTCGCCTCGACTTGCCATGGTCTTTTTCAGACGTTACCTGCAGCCTCAGTGTACCCCACCTACCGGCGAAACACCATTTGAACTGCCGAAGCAATGTTTCTCGTCCTGGACAACTTGAGCACAGCCTTTCAAAGCCACCTACAAGTGTACACAGACGGGCTGGTGTGGACACAAACAGATAGCTGCGCAGCGGCATTCTGCATACAGAACCCTTGGTGTGTCATGGTCTGGCCGCCTAGATCGTGCAGTTTCGTCTACAACAGTAGAAAGCGCCGCAATGACCGCCGCTTTGCGGAAACTACGGGGCTTTTCTGCACAAAATGTCGCGGTGCTGACGGACTCAAAGTCAGCGTTACAAAGATTACACCGTGGCCTTCCTCGAGATAAGTTTACGAGGCATCCGCCGCGGTAGCTCAGTCAGCTAAGGCGTTGCGCTGCTGAGCACGAGGTTGCGGGATCGTATCCCGGCCGCGGTGGCCGCATTTCGATGGAGGCGAAATGCAAAAACGCCCGTGTGCTTCCGTTGTAGTGCACGTTAAAGAACCCCAGGTGGTCAAAATTAATCCGGAGCCCTCCACTACGGCGTGCCTCATTATCAGAACTGGTTTTGGCATGTAAAACACCAGAAAGAAGAAGTTTACAAGGCAATCTCTGGCACTTATTAACTACCTAATGAACAAGGGATTTAATGTAAAATTTCAATGAATACCATCCCACGCAGGAATTGATGAAAATTAAAAAGTTCACGCGCTTGCACGCCTAGCGCTGACATGTGTACCAAAAGTGAAAGCGCCAAAAACTTTTCAGAACCCTAAGGATGCAATTCGCTTTCACTTTAGGGCGATCCACACAACTCTACACGAAGCCTGTGTGACTCATGGACTTAATCGCGAAAAAGCGACGTTGTTGTGCCGCATCAGAACCGACTCTGCATTCACCCCGGCATGGTTATTCAAGACTGGGCGTTGCGCTTCCCCGCTCTGTGACTTCTGTGGTGACATTGGCGACATCGAACATTTCATTTGGCTATGCCCGCAGTTTGACGCAGAAAGAAAAGCAATGGTGGACCACCTGCAAACGAGCGGTTTACGCACATGACCTTTGAAGACGTCGTTTTACCCGGAGGGCCCACGACAATCAGGAAGAAAGCGCAACGACTACTGATAGCTTTCCTGCGAGACACGAGGCTCATCGACACCTGACACACCCCTGATCTTAACTCATAGCAGGATCAGGCGGAAAAATTGCCGGCTATGTACACCAGGCCAACCCCGCCTGCTTCAACGTCATCACCACCACTACCACCACCACCTACACAGAAAAGTTAATATAACCCCTTAATTTATACAATTCCTCCCCTCCCTATTCGGTACAGCCCTTACTCAACAAACTAAGCTTGTCACGGGTTGAAGCCGTGTAGCTATAATTTGTGCAGTGTGCTAATAAACAATTTGAAAGACCATATAAATTATTTGTATCAAATTATTTGTGGTGTATTGTGTCCCATCACGGGGGTTGGGGGTTGGGGGTGGTGCTAGCAATTCTTTCTCCTGCTCCAGAGCCGGCGCGACGGTGTGAGTGGATGTGACGCACTGTTGTTTGCTTGTCGTCTCTAGCAGATGGCGAAAAGATGACGAAACGTTATAGTAGTCGCACATCTCTCGGTGTCACGAGGTTGCACTGGACTCGTCCGGGCTTCTTGTTGCCGTTTCTCCAACGTCGCTGCCTTAGGCTAAACGTCCAACGTTGCTGCTTTAGGCTTCTGCACTAGGCAATAGCGATATGAAATCGTACGTAATTAAGAAGTAGCCGAAATAAAGTGTAGAAAAGTTGGCTTGTCGAGAGCCCCACTAATTTATTCGCCGAAAAATGTAACTAACCTGTCATGCTCAATCACCGTTTCCCGCCTCCTGTTCGTCCCACTATATTGTTCCGAAGCCTTTAGAATTCCGTGTCTGCAGTTTAAAAAGAGTGATGAGACTCTTCGCAGAACACTTCCCTACGTATCAGAACCTGCTCATTCTCATCTTGATGTTTCTCATCTTGATGATTCTCATCAGCCTGCTCATCTCATCTTCCACAGCTGCGAAACAACGCCGCATCTCAAGCACAACTATTACTGTTTCTGATGAATCGAAGCCGACTTGCTCTGCCACAATACGTCAGAGGGAAACCACAAGCAGCATGTGCTCTTTTCACGAAGAAGGCAATACTTATTCAGCAGCTGCGGATGAGCCATGTACATTTGGAGACCAAACCACTTCGCAACAAAGAAACTTTCTTCCAGGTACAACACCCCAAGGAACCACTGACACTGCCGCAGCGTCGCAAACCCTAAGCGTCACACTCTGTCATATGACAATAGCGCCTATTCATCATGTCGTCGCAGCAGCCTCAGAAGAGCCTTCTGTGGAGCCTGGCACAATGCTTCTGCCACCAGACAAGTCTCCCACAAGCGAGAAATGCACCAGATACCCACCGATTACTGCGTCGATTTGCAACACAAGTCAAAGGTCAAATCTGATGGAAACTCAACCTCAGCAACTCCCGCCGCAACATCAGAAAGTTCAACATCAACTCCATCAATAACTTCAGTGACCCCGACGACGGCTTCGACATAATCGATGACGAAGAGCATCACCGAAAACCCAGATTCAACAAGAAAGGCGTGAACGCGCAAGCCAGCTAAACCCAAGGCAAACCCAAGTAGGTCGTGTCCCACGAAACGAACATCACCAAGGACCTTTACAACATGACCAGTCAAGACTGCGCCTATTGCGGGGACAATCGCGACGCCACCATATGAGACGGCGAAGAGGACCATGTTCTGGCCTCAGAAACCTCGAACAACAAGCAGCCATTTCAGGAAACGCGCATCTCAAACCATCAGAACCGAGGAAATTAAAGCGCCCACGGTACATCTCACGTGAGCGCTCTATCCCAATAATAACTCGCAACGTGCATCCCTTCATCCGCACTAATTTCAAGAACAACCACCGCTCCTGCTACTTCAATGCACTTTATCTGTACACACTTGCATCAGGCGCTCAACGCATACTACGATCAGTGTTCACGAGCTACGGCACATGCAGACGTCGTCCGGTACGAAATAGTCAGGCTCGTCCACCAGAGCTATGCATCAAGTTACCGGATCGCTACACGTTTCTTTGAAGTTGTCAAGGGTTACAGAGCCATGTTGGACTAACGCACATTCTTATTCTTTGCATTCATCCGCCCTTGCAACTATGACTCTCTCGAGGGGAGGGGGAAGCGTGTGACGTACCGCACAAGGACGGTGCGGTGCAATAGTGGGGAAAGAAAAAGACGAAGAATAAAGACAGTGTTCGGGCGACCATGTTTGTCTCCGTCCGCAACCTCCTGCTCGCGTCACATATATACGAGATGTCTGATGTCATCAGGGAAGTGAAAAGGGCAACTTTGCACGACAATGCTGCATGTTTTTTTTTTATCAAGGTGCATGCATTTATGACTCAGCACGTTAGCAAAATGGGCTCATTCTGCCGTAAGGTATATTAGAATTGGAGTCTGTATGTTCGATCTGTCTTGCTGCCACTATTTTAGGTGAAGGCAGATTTCTGTGTTTACAGAAGTGATGATATTACTTTAGGGGTGTGCAAATATTCGAAAGTTTGAATACGAATCAAATAGTCCTTGCCATTACTATTGTATTCGATTCGAGAATTCACTATTCGAAATTGCGAAATATCCGTTAATTTCGAATATTTAAAGGATAAACATAGTTATTGGGATTCTCAAAGGGGTGATAGCGTTAAGGATGAGAACTGTTAGGAATAGTTCGGCTGCAGGGGAGCTGCAGTTATTGCGCAGGGGCAACAGGTGCTGAGTGAGCGCACGGGGCAAATCACTTATGCTTAATAATTTTTAGTCATTCGTCATGAATGTCTCACATTTAGGCAGCCAACATGCGAATTTGTTGCCTCGACTGAGGCAAGGCAATTTATTAGTTGGCTATTCGCACGTTTACATTCCATTAAAACAATGTACGGGGGTATAGTATCACACTTCTTTTCTAGAACGAATGCAAAACTGTGTGCATTTGATGACGTGCTGTTCCCACTTTTTATTTTTTTTGCCATTGTCATGGTAGACCAGATAACTGAAAGCTTTTGCTTCCCATTTACAAGCTGCTCAGGTGACAGGACGTCTATTGGGACATTACACCCATTGAAATATACCTATGTATGAGCCATGTAAATAACGTCAGCAAGTATTGCTGAATGGGCGAGTTGGTGCATCATATTCTTGTCTTGCTTTAGTGCAACTCAGTTTGAGTATGAAGGAAAAAGGACCGACAGTTGACAGGATGAGCGCTAACTTCGAACTTGTTCTATTCCATGACCTTATTGCGCATTATGTTGCCCGCTCATAGCACACGTCACAAAACAATCGAATCAACAATCTTAGAAGAAGCCCACAACAGAAGTTCACTGAACACGTGCCGACTGTCTCAGAAAGTCAAGTTCCTTGCTTGATAAAGATAAGGAGGGTGTGCTCACGCACACCTTAACGCATTTTGAAATGGCATCAGCCTCAATGATCTCGCACGTCAGTTGATTGTGACTGCGACCTATTATGACGCATCTGATAAATACTGGTTTGCATGTACAAGTCTTGCTATGCATGGCAAGGAACCTGCTTGAAGAAAATTTGTTCTTAACATTGTAATCATGCTCGCTTCAAGCTTATTGATCGAAATCTGTGCCTTAATATTGGAGGAGCTTGAAACGTACTTGAAGAGCGCCTTGGCATTTAAAGTTACTGATCTGGTGGGCCGACAGTGGCAATAATCCAACAGAACCAGAAGTGATCCTGCGCTGACAAAATGCAACTTCGAGCGTAAAGACCAAAGTTCATACTGGAGGACTTCAATTAGCCCAATCAGAACTTCGTGCAGTGCCAGCGTTCGGTGAATGGAGGATTGTTAAGTCATAACATGCAGCAATGAAATCAACAACAATAATCGCAACGGCGACTGTCGGGCTCTCGGCACAGAAAGAAAGGCAAACCTCAAAAGTCTACCGTTGAGATCACGGATACATATGTTATCTGGCTAGGTATGTTGAGAAGTGCAGTGCAGCAGACATACATTACACTACTTCACGTTGCTATGTAAATCAAGGGTGACCATGACTCGAAAACAGCGAGAAACGTTCGTGAAGGGTGTTTTGTTTTCTCAGTACAATGCGCTGGCTTAAACGGTTAGCAACAAGATATTTGCATTGAATAGAGGGTGTCACTGCCTCAACCACCCGTCAGAACAAGCGCTCAGTCTCTGTTTGACTAATCTCGATTAAAAAATGTCTGAAAGGTTCTATGAAAATAGCTTCAGGGAATTCATTCAGTATGAGTACAGGAGGAGCTCCCGGAGTAACAAAACTCTCGGGGGGACATCATACGAGTAATCAACAATATACTAATAAACGTGTTATTGTCAACATGCAATGACAGGAAAGTACACAAGTATAACATAGCAAATAATTAGGAAAAAATGTCTACAATACATGAACTGCAAGATTAATATTAACTAGGTATATACAACACAAATAAAAGCTGTAGAAGTTCTGAAAAGGAAAACGAAAGATTCTGAAAGATAAGTTAATCAGAGCATAATATGAAAAGCATATGCATATATAAACATTGAAAAATTTAAAATATATATGTTTACAATATATATTCAAGATATTGCACTACCGCACTACTATCTACAAAGGTATTGCACTTGTAGATAGTAGTGCGGTTCGCAAATGTTTCTTGACGTCTGTCTTGAATGTTTGTCTTGTGCAGCGGGCTTTAATATAACATGGTAGTTCTGTCCGGTATTTAATACCCATACAAAGAACAGTGAATCTTCCGTGATGACTGTTTATTTGGGGAAGTGAGAAGTTGTTCTTAGAGGAATCTCTTGTATTCTTACGGTTAGTAAGAGTAGAAATATTATTTGTGTCTAAGAAGACTTCACGGTCGAGTATGCAGTATATCAGTAAAGTCAATTTGGGCTGAAGCATTTAACGTAATGGTAGTATGCTTAAAGAGCTGTAAATTAGTACTTCGTACGTCATATAACTACAGAAATTGCCATACTTTGGAGCTTAATTTTGAAAATGATGCAGATGTATTATGTGCGTAGAATATCTGTTTCCCCAAACGGAGGTGCATTATTTTAGGTGGAAATGTATAAATGTGCAACAAAATGTTTTTTTTTCTGTTGCGGGATATAGGAGCATGTTCAAATTAGTGCAATTAATTCAAAAGCAACTTTCTTTGACACCATGTCAGCATAAGTTCAACTAAAGGTGAAGGTCTAATTTGACGCCAAGAAACACTACCTCAGCTGAAGCTGAACCGACATGAGTTGGTAAATGAAGTGGTGTTGCATGACGTATGACACGCTTATATGTATGAAAACAACATAACGAAGGTAATTTGCTTCGGCCGTAATGCACTCGATTTATTACTGTATTTAGGCCTTCACACCTTGCAAAATTAGCGGTGTCATCAGCGTGTACTATGGATGAAGTACTAATTAAACTGCGAGGAAGATCATTAAATACATGAAGAATAAGAGATCATTCTGGAACAGCATTCATAAATTGTTTGGTATGTGAGAGTGAAACCCCGATGTCTACAACTTGCGTTATATTAGTTACGGGGAAGAAAGTTAGGTTAAGAAAGAATGTGGTGGCAGATGGTGTGAAAAGTGGCAGTCAGCGTTAAGACTTCAATATCATTCTTTTTTTTTTTCCAGATGAGGGAGTTTAATTCATTCAGAAAGTGCAGATGTAATGGTTGTTTGTAACGTTTTTTTTTTTGGCTTAGTGAGGCTTGGGAACTTTTCAATTGCTCTGCATAACTTGCAAATTAATAAATGAAGGAGCAGGTGTTATGTGGAAGGACGATGCTGCCCATAATTTAATTGCTTTACTCTGCAAGTGTCTATATGTTAAATGCGTCAGAAATGCTCTGCTAAATTTCCGCCAGCGACTGTGGATTTCAGGAACGCTATGTACTTACATTGTCTAGTATAGCGTCGGCACGAAAGAAACCTATGGAACTAGCACTGCGTGATTTAGTTTTCAGTGTGCCTTCGTCTTACACTCTTCGTGCATAGGTTAGTGTAATATCGATGGTAACCTCAAGGTATGCGGGGGCTTTGACAACTTACATGAATAGTAAAAAGCAGTCAAAAGACGAAGGACAGAGAAGAAGGACCAGTCGTCGTGTGTGCCACGTCTCTTGTCTGTCCTTCGTCTTTTGACTGGTTTTTACTATTCAGTATGTACCAACTGACCCAGACAGCTACTCTACTGCAACATACATGATTCAGTACTTCCCCCGCCGAAAGTGGTCCAGATGGCGATAAGCAGTGCTGCAAGTACAGCGTGACTGGCCATGTCAGGGCTGAAGGCCGCTCGTGTCTATAAAACAACGGTATTTGAGCTCAGTACGAAGAAATTCGGGTGTTTTGAGCTTATTTGTTGGGATGCCTTTCGTTTCTTATTTTTCCGGCGTTTCTGCCCACTTGGAGCCTTCTTTGTAAAACCTATTCATGTGAAGCCATATGCTTGGTGCTAAGTGCTAAGTTCCATTTTGAGCGTAATGGCGTGCTTTGTTCATTTGAAGACTGTATGATAGCTTTCACACGAATTCGGCAAAATAAACTCAAGAGCCTTTGTCAAACGTATCGTTCTTATTTTCTATAGCCCAGGGCGGTGCAACCGCTGATAAACAAAGAAGGTCTCTCCTTTCTGTAACCAGGCCTTTAAACTGAAAAGAAAGACTGAATTCGCACTCAAAAGAAAGTGAAACCTGTAAGTTGATCCTTACGAACCTAAAGCAGGAAAGAGTGGTAAGAGAGGCGTAAACATTACTCACCTACTTAGCCTCCACAACTAAATTTGTTAGGATTGTGACGCACGATAAGAAAAAAAAAAAGACAACAGCAAAAAAAGTAGCTAATGACTCTATATATTGTTTTTTGTTTTGCTGAACCTATCCATTAACCTACAGAAAGCGCCGTTAGCCTGTATGTGATCACATCTAGCGAAATGAACGTCTGCACAGGCTGACTATGGATCGAACTATCTCATTGAGTCGTCTCACTACTGATAGGAGATTCGATGCTATTTCAGACGACAGATGACAATAGACACAGAGACGAAAGGTAACGAGCTCATGATTGAAGGGCGTCGCAAATTCTACCTTCTTTTCAGCATAGCGCCCGACTTTACTCCACCAACATTGCTATTACGGCCTCTTTACGTCTCAGTCATTTCTCGATCGTCGCACCATATGGTTTTTAAGATCATGTATCAGTTCAGTTCAGTTTATTTTTTTTTCGCCGTACAGTGAAAGAAAAAAGCCCAAGGAAAAAGCCGTACAGGGCGGCTGGAGCCCTCCACTGCATTAGACCCCGAACCACTACTTCCGCACCCCTTGCTGATGCCACTTGTATGGAGGAGCAGGAGCAAAAGAAGCAAAGGTCAAGCAGACGCACGTCCGGTTTGCTACCCCAGGCGGGTCTTTCCTTTCTACCTCTCTCCTTTTTTTTATTTCCTTCCTTCTTCCTTCCTTTCTTTAGTTTCATCCCTTAACTGTTTTCCCCCTGTACGAAAATCACAGAACTAATAGCGCAAAAAAATAAAAAAAAAAACTTCCGGAGTATTACTAAAAAAAGAAAGGGGTTTGGTTTAGTCTCCACAGCGCAAGTATGACAAAAGACGCAGTCTTTGTTGAATCTTCACAGACGTCACACTTTATTTACAAAAAAAGAAACAAAAATGAACAGCATCCACATATGGTAACGCATGGTTCAAACAAGATATATCTTCGGCAATACACGCCTATGTACTGATCATGGTGTGTTTACGACAATCCAAAAGGTGACACACAACACTAGACGCAATCACAAATCACAAACGCAGACATTACGGCAATGTTTTGTTATTAGCTCACCTCAACTCTCGTGTACTGAACAACGCAAAAGAATAGAACGTTGGAATAATCGAGTTGTCGCATTCTTTCCGTGAGTTTGTTTGGTTTTTCATCCTGGGCGACTACTTTACAAACTACCGTAACAGCAAAGAGCTGCAACACGATCTTTTGATATAAAATAGAGAATATAGGCTCACTTTCTGTTTATGTACACTTACACACTGACACACACTGACACACACATTTGCACATGTACTTTCAATTACGTGCACACAGACTCTGCGGTGGACACGGCCTATGACACTAAGATAAAATTGACCAGGTAAAACTGAGGGTGCATGCCAAGTCTTACTGGTTCATCTTTTGTGTTTAGCTCGCGGCAAGTTTACAAGTCGGTGCCTTCAAAGAAATCAACCGGGCAAAGTGGCTGCAACAGGCACAACCACTTTGGGTTGTGTATTTTGCATGTCCGACAAAACCAGGGAATTCCTCGGAGAGTCATCGGAGTTGCCAAAGTGGTTTTTTTTTCGCTGTGCCACAAGATTTCATCCCACTATTTTTGGGACAAGCGAGCACAGCTTTATCAGCACTGTGCGTACGCTCTCTCTACGCAAGAATCCATGTGCAAAAAGTCGCCGAGAAACTTTTACATATCAGTGCGTTGGTTTAAGCTCACTCCATCATGGACTGTGAGAGCCACGAAGTAATTGTTCATCAACGCAAGAAGGAGAGGGCTTGCTGTATATGGAAGGTATAGGAGCCGGTTTCCATAAATTAGAGCCATTTTCAGCAATGGGTACTTTAGGATTAGGTAAAGAAAGCAATCATGGTGGTGTGCTGAGAACAGAGGGTAGAATTGTCAGCGACTGCATATTAAACGTCTGAAGGTGGGATGGATCTCATGTTTGTCAGATATTACGTATAACACTGGAACGTTTGGAAGTTGTCTTAAGAAAGTAAACGTCCGCTAACAATTGCCCTTAATACCTATACCCAGAGCTGTAATTGTTATTCGAGAAAGTAGAAAAAGCTTGGTGATTGAGTTGGTATCCCCAACGAACCATGTCCGCTGTCATAGCTTTCACGTAACCGCGACGACGAATTGGAGAGAGGAATTCACTAAAAGCAAATACCATGAAGAAAGAAAGGGCATGGTGGTATATTATAAGCCGCAAGGGAGGCACGGTGTGGCAAGCGAAGAGCAACACAAGGATTATTCGGATCAGAGAACGCTCTGAGTTAAAGGTTTCCTTTGTGGCCTTACAAGTACAAGAAATTCGTCTCAGCGCACTCTGGTAAAAAAAAAAAAATAGGATAGCAAATAATACAGCAACCAGCAATGTGTTTCAGGCTTTTCAAGCGAAGAATGCATTTCAAACACCACCGTGCAATGACCAAAAAGTAGACAAAGGGTATGCTTTGTTGTGCTGCTCCTCTCCGGTGAGGACTAGTGAACTGCTTTTTGAGAACCCTCTTACGTCTTCTACTATTCTCAGGAAACACATCCATTACCGCGGACAGAATTTCATAGAATCTTAGTTATTTTCATTGTTTATTAATGACAGAATTGTAGCTCAGTGTTTATGGTCCACTCCACTCAGACCCGTGCATACCCTAACTAGTTGTACTCAGCCGCTCAGCGGGAACACCACTCCGCTTGCGCTTGCGCACAGCGCTCATGCCAGCAGTGGAACACAGAACACCGTGCTCGCCCTGCTGCAAGACGGTTGAGCGGAAGGTGACACTGCGTCCATTGGGTTTCTTTGTTTCTCGGTTCGCTGATCGTGCGTTGGTCTTATTTCTAACACACGCGCTTAAAAAATGCGAAATCAATGGAGTTTTCTGGCTAGCTTGAGCGCGTGAAAGGTGAGCGTAGCGGTATAGGTAAACGGCGATGACCTACAACAATCTGATGTCGGGCTCGTATAGGGCGTCGTTTCACCCAAAATCCACTATATTCTTGTCGCGGAATCTCGGCAACAATTTCTGCACGAAAACTTCTTCTTACGAACACTTATGAGTGTTTAACACCTGTTCATTTAAGCGACAATTTAATCAGACATCGTAAGCTACGTTGAATGTCGCGTATTGAACGCATGTTGCGGTGAGGCTCAGGATACCCTTCTTTAACTTGAATGCCTGGTCTGTTTGTAAGCTTCGAGATGCTAAAATTTTTGTTCAGTTAGTAAAATAATTAAGATAGCAACCACTTGTGGATAATGTACACTTGTATACAGGAATGTTAGCCGCTCCTTATTTGCCGATACGAATGCCTAAGGAAAATAATCCAAAACCGAAAAGTGGCAGGCCAGACAAAGGCACCGGATAGAGCCGAAAATGGAGACAAGGATTTCAAGTCAGGTGGCACATCATACGAATAATTAAGATTCAGTTAGTGAACCAGGCTGACTGCAGCCGTAAACTAATCCAACAGGTAACCAAAAATGGCCATATTGCCACAGGCAAACGCACCACAGTGCGTTTGCACATAGCATAGCGAGCGATAATAACAAAAAGAAACATATTGACATGCTGCAGAGGTCACCGTAAGCAGTCCACGGAAGCGTCCTGACAGTATTCCGAATGTCCAAGAGACATTGTGCTTCCTGATGCGCTTCCTGAGGCGGCGTTGCTGCAAGAACTATAAATCGTTTATAGTTCTTGCAGGAAAGCCGCTACAGGAAACACAGTAGTGTGTGGGCTACCTCCCCGTTCCTCAACAGTTATTAAAAATATCTATATTGTATAACTTGTTTAATTGGATGTTCATACATTACTTATCGACTACTTTTTATTGATGAAATACGGTATAAAAACCTGCGGAGTCGATTAATTTTAATACCTGTCAGTGAAATTTGTCATATCGCGGCTACCATTGCTTAAGAGGTGATCTGAAATTGCTGAAATTAATGTTGTGAACGCAGATGAGATGTGCCCTGTGGATATGACAGGGGCTGCGTATCGAAGTGGGAAAGCATCTAATACTTGTACAGCATGGGGCGCTATAACGTAAAATGATTCTAAACTGTTTGATTCCAAACTCCTGACGTCAAATTTACGTAACCACCGACGCAAGCATCGGGCGGTGACCCGCAGCGTTGTCTGAACAACCCAATCAAGCACTCTCCTCGTTTATAGGAGGTCACCTTTGTTCGCTTTCAAAACCAGTAACATTGTCTACACTCAGCGGTTTTTCTTATCTAATTGGCAGACAAGAGGTGAGGAGCACGCTCTAGTGGAGATTGTTTCGATGGGGCCGAGCCAGTACAGTGAAAATAGATAACCGCATGAAGAGGGTGGTGCCGGCTTCTCCGATTGGTCCGCTTCGCCTTATTTAGCTTGCGGTGGCTGGTCGAAAATCGCGGCGGCGAGCAACGCAAGGATAAGAATACCGCTAAAACGGATCCTCAGCAAGGAAGAGTCGGCAGAGCGATGTCGTATACGTGCCGAAAGAGCTCGATAACTTTTTACTGCCACGCAAAAAGGTTTATCATGCGCAAATAAATACATGCTCACCGGCAGGTGCGTGTAGCGAGGGCCTGAGCGATCGGCGGGCAGCCATCTTCTATTCCTTTCGGAACGGGGCAGTCTGTGGCTATTCAGAAAAATTTTCAGTTTTGTTCGGCATATTAATGATCTTTCTTTTCGCGTACATGTCAGTTTGACGTGGTGAGTTTTCGCGGTTTTGTGAGGTCGCGTGACAGACAGGCGAAGGGGGCGGAGCCAGAAAACATCGGACCAATAGCAGAGGGCTAATGGTGAAAAGGTGTCGAATCAGGAATGATTATTTTTTGTGGGGGTTTAATCATGCATAATCAGTGTGTACACGTTATATCAGATATGGAGCTATCGCGGTTTTCGTGACGTCGCGTGACAGACAGGTGAAGTTGGGAGTGGCCCGAAAATGTTTTGACCAATTGTGGAGGCTTATTGCAGAAATTTGAATCAAAATAGTTTGATTTATAGCGCCCATGGTGTACAAGGTTGAATCTTCGTATCACGAAACGTAGTAATCTTACTTTTTAATATTATGGCGAAGAATACTTGTTCTTGGGGGCGGGCTCTACAAGTGCTTAATGACACTGATAAGTTCCTTTACTTTTATCTAGTCAGTAGAAGTGGGTTAATATTCGCACAACGTTGAGGGAATTACAGTTCTGAACATATTATTTAATTAGTCAGAACAAAACCTTGTTGCTGTAGTTTTTCTGCCATTAACAATGACAAGGAACAAAGTCACTGCACCCCTATCGCCTCGACGCGTCTCTCACGCCTGCGTGTGGTGAACATGTGTACTTGTTTTTCTACGCGCATGTAATCTGTGCTTTCACTGGAAGAAGTGGAAGCCAGAAAGCCGCTGAAGCATAAATGCCAAAGCAATAAATGCCTGTCCTTACGTGCAACAATTGCCGTCTCGCGGCATTTTTTTTTTTTTTTGCGGCAGTGAAAACATGTTCTGTCTTTGTCAAGGGTTCCCAAGCCAATACTAGTTTAAGGAAAGCTTCTGGGCCACGTGGATTGGTATCTTTGGTGCCATTGACACCTAAATGGTGTGAAGGGTAAGCGCTGGGGACAGAATATGAGCCTCAGCGCTCAGATTCCTATAGCATTTGCCTATAGGCCATTGACTTAAAGACCTAGACCTATATCACTGGCCGCGCTCTCAATGGACAAGGTACATTTGAAGATGGTGCACTTGTAGACAGGCACAAGACATGCTATGAAGAAAGACAACAAAATAAATGAAGGTAGAACGGAACAGGAACGGAACACTATGAGCAGACATACATGCGAGAAATAAGAAACACCACTTAGTGTTAGTACAAAGGAATTCGTCCTCAAGAAAGTGATCGCCGCGGCCAGCTCGCGGATGCGGTTTCGCAAGGGACGCAGAAAATATGCCGCTCTCCGCTGTTTCCTGCTGAGAGTTCTGCCGGTATGTTGACCTTATTCAAGTGCCGCCTGTCCCAAAAGCGTAAATTGCAACGTAGTTTACATAGTTTGCTGCATCTGAGATGCAGATATGTGAATCTTGTCTCACTTTTACTATTACTACAAATAAATTTGCGTTTTTTTTGCATCTTGCATTACTCCTCACGTAAACCCAAGAACAGATATTAACAGCATGTCAGTTGAGTCAAATTCACACTAAAGGTTATCTCTTTGCAACCTACATAATTTATGAACACTGTTTTACCAATGGATAGCAAATCCAAGAAAGTTATCAGAAAACGCCGCACCGAAGCACTACGGCAACACAGTGGGGCGTGTTTTCGTTGAGACAATAGCAGCAACAGCCGTAACATAGCAAAATAAAGGAGTATAAATTACGTATGAGAGGTCCATGGTTATAAATAAACACTGTTCAGCAGCAGGTAGTTGTTTAAAGTAGCACAAGGATGTCCCCGCAATATACTGCCACAGATTTTGAGTCACCGGCACCTATCATGAACGCAACTTGTTGGCGTTTGTACTAACCATTATCGCTCACCTTAATGCGACTTATACGATTCAGATGCGAATAGTGCATGCGTGGAAGTGACCTGATATAAAAGAACGCATTATTTTATCAGACATTTGAATATATCGCTAGTAAAAAGAAGTAGTCAAGGTTGAGGGCAAGACATTTTATAGGGGAGACCTCATATATTTTCTCGAATATCATGTTACTGCGTCACTGAGCCTTACGTTTTGCTCGTGTAGATAAAGGTGTGTTTTATGGAACAAGAACAATGTTAGTGAGAGCTTTTGCAATGAACGCGACACTAAGATGTCCATCGAATTAGGCATGCTAACATCATGCTGCTACTATTGTCTGTTTAAAAAATTATTTTGGTGACGCAGTACTGGACGTCTTCTAATAAAGTACTATAATAATTCTCAAATGTTGGTTTTGATCTTCCCTGACCCAACAGAATACATCCGGCTGCAATAGAAAAGATTAAAGATTTCGAGAAATGAAAATAAAGGAAAAAACGAATAATAATGCATCTCTGCCCAAATTGATCGACAAATTGCTGGTTAGGCAGCAGAAGGCAAGGTAAAAGTGGGCAGTTTCAGGCGACTGCGAAATTAGTTTTTTTTAAGCAAATATTAACGCTTGCCGTGCTACCACTTGAATTGATTGGGACGACGCGTTCGCGGTTTTCGTGAGCGTTCTGTTTTGTTACGCCTTTATCATTCCTGATTACGGGATTATGAGTTACTTAGCGGAGAAGCCAATCCAACTTGTATGCTTTTTTTCCCTAATAGGAAGTACTGAAGCTGTGCAAAGCTTAAATTAGCATCCATGAGGCATGCCCAGTGGCGGCGAGGAGCAAAACTTTCTGTGAGCTTCATTCTTGCCATGAAATGTGGTGCAAAGTCGTACGTGGCTCTACCTTTAAAAATAACTTTAGAGAGACCCTGTACTCCTAACAAATGATTAACTAACGACCTGCGTAAAATTGTGGACATGACTAGAAAACAGTTGCACGTAAAAATCGGCATATGGACACATTACACAACATAAGGCTACGCTGCAGGCGCAATAAGTTGTTTCAATATACAAAAGCAATTCATCCCCGACCAGATCCAAATTCAAGCCCTTAGAAATATCACTACAAATGGTAAGGTAGCTCTTTTCTTACGTAAAAGAAGAAGTGTACAACGTTATTAAGCTTTAGGTGTGCGGAAAAACGCAAAAAAGGGAAAAGACTGTGGTGCAGGAAAAAAAAAAAGGGGGGGGGGGTGGAGGTGGGAGATTTATAACTACCTATCAAACGGCCTTCTTCCTGTTCCCGCAACATTTTTTCTTCGCAGTGGCGTTACCTATTTAATAAAACAACAACAACAACAACAACAACAGCAACAATAACAATAACGACAAGGAAACTTTCTTATTAGTCAAACCTTACAACGAATAAATATTTGAGGAGAAGGCATCCACGACTTTCCACTCTGCACGAAACTTTTATGAGTATATCACATGAAAAGTCAACGAAAAATATTTATAATGCTAACCGTACGTAGCATAAATAAGCAACGCTACAGGCATGCAGTGTGCAATACATTTTTGGAATGCGTCTCCCAGGGCAGGAAGAGCCGCACAAACATAGTTCATGCATGCCGTTTCTACAGTCTTGAACATCTGCTATACAAATCGCAAGGTGGGCAGGCAAAAGAAAGGCCTAGCTAAAATTAGGCGTTATGTTCTCGCACGTTCAAGCACTTCGGTCGAGCTCCTTCGTGAGATGCAATGACAATGCTTGGGTTTCAGGACTTCGGCTTTAAAATTTTCTTATCGCTTTATGTTCACCGGCTACCACCGCGCATAACTGTAGTTACGGAAAGGAGCTCAATTACCCAATTTCGTTTCATAGGCAGCACACTTTTAAGAAAGGAACTAATACTAAATCCCACAAGCACCAGCGCTGAACTGCAACTGAAGGTTTATTTCGGCGCGAGAAGCATTTATGTTTGCGCTTGAACACCATGCATGCGCTGGTGAAAGGAAGAGGGGGATAAAGGCGTTAGTCACATCAGAGGAATAAGACCAAGGCCATCGACCTTAAACACAAGAGGCAATATTAAAGAAATAGAAAACCAATAAAAGCGCAACCAAACGATACACCACCCTTGACTTTGGGGCTGTCAGTTGCGTAAGAAATGTTTTTCCTTACTTTTTCTTAAAAAGATACCGAAGGGTAACTTACACACGTGTCCCTGATCCTGTGAATTTCTATCGCTTCTAAGATTTCCCCGTGTAAGTTTCCTTCTTTCCCAGTACACCACATTGGTCTTTTCTAGTTCGGGTGAGCAGCCGTAGACTCTGCAGGGGAGATCCAGGTGACCCGAATCTTTTTTGGAGAAGTGGTATCTGTTCTCCGTCAGCCTTGGCCAAGATACTTTGTGGCAGGTCAGAGGGATAGAATATACGAGCCGCTGTGCGCATTTGACGTAGCGAGGGTGACGATTTGACGTGGCGACGCCCATCGAGGCCGGTGTATCGCTTGGTTCAACTTTCTTGGGTTATTTCAGCAATTTATTGAGTATTGCCTTTTGTCGTTAAGAAGCATTAGCTTGGGCCCAAAACCGATGCCTTCGATCCAAATAGATGTAAAACGCAGAAGCCCTGGGCCGGTTTTAATGAAATTTGTTGCATTTTTGAAAGAAAGGTAAGCTATAGTGACTTTTGAAGGCGCAATTTGTTTTAGGGCCTGAACGTTTTTACAAGAATTACCGAAAATGGATATATTTAAAAAAATAGAAGCACGAGGATTTACAAGCCCGTAACTATGCACCAAAAAGAGATATCGCAGTTGTGTCAATTGCATCTGTTAGAACGTCCAAAGTGGACGAAGCTGGTGTATTAAAATTTATCTCAGATAAATTTGTTATATTGTTTACGAGTGTTTTGCAAAAGTCCTACTCACCTTCAGAATTGATGCAATTTACAGAATTGTGATATCATTTGCATTGTTGAGTCAGAGTTGCAAGCTTGATAATTTTAGTTTTATTAGTGATTAGTTTTTAGCTTTAGTGACTAATATTAGTTTTAATATTAGTACATTCAACACTTTTATTAAAAGAGTGACGGCATAAATAAAAAATCCGTTTCCTATTCACCAGATTGTAACATTTTCTTTGAAATGCAAGGAACCTCATCTAATTCGGTGCAGTGGTTGTCGAGAAAAACGATTTCTCTTTTCTCATGTGTTAAGATGGGAGCCCCCGAGTTGAAGCTTCCTCTGAAGGTCCTCGGCCTTAATCATATCCCTTTGATGTACCCCATTCATCCACCTCTTCTTTTCACTGGCACATGCATGGTGTTCGAGCACAAACATAAATGCTTCTCGCGCCGCAATAAACCTTCATTTTCAGTTCATGGTTCGTGCTTGCGTGATTTAGTGTTACGCCATGTCTTAACACGTGCGCTGCTTATGAAACGATAATGTCCGACCAACTAGCTCGTGAGCAATTAAGACAACTCGCACAGTAGTGAAAATTTTATTTATGAAATAATGTCATTCATAAGTTATATTTTATGACTGTTATTACAGCCACCTAAATACCTGATTAAATTGCATTCACTTACAAAAAGAAAGAATATGCTCAGAGCACAAGGAAAATATGCAGGCAACAACTTCGGCGTACTTTCAATTGAAAGCTGGGTGCTCCTGCTTGTTTACTTGCGAAGTGGCACTCACTGTGTGTTAAAGCATGGCTACCGGTTCTAGGGACATACAAACTACACGGCACTTCCTGTTAGAGACACAGTGCTCTTGGTACAAATTTGTGCTCCGTGGTTGCAGCTCAGTAGGCATGCGACCTTTCGAACTACCTTCGAACGCTGCAGGACGCTCACGGGGAGCGGAGACCTCACACCTGGGCTAGACAAAACGTGAACGAGATCATATTGTTACGCACAAGTACGAGGCAAGTGCGCACAGCAGCGTAGGGACGACCACAAACGCCTAGTAACAACGAGACACTTAGTGTGTACAAACAGTTAACAACTGATCGTGTGACAAACGTGTGGCAGCAACGCTCTGGTACTGGCACGTTTGCTCTGCGGCTATAGTGATTCACGGGGGTGAGGAAAAAGACCTTACAGCCGTGAGATGAACACCGACAAAGTCACTACGGCACAGACACGCGGTGCAGTGAGCGGGTGAGGTGCAAACAAGTAGTGGAGCTCAGCGGGAGTGCCCCAACAGCACGGGCAGGAGAAGGATGTGACCAGGATTCTAGGGCGACTCGGCGTTGTCCGGGGGTGCGTCGTCGAGTACGGTGAGCATGTGGATCTGTTTGATGAGTGACGAGACGCCTCCCTCTTTGAGGCGGCAGCGACACAGGATGCGCTTGAAGGCCAGCCGAAAGTCCTTGCTGACGAGCGCGTAGATGAGCGGGTTGATGGCCGAGTTGCAGTATCCGAGCCAGAAGAAGACCGAGAACAGCAGGTTGGGGATGCAGTGCTCACAGAATGCACGCACCAGGTACACGGTGAAGAAGGGCAGCCAGCAGCATATGAAACCACCCACGATGGTGCCCACGGTCTTGGTGGCCTTGGCCTCAGTGCGGAACCGCTTGGCCTGCCATCGTTGACTGCGTTTGCTGGAGCGTGAGCCCTTGCTGCCGCCGCCGCTAGACGTGGAGGTGCCGTTGCGTCCACTGTTGCGGGCGCTGCCCCTGTTCGACTTGAACGAAGGCGGCGCCGAGCGCGTGGCCCGCTGGTCACTCTGTTGACGCGCCTTGCTGGCTGACGACCGGGCGCTGGCTGACGGCTCGTCCCGCGACTTCTTGAGTCCGGGCCTGCGACGGCCGGTGACGATGCCGTCGATGCAGGTCTCAGCACCGAGGTGCTCGCTGCCTCGCTTGGCGTTCATAGCGGAATCGTTGCCGCGATGGACGCGCAGCGTAAGCCTCTGGTCCTGAGTGCGTCCTTTGATCTTGCCCGACTTTGTTGTTATGAAACCTCGCTCAAGGGCGCGTCCAGTCTGGATGGCGGCGCGGTATATGCGGTAGTTGAAAAACAGCATGAACAGCATCGGTATGTAGAAGGAGCCCAGAGCTGAATAGATAACGTAGCCCTTGTTGTTTATGAGCACACACTGCGCGGACTCGCAGAGCGGCAATGGGTCATCGGCAACGATGCTCGAATTGTGCGAGGTCTCGTTCGACCCGTGGTAAGGCACGCTGTTTTGAGTCCCGTCGTTCCAGCCGACGAGCGGCGGGAAGCAGATGACGAAGGCGATCACCCACACCGCCACGATGAGCAGCTTGGCGCGGCGCGACGACATGAGGCTGCGGTAGCGAACTGGCCGCGTGATGGCCAGGTATCGGTCCACGCTGATGGCGCACAGATTCAGGATAGACGACGTGCAGAGCCACACGTCCACAGCAAGCCAGATCTGGCACCAGGTGTGGCCGAAGAGCCACACCTCGAGCACCTCCAGCGCAATTGAGTAGGGCAGCACGATGAGCCCCACCGACAGGTCGGCCACGGCCAGCGACACCACGAAGTAGTTGGTGACCGTGCGCAGCTTCGTGGATGCCAGCACGGCCACCATGACCAGCAGGTTGCCGAATATGACGAGCGCGTTGATGAGGCCCAGCACGAGGAACAGGGCCACAGTGACCGGCTCGTAGAGCTTGTCCGGCGGCACGCTAGACTGGCACGTCTCGTTCATGCTGCTACCGGGCCGCCGCCACGGTGCTCGGGGCTACCTTGCATCGCGACTCGCTCCCGGCCGCCAGGCCCCGTCCGTCGGGGCTGCCCCCGGCAGCATGACGTGCCTGCGAGAACATGAGAGCCCACACATTAGAGCTGACGTCTCTAGCCATTGTATTTTGACTTGCATGCCAGCTTAGAGAGGTCAAATTGTTCATTCTTTCCGATAGACGTTTCTTGAGTGGTCAGTTGTGGTTGGTGCGGTCGCGGTGCCCAAAACTGCTGATGCCGTTACGTCTGAAACTATACCCCAAATCTGATTTGCTTGTATTGTATTCTTTTATTCCGTTCTTCGTGAGGAGTTAGTAGGTGTTGTATGATGTGGTATTAATGACAGCTTATATTGGGCCTCCAAGACTAGCTACCAAGACCAGCTATAGACAGTGAAAACGACTTCAAACCGCACTGACTTTTTTAGTCTGTCTAGCAAATTTACACTGAGCAATGCAATTGCAAAAGTGAATAGTAAGGAGCAAGTTTTACTTTGGATTATAAGTTTAAATTGATACCTTATGGTACGATTACGAAAGTGTCGTTCAATTAACCATATGGGAACAAAAAACAAACTGCTAAAGCGTGAGAATAAACTGCATATTTGGAAAAGTATCGAACGAATATTACGGAAAAAATAACGTTAAAGACCATGCTGGTCAACGGTTAAGAGACCATTACAAGTGAGAAGCGAATGCTGCGAGGCTCAGCCAAATGGTAAGAAAAAGGAGAACAAAACGTGTCGTAAAGAAAATAGTGATACATCCTTACGTTCAACAAAAACACAATGTGAAATAAGTCGAAGAGAAAGGTGAGGACCCCTCGAGGTTATCTCCTCAACAATTCGAGATCACGCCTCGAAGCGATAAGCATAAATTTATCGGGCAGCTAAATCAAAACTTTAGGACATAAGTGAAGTGTCTAGCGGCAGCTTAGCTAGTCAAAATACGTGGAACCACAAAGTGTGAACTATTTCATAGATTCTTTGAAGTAATGAACTCTATTTTGTATTCAGTATTCCAGAAATGCTGAAGCATGACAGCTTGAGAAAGCACTGAGTGGAAATTATCGTTGTAAGTACAGAGGACTTGTGGGCTCATGGACGAACACATAAGCAGACAAGCACGAACGCTGAACTGCAACTAAAGGTTTATTGTAGGGCAAGAAGAGTTTATGTTTATGCTTCAATACAACACATGCGCAGGTGAAATGAAGGGGGTCGAATGGGCACATGAACGTAATAAGGTGTTAAGGCCACAACGATCACAAGAGACAGAAAAAGAAAACAAAGAAAAAATAAGGGCGGTACCAAGGAATACACTACTCTTGTCTTTACGGCAGTTAGATGCCTTATAATTAGGGCTCCGTGTTTTCGGATAAATCCGAAAAAATCCGATAAACACTCGCCGGTAAAATTTTTGATAATTCGGATTTATCCGTTAAACTCCGATTCTAACGGCCAATATGACCCTGTTCCTTTCTATATCGAAAGGGCATGTTCTAAGCAGTCATTGATACATCGGCCGGTTTGGACGATATAAACTTTACCTCTCGTCCACAGTATCTCGTAGACCAAACCTATCGCACATTTAACAAAGGGCTTGTCGCGTGCAGAGCGAGAGACACATGACCGCTCAACGACTGTCGCAGACCTTCATGGATACTACGCTGCTGTCGCTGAAAAGTGGAGACAGACAGTTGAGAGGAACTTTTTCGATGCACTCCAGTACACCAGTGAATCGTTTTGGTATAGTGTTCAGTTGTGAATCTAAATGTGAAGCATGAGTTACCGCGCGCATTCGAAACCTATGCGCCGATTTTTAAGTTATTGTTTCTTGAGACTGACGACATGAGCCAACTCATGAGTGATTTTGCGAACTATCAGAGCTAATTAATCAGTAACGTTGTTGAACCCCTGTCGCTTTGGAGACTTCAGACTGTCCATTGGCCAGTGCTTTCTCGCTGCGCGCTGAGTCTTCTAACGCAAGCGTTAAAAGAGAATTTTCAAAGCTGAGAATGATCAATCGAAAGGAGCGTGCTTCCATCAGTGACAGTATAATTGCGTCTATTACAACAAGCTTTAAGGTCGTAATACGCACAAACGTAGGTGTTTTGTATTCAAGTGTTTGTGCTTGTGTGTATATTTGTTTGTGCGTTCAAACCTGCCAGACAACAAAAATACGCCTCGTGTGTTCTGATGTCTTCGTGTTCAGATATCATTTCATCTAAGAATTCGGAGTATTGAGAATAATGCAAAATTTAATTCCGAATTTGGGAGAATTGGGGATTAACGAGAAATAAGCTCCGATAAACTCCAAATTTCCGCCAGAAAATAAACTCCGAAAAACACCCTCCGAATTAAAAAAAATAAGCTCCGAAAACACGGAGCCCTACTTATAATCTTTTCTTTTTTCGCCAAGTACAGTATGGTTCAAGGTAGTGCAAGTTTCGCTTACATTGAGAATCATCTACGGTGGTTTCTGCAGAATTTTCAATAAAGTTTTCAACGTTGGCCACCATCGCCTTAGTACACAACTAAAGATGTGGCGTCATAGAAATTATACTGCCACATATATGCCTAATTGCAATATAAAAGACAAAGGTTCACAGGAAAATGGAGGCTTGAAGTGATTGACTGTGGTAGAGCAAGGCTTTAGTGACATTCCTTGTTCTACAACAGTTAAGTAATTGCCATATAGTAGTTTCGACACGGCCATCCAACTATTCTGAGCTTTATCATTGCAACTGAGAATAGAGCGGCCAATAAAACACATACACGCCCCCTTTCTCCCCTCCCCCCCACGCACGCACACGCACTGTACGGTACATTAAACGGCATTGCGGGATATTTTTGTTATTTCTTACATTTCTGTGGTGATTATTGTGCAAAAACATTATGTCTGTCAGAAGAGCTTTCATATAGGAGTGTCTACTGAATTCAAGTTCAGTTACTCACAGGGGACCCCGATCATGAGAAAGAAATTTACAGAAGAATATAATTGGGTTGGAGTACATGCGGCAGGCATTTGAGCCAAATCCTGACTGGGAGCTTACCGCTGCAGTGGAAAAGAAAAGGGTACAATCATTGCATTCTACCAGTGCTAACATATGGGGCAGAAACTTGGAGGTTAACAAAGAAGCTCGAGAACAAGTTAAGGACCGCACAAAGAGCGATGAAACGGAAAATGTTACGCCTGACGTTAAGAGCCAGAAAGAAAGCGGTGTGGATCAGAGAACAAACGGGGATAGCCGATATTCTAGTTGACATTAAGCGGGGAAAATGGAGCTGGGCAGGCCATGTAATGCGTAGGATGGATAACCGGTGGACCACTAGAGTTACAGAATGGATACCAAGAGAAGGGAACAGCTGTCGAGGACGGCAGAAAACTAGGTGGGGGGATGAAGTTAGGAAATTTGCAGGCGCAAGTTGGAATCAGCTAGCGCAAGACAGGGGTAATTGGAGATCACAGAGAAAGGTCTTCGTCGTGCAGTGGACATATATATAGGCGGATGATGATGATGACTGCATATAGGTGAAGTTCGTTTTCAGTTGAGACACACTTGGAAGAACCACCTTAACACGTCGTTGTCGCCTACTGTCGACGTCCTGTTGTACTTATACTTTACAGGGTATTGGTCTGGTGTTTTCTTTTTCGTCGTTCACCTTGACCATGTGAAGTAGTATATGCCAGGTGTTTACTTGCTCTAACCTCTCTAGCCTTCATTAATGTATCTTCTCCTTTACAGTAACATCTCGTACGGGAGTTTACAGCTGCATTAGTGGCGTCCGTTTCGCACGTCGTTGCTCTAGCTCAACGGTGACCATCACCATCATGTCGTCCTGCCGATGATGAAGAAGCACCTTAGCGGGTTGTCGAACATGGTACCTTCCTCGTTAAAGTTGACCACTCCGACCAAGTGCGTGATCATGACCTTGACGGCGTGCGTGCACTACGAGCAGCAATGCCTCACGAGACAGCCGTTGCGGGGCGATCTATAAGCTGCGCGATACATTCATGAGCCAGCAACGAAGTGAAAGGAATAAGTGAGGCCGGCGGCCAGCATTGAAACGCAGGCGCTAAAACGTAAAGATGTGAAAGCGGTGGTGCTCCAGGCGTGGTAAACAGGATGGTTCCGCTGCTGCATCAGTGGGGTGTACTCTGGATTCATCGATCAGTGCAAGCCGCGGGAAGGGTACGAAGCCTCCAACTCGATCGTAACTCAGACTTCGGATGATCCTGGGCCAGACTACCGTGGTATACGATGAGCGGACTACAAAGCCAGACTTTGTTCGACTCTCAAATGCTCGCGCGCCACGACGAATATTTTCGGCAGCATGACATGTGCAAAACACCGCGGAGTCTTCCAGCATACCGGGTGTTTTCTTTTTTTCCTTTTTAGACTCTACAGAATTTCTAAAAATTGCCTGTGGCAGATAGTACAATTTTAATACGTTAACTGGATTACTCGAAGATGGGGAGATTAGTTGCCCGAGAAATGAAAATGCTTATTCGATTAGTTAACCAAATTGCACTTATTAGGTCTTTCACTAATTACTTAAGCGCACAAATTGCAATTAACGAACTGGAGCCCGTAGCTAACAACACACATTTGGAGCAATAGAGCATTTTTTATAAAATAATAGCGGGAGCTATTCCCCCTGAAGGAGAAATTCCCCCCTGCAAAAAATTCCCCCGGGAAAATTTCTAAACCAGAAGAGCCGTAGGCAAGATAGGAATCTTCCCTGTTAGAAGAACGCCGGTCGTTTCGGCGGTACAAAGAATCTAGGTTGGAGCAGATCGGCGGTAGTCGTAGGAAAGAGTGAATCTAGCGAAAGACAGTGTCACATTCCCGTACTTTGAAACCTAATTGGCCAGCGTATGATCCGCAAAGAGGAATGATTGTGTTCCACGCGATCGTTCAGCAAGCAACGAGTGCCTCGTTAAGAAATATTGCAATCACTATCGCTAACGACATTTTCACTCGAGTGCTCCCTCGCACTCTAGTTTCTATGCATGAAAACGGTGCAACGCGGATGAATGCCGAGTTGATGTCAGCCGCCACTCAGGGGTCGAATTCACGGTGGTGCTCTCGCTCGTGAACAACAACAGCAGCAGCAGCAGCAGCAGCAGCAGCAACAACAACAACAACAACAACAACAACAACAACAACAACAACAACAACAACAACAACAACAACAACAACAACAACAACAACAACAACAACAACAACAACAACAACAACAACAACAACAACAACAACAACAACAACAACAACAACAACAACAACAACAACACGCCGTTAGTGGGGGCTGTCTTGAATAATCGTATTGCTGACTAGTACGATTGATCATCGGACGGGATCTGACGAATCGCAAGCCGTTATCCCGAGCGGACTGCTATCTGTGTTCGGTCCCTGATTTTCTTGGTTGTTCACAACATCGCACGGTTGTATGGCAGATGCTCCTGTTTTTATGGCACATGCACTTGTTTTTATACCCAGACTCTTTCAAGATACAGAATTTGTCAATAATGAACATTAAGGAAAAAAAAAAGAAACATAATATAAAGCGCCATTCAGGCAGTGCATTTTTTTTTATTCTTCATTGTGTAAGAATGTGAGGCCCGCTGTCATCAAGATCTGATAAATAGAAGATGTGGGAGTGACAGAAGGAACTTGTTATGGCCATTGGGATGAAGCTTGCTCGCCTCTTGAACCACTGTAATGTGCGCGTGCGTACTTCCAATTCGAAATTCCGAAGCGGAATGAGTCGCCCGTACCGCTCACTTTAATGAAGAGCCGCCACGAACGGACGCGGGCCAGTATTCGGCGCACTCACAGCGGTGGCCACATAGCGAACTTTATTACGCTCCCGTGGCGTGCCTGTCAACGTGCGATACGTGGCACAGCCACAGCATATTGCGCCGATTTCGGGGTATACTCTCCCTACGAGCACGCATTTCATTCAAAACCGTTCGCAAGAGAAATGCTGCTTAATTGAGTTCTAGCGTGAAGAATGCAGAGCATGCAGGGAAATGGAATCCTACGAGGAAAGATTGTATTCTATATACAACGCACCGCCTACACACGTTGCCTGCAGACGCGTTCAGGCATGATGCGACGCCTGAGAGTGGCCGTTAATCTATGACGGGAGAGGGGGGGGGGGGGGGGAGGGGCTTAGAACTCGATAGCACCACCTGATCTGCCTGAGACAATCCACGAGGACAAGACGAGTACCAACGCAAGCGCATAGAGAAGAGTTCAATGTCAAAAGGAAGTATATTGCACAAGGCTTAATGACGCCGATAACGACGATGACGATCACGACAAAATCGGTGACGACATTGGTCACAACAATACCGGCACGACGACAATGATGACGGTGACGATGGCAAGATGACGATTAGGACAGATGATCGCACAACGACAACGACGATGACGCGCGCAATGACGACATGACGACGACTCTTATGAGAACTTTGAAGAGGCACAAGGGCACACATGTAACGGACACAAGTTGGAATCCTTGGTGAGGAAAATAGAGGCCTATTTTCTGACTTCTCGCCCAAGAAACATTATTATGATAAGCATGATGATGATAACCTGCTACAAAAATTGCCTTGGCAACCAGTAACAGCCAACTCTGTACAAAACACTACTAACGGGGTGTCATTTTCGCACAGGAACGTAAAAATACGAACTTAGAGTAAGCTGGTTTACAAGAAAAGGAAGAAAATCAATATCGACTACAGTAAGTGACTGCAGGCACTGAAAAGTTAAATTGAATTCCAGCGTGTTGTATGCCAAAACCACGATCTCATCATGTGGCGCGTCATAGTGGGGTACTGCGGATTAATTTTGACCACCTGGGGTTCTTTAAGATGCACCCAATGCACCGTGCACGAGCGTTTTTGCATTTAACCCCATAGAAATACGGCCACCGCGGCCGGTAATCGAATCCGCGATCTTATGCTTAGCAGCGCAACGTCATAACCGCTAAGCCAGCACAACGGGTCTGTAGAGGCACTGAATCCTGTGGCTTAGTGATAAGGGCTTGAAAGACACATACTAAATAATACACTGCTGCTTTATTGTCTGGGCGCAGATGTAGCACTCGAGGATTCAGAGCCTGATCGTCCAACGAGACTGAATACTCAAATAGCCTGAATGTCTAACCAAGACGAAATGTCTAACGAGACTGAATTACCAATGAGAAGGAATGTCCAACTGATACAGGATTTACAATGATACTGAATGTGCAGCGAGACAGAATGTCCAACAGGAGAACGGAAGTGAGAATTTGAGAAATTACCAAGTGTAAACAACGCGTCATTATTTAGTATACTTAAGCGTTGCGTCTGGGACACCACTGGTGCAATGGGGACACCAAGGCTGGATCCCGGACTACATGGTTCGTGGGTTGGGGTTCGCCGAGGCCTCCACGTGCCGGGGGTGTATAAGATTGGTTGTACTCTATTGCATACAGCCAATCTTGTATGCCAACACCCCTGGCACGCTCCAGCCTTGGCGGTCCCAACCCACAAATCGTCCTGGTTCCAGCTTTGATCCCCCCCTTTGCCCCCTAGGTGCCCTGGAGATCCTGCGCCTTCCATTATATTATTATCGTAGGTGCTCTCCTGAGGATTTTGTTTGCCAGTTACAGGTGCCATTCTAGAGCAGAACTTGTTGTGATAAATCCAATCCTCACCCGGTGACAGTGGCGGCAATGTTGCCGTATTTCGGAACGAGCAAATGTCCAACGAGACTGAATGCCTAAAAATCCTGAATGTACAACATGTCCAACCGAGACGGAATATCCAATGAGCCTGAATGTCCAACTATAGTCTGAATGTCCAGGACCATTCCATCTCGTTGGAAATTCAAGCCACAAGCGGTGCTGAAGTACCCAGGAGACACTTGTTTAGATCGTGGTAGTGCTTAGCCCCCAAATGAATTCGCAAATTCCGCCGCAGGGTGCTCTTTCGAGGCAGCTTGTGTTTGATTATGCGCGTGAAAGGTGGGCCAACCGATGGAGCTCACGCTTTTCACAGTGCAACAAGGGATCCTTTGTTAGCTACAGTGTTCGCGTGGCGATGAGCGGCCGCCTTAACTTGGCAGCTTCGCTATAGCTGAGTTTATACGTAGATATGGTAGAGAGGGTAGTTCAGAAAGAGGAACGCTTGCTCATCTTCCTACAAAACACATGTGGAAAAAATAATACAATAATAAAGAGGCACACGCACAACAAACCGCGAACACTGCATGTATGTGCCCGGATGCGACGCACAAGTATAGCATGGTCATATTGATCCATCGACCTTGGCAACTACAGTCGCACTCGACCGGCTTTCTGGACCAGCGATATGCACGGTCACTGTGCAATTGTTTCTTTTTTTTTGTCTTAAAATGCCCGAGAGTGCTGTCGATCACGGGCTGAATGGCGTCGCTGGGACAAAGACAGAACAGGAACTATAGCCAGCCATTTTGTTTCAGTCGATGGCTGCGTGTATCGAGACTGGATGGTTCCTAGCGATAATCACTTATGCGGCTGACGAAAGACACGTCTAGGTAACTCTAGAAACGCACGAATAGCCTAACCTTGTTTGCTGTTGGAGGGGCTAACATTGGTGTGCTGGGCAAAACTAGGAGGCTTCGGAGTAGGAATCTGTGGTAGCGTGCTTTTTAGGTTGTAGTATGAATGTCACGACCTGCGAACCATTCAGATAAAAATCGAATAATAAAAAACGAGAAAAAAAACCCCGCTTAATTTTAGCAGTTGAGAAGCTGTAGGGATAGGCTGTGGATGCAACAAAGCTGTGACTGTAGCTGTCTCATGTGTTAATCATTGTTTTGCTCCGAATCGAACGATGTCGTCTCCCAGAGCGGGCATTGGACCACACGGTGCGTAGTGAAAACTGCGAAGCTTTTTCCGTGCGAAAAACTCGGCGTGGTGAAAGAACGCAGACGGCAGAAGCACGAAGGGCACTCCACAACAATAGAGCAGAAAGGCCACAGAACGCGCGAGATCAAAGAGCCCTGGTCCGCAACGCAGCACCGAACTCGGCTCTAAAGGGCTCAAGCGGATCTGTCGGCAGCTGGCTTCCGGGACGCGGACAGCTTAATGACTAAAATTGTAACAAACGCGTTGATTGAAAGTGAAAAGAAAACTTTCTACGGAGGAATCGAAGCGCACCGGCGCTTTCGCTAAGATACATGAAGTCGCGATATACATAAGAAAAAAAAAAGTTTTTTTTTTTGTTTTCATCCTACGCTCTTCCCAATTTTGAATCGAGCGGACAGGTTGCAGTACACCGACGATAATGAAAAGAAGTTCTCCACTGCACCGATCTACTTGTGATAGTCGAATGTGAAACAACCCATGAATCAATCGGGCACAGGCTGTAAGGCCTTTTCCTCAAAAAGGGAGTGAACTTCACTTTGGCACATGGGTGCCGACAGATTCCGCTGTGCAGGCTAACGATCTTTTCAGCGCCCACTGCGCAACAACGAAAAAAGCTGTCCACTTTGGCCGCCCGATGCGCTCAATAAGAACGGAGTTGAACAGCGTCCACGCCTGGGGAGTTCGGCTGAAAAACAGCGCGCCTAGCTTGGCCGGCGGCTCGCTCTATGCCGCGATATAATGGGGGCCGAGCGTCGTTTCTTTTGGCTGCTCGCATAGCGCGCAGTCTCCATAAACGACTGCTTCCAGGGCTTTTAAAGGAACTGGTCGTGACATCGCTATCGTTTTCTTCGAGGCTTGCTTGCTATATTTTTCTTACTTATAATACCGGCATTGGTTCTTCCTTGTCGCAGAACTCCGTGCTAGAAAAAAGTGCTATAACTGTTCGCGGCCGGTCTTCTTCATAGCATGTGCGATGGAACTTAGTTGCCTCAAGTTTCTGCTTTGGTATAGGAAAACCAAGGGTTATTTGGCCGTAGCAATAGTTCTGCTCTTCTCGTGTTGCTTTTATGCTTATCGCATTTGCCAGATTTAGGCTGAAGAATTGTAACAAAATGTACGTACCGTAACTCCTCACATATGATAAAATAACAACAGCGTCAATAAACGAACACTTTGGGGGAGAGCAGATGAAAACAGCCGTTCAGTTCTGACGTATCAGCAATACACCTTAATAGCTTTAAACTAATGAACAGCACGATTCCTCTTCCATTGTTTCGCAGCTGCCTGATTTGAGTGTTTTCTTACGTCTCAGCTTTTGTTCTTATGGTTTCTGAAACTACTCATAGACATTTGTTTTGTCACCGCTGATAGAAGAGGTTTAGCCGGAGTGCTGGGCGCTTCGAAACGTTTTCGCTTAAACCGCTGAGTACCTTCACCTTCGTGGGAACTAAGAAAGCAATGAGAACTGAAAGTCACCCCACATTTCGAGCAAGGCACGAAGCACGAAGAAATAAACGAAAAGTAAGGAAAAACTATTGCGCCAGCATATTTGATTTTGTACGGTAGTAGCAGTATGTGGCCACGCACTTGAGTGGTTTTATTTTTCGCATCGAGCGTGTATGAGAGAGAGAGAGAGAGAAAAGTGAGGAAAAATGCGGTCAATCAATCAATCAGGCGTTCTGTTTGCTACCCTACATAAAAGGCGTAGAGAAGGTGGTGAGCAGATAGAGAGAAAGACGGAAGAGAGGCAAGAGTGCGTTGCAAGGCTATCGGTAATCAGCCAGGCTTGTCGAGAGAGAGGAGAGGGTGGAAAGGAAGGGAGGTTAACTATACTTTATCCAGCGGTCTATGCTGCACGTCGGCAGGGAGACGGCGGAATAAAAGGGCGAGAAAGAAGGCGGCAGCCCCATAGGCTTCGATAACTTTGGCACGGCGGAAATCACATTCTGCACTAGCGATGGATGTAGCCATGACCACCGAAAACGTTCCGGCGTCTATTCGGTTATAAAGTAAATCGCAGAGAGAAGCGTCATTGCAAGGACAGAGGTATGCCAGGTACTTACTCTGTGACATCCATGTATCCTCAAAAGCAGTTACTTTCGGATTTTTTACCTCCCGTATTCGTACCCTAACTTTCCTTGCTCTTTTTATTTAATGCTCTCTTAGCCTACTCTCCTGGGTTTGTCGTGGATACTGTCGGCTGCGGGATCGGTTGGTATCTCGGCGGATGTATATATATATATATATATATATATATATATGTAATGCCTAGGGTAGATAACCGGTGGACCATCAGAGTTACACAATGGGTGCCAAGAGAAGGGAAGCGCAGTCGAGGATGGCAGAAAACCGAGAAAACTAGGTGGGGTGATGAAATTAGGAAATTTGCAGGTAGCAATTGGAATCAGCTAGCGCAAGACAGGGGTAATTGGAGATCGCAGTGAGAGGCCTTCGTCCTGCAGTGTGCATAAAAAAATAGTCTGATAATGATGATGATGATGATGATGATGATGATACACGAAGATGCTGTCTGGCACGATTTGTCGGTACCGGCCATAGTGCAAACCGGTACTGTATATACTGCTAACCGAGGCGGCCTGGGGTGGCAGGTGATGTGCGTAAGCGCGGACGTGAACTTCAACAGAAAGAAGCCGTCGTCGTCATCATTTCATCGCCTGCGTTCCGTTGTGATCATTCTTCCTTCGTTATCGTTCCGCCGTATATCCACGCCGTCGTAATCATGCAGTTGTAATCACACCGTCATCGTCACACAGTCGTCGTCATGCATTCGTGGTCATGTCGTCATCGTGATGCCGTCGTGGTCGTTTCATTGTTGTCATTTCAGCTTCATCATCCTATTGTTGTCGTCATTTGATCGCCGTTATTATTTTGTCGTCTTTCCATTGTCGTCAGTCCTTCGTCGTCATGCGTCACATACGCATGTTCGACAGTCACAAGCTTATGGGGAGCGAGGCGTTTCCTGGTGAAAATGTGTCCGATTCGGTCGTGTGCTCTCTACTTGCAAATGGACTCCAAACAACAACACCATTCTTCGCCATTCTTCGCAAACACCAGCGAAAGCGTCGCTTAAACCGATTCCCACAAAACGTGGGATTCGCAATTTCTATTTTTCAGGACTCCAGTTTTATGAGCGGCAACGGAGCCAGCTGTGAAAGAAGACGACGCTCGAGCCCTTGCTGATCATGATAGTTTTCGGCGTACAGGCGACAGACGGACGAATCGGCTAGCCACTTACACAGCTTCGCTGTAAAAAGTGTTATACCCTTATGGGTGCTGGTTTGTATCATCGCTTACCTACGTTAAGGTTACGCCTTACTGTTAAGATTATGAAATATTTATTGTACACGACAACAAGTTCATACGCCTGCAATGAGAGAATCCGTAGTTGAAAACTGTGCAATAAGACTGACTACCGAAGTATTTGACTCGAGAAGTTGAGAGCCATATCTATAGAAATTTGCTTCATGAAATTCTCGGGTCATCTATGACAGCTATCGTCACGTTTGCTCGCTACTACAAAAACTGTCAAAAAATAGAACGTAATTTGTCCTCATGAATGATTCAATCTTACCCTTTAAAGGTGAGAGCGTTAGCCATGGGACAAACCAAGCTAGCACTCCTTATACACCCATCAGGGTGTTAAAATGTTTAGTGTGATACAGCAAGCAAAATGCTGGAAATGACGAAAATGTATTTCCCACTTATTAAGCTTCTTCCACTTGGATGCTTGGACATCTTTACGCACTGTGGCTTATGCACTCAACATTATAAATATTCCGCTCTATACTAGCTCAAGCAGGCAAGTTTATGGAAGCCGTTGCTTAGGTATTCTCTGTCTTTAACGTGCATGGCTCTCTTCTTTATGGCCCGCACGTGCTCTTTCTTACTATTCAGACAGTTTTTTTGTTTCGTTTTCTAAAACACGGTATGCAGACATAACCTAAACACTTGAGAGGCACAGACGAAGAATAACGCTTTTTATGCGAGTTGGGCAGCTGCTTTCTCCGCAAACAGGTTTTAAAATTTAAGCTGCCCTAAAAATCTACACACACGTTCGTGTAGAGTTCTTTGCGAATGTGCTTTATACCAGACCTCTATGCAATAATGACACAAATTTTATAAGAGCGTAGAAATGTTCTCGAAGTATGCAAATTTTGTAGTCAGAAAGTGCTTAAGAAAGAGCAGTCTCAATGGTCCCTTCTTTTTCAGGCTCAAGCCCTTCTTTTTCAAAAGGAAGTACCTAAATCGCAACGATGGAGCCTTCAGAATATCGCTTTGCGTGAAGGTAACGCCAGAGTGCCCTCCCGAACGTGTCCCCTATTTTCTGTCCTTGGTATGACCACATTCGTCCGCTGAGCACTATGGATAGCGAGCGCTAGACAACTCGGCCATTAAAGCGGCCTGCAAATGAGACACACGAGTCATTTTTCTTTATGAGAGGACTGCTCCTTCACCGCAGTATGAAGACGGCAGCGTGCTTATGATGAAAACCTTCACAATGTCGTCTATTAAACGTGCTCTCTTTAACGTATACCATAGGGTTTAAGAGAGAAACTTTTTAACAATTAGTATCTGAGCAACTACACTTATTCCTACTCGTGCTGACGAATGTCCCCATTATGCGTTGGCGGCGGAAGCCTTTTCACTTTAGTAGGGTTGATTGCTAAGGCATAAATAGTAAAGTGAAAGAACTTTAGGACTCCACGGCCTGGAACCATAAATCCTTTTGTATGCAGCAAAGAGAGTTTCTCAGATTGATCACAGGGTAATGTTTATGGCAAATGACGTCATAACAAGGGTGCCAAACAATGATAAAACAGCTTTTACACTGAAAAAGTTTTGCCACTTCGGACCTGTCTCTGCAAAACAGTTAACATACTCTAGAGCGGTTCGTAAGAAACGGCGCCGGTCATTAGTGATAGCATTTGTGACGGGAATGACGTCGTGGCAACAAAGGGGGAGGGGGGGGGGGCGCTGAGTCACGGGGCGTGGTATAGACTAGAGTGAACTAGACAATGGTCGAGTGGGCCGAACGGCGCTCTGCCGCTGAGGCGCCGCGTGTGGACAAAATAGTGCGAGGGCGCTACGAGCGAACTGGTTTGGGGCGGAGACGCGCTCCGCGGCATATTCAACGTACTTTCGCTGCGGGCGCCGAGGCCGATTGCGCATAGTACGCTCTTAAAATAACGCTTTATTTCAACTGCAAATTTATGTTTACACCATTTTGCCAAACGTATATATTTGAGGCATAGATTATACAACGCGACGTCTTCAATTTTGCTGTCGTTGTCAAGCGCGTCGTCTGCTAGCGAGCGCGCGTTCGCTATGCGGACGCTGGCGGACGCCCAGTTTTTCTCGCAGAACCTCTGTGCAGTACACTTTTTTAATGGTTTAGTTGCTTCGGTGCGCCCATGACTCTTGACGGCCGGTGCCAAATGTAGTTTTAGCCAGGTGAACTGCTGTTTTTACCACTGTCTTCTAAAAGTAAATGGTATCTCCGCACCATGAAGGCTACGTAAGAAAACTTTATTATTGATATCGTCATTTTACACGCGTTTCTTCTTGGTGGATATTGATCAGGGACAATGATCGAAGAAAACAATATTAGAGTGAAATAAATCAGGTTTATTAACTGCGTGGCGCCAAGACTGACCAATGTATTTCTAGGCAATTAAATCAAAGGGTACATAGACATGTATATTTGCGATATATATATGTAAGGGAAAAATAACAAATATTATAAATGCAATAATTTAAAAAGTGAGAACTCCCGACCGGAATAAGCGCACGTGTTTATATATATATATATATATATATATATATATATATATATATATATATATATATATATACATAACGCAGCCGTTGATAATATACAAGCTGCAGAGTTGAGCGGTCATACATTTGGGAACGGCATTACATTTATGCATGAAATATAGGATAAGCGTAACATGTTTTTCTCGGAAATAAGACTCGAGAATAATTTATGTTGTTTACACCCCCAGAAATAAGCCGAAGAATTAACGCAGTCACCTGCTTTTTTAAATTTAATTTAAGCAAATACTTCGATTTTACGTGGCAAAACCACGATATGATTATGAGGCATCCGGTTTAGTTTTTGCCACCTGGGGTTCTTTAACGTGCACCTAAATAAAAGTGCACGAGTCTTTTTCCATTTCGTTCCCATCGAATTCCGCGACCTGGATTGAACCCGCGAGCTCCAGTTTAGCAGCGCAACGCCGTATCCACGATATAGGCACTAATTAGGCTACCGTGCAGGTCTTTTCTTTCTTTTTTTTTCTTTTTTGGAGTATCGACTGAAAAAAAAATTCCATGTACGGCTTACGGCCAAAGGTTAGCATATAGAATGACTAACAAAAACTGTTTTCGGCGCTCGAGGTCCTACCGCAATAAATGACCCGTACCTAATACTACGCACTCTGTTACGCGAGGAAGGCGGAAACTTGAATGGAATGTTGCGCTGCAGTTTACACTTTTTTATTGCGATAGCAACTATATGGACACTTCAACGGGATTTCTGCCGTCGCCGTCGTCGTCGCCGTCGCCGTGAGGTTCCGTATAGATAAAATCTTCGCCGCGCGCCGTATGCCCGAGCGGAAGCGTGCGGGGACGCGCGCTATCACGGAGAGCGAACGCACTCAATCTCCCACGCGCACGCAAGGAAGCGGGAAGCCAGCGCCGGAGGGAGCGGGGGGGGGGGGGGGGGGCTGGAGGCGCACTTCTACTCTGCCAAAAAACCGCGCTCGTCGCTCGCCCGCACCGTCTCTTATCTCCACACGGGTCTGACCTTTATGCGCTGTGCATTCGCCGCTCAGTTTCTGTTGAAGCGATAGACCGCACGTACCTGCGCCCGCTGCGGCGTATGCGCTTGCTGCCAGCGTTTTGACAGTCGTTGTCTGCAGTCATTCAGTGTGATCTATTCATGTTTGTTTGTGCGCGCTCACACCACGCTTGTTCATTCAGTTAGTAATAGTCGGGCCACATTTTCCAACGCACGCTACACATGCAATGCTGACCGGATCGGCAGTGCAGCGCTACAGGTGTGTCCCTTAGCACGCGCTGCCCACGGGAAGCGCTTCTCATCAACACCACCGTTTCACACGCGCCTTCTCGTGGTCATCGAGTCTCTCTTCATGTCGGTCTACTTACGCCGCAGCACACCTGCTTACTTAAAAAGCTCATGTTTACTACAATTCATATTGCTACCAAAGCCGCTCACCTTACTTCGTATGACATTGCTGTGTTGCTATCGCATTCATTGCTTCACCCTTAGGGCGAAACTGTGACATTTTTTTAATCTATAACAATGCTTCCCGTAAATCTGAGTGCAAGGTGCCGGATGGGGCAGATATGCTTTACTTGTTTGAAGCGGCAAGCAGGAAGGTTACATGTGTTTCTCTGTCTGCGTTTCACGAGACCTACTGATGGAAAACTGTATGCGCAACAATGCACACGAGAGATACATGCTGCTTGAAGAAGGAGAAAAATATTTTTTCTCCAAAGGGAACCGTACAATAACAGAGTAGAATGAAAGCCGACACTGCGGCCGCAATGCACGCGCAATCACCGAGTGGCATTAGAAAATAGTAAAAAAATAAGAGAAAGAAAAGCAATTTATTCTTAAGGCATAAATACATGTCATATGCAATTATGAACCCCATTTGATCGGTCTGAACGCAAATACCAGTGCGCGAAGTAGTACGAATGACCCTGCCGAGCAGTATCGCCAGCAGTTTCCAACGGCGCGACCTTGATGCGGCCCAATCCACTTCGACCGCAGCGCCGCCCCAGTATTTTTCCATGTCGGGCGCCTCACTGCAAAGCATGCACCGCCCCAGCCGCTCGTCCCACTCGACCATATTCTAGTACACTCTAGTATAGACCGTTTTCACAAGAGCGCTTCCGACGGTCTGGCGTCGAGAGTATGTGTCAGTGTTGCGTGCTTGGTCTGCACTGCTCGCCTTGCGCTTACGTTGCGGAGTGGTAGCTTTCCTTCGATGTTTCCGTTTATTTTTGTGGCGAATGACTTACGCTCGTAAATAATCGCATATACTTATCAAAAGTCTACGGGCCAGCACTGTGTAGTTTATGAGTGCACGAACAACCAGCAGAAAAGAACGATTTTGGGGACTATAGTGTGTCCACAACACAGCACTCCGCGAAAGCACTGCCGATGTGGTATGCTCATGCTGCACCGGTTACCTGCATCACCTGAGGACTTAGCATTTCAGTCTAATATGAACCAATGTACACATCAGTTAAATAACGCATTTTTAAACCCTTTTCGGCACATTTACTAATAGGTTGCGAGAATTGTCAGCTCTTCGATGCAATATCTTCTCTTTTGTAGTGGCAGAGGCTACATTTGTTATTAGTTCAAACACGATTTCATTCCAGTGACTAATACGGGGGTCACACGGCGCACTTTTGATCGTGATCGAGCCCGATCTGGATCGAATTTCTCGGTCGCGATTGGCCTACTTGCTCAATCTGCGGAAGGGAGCCAATCGCAGTTGAATATTCCGAATCGAGCTCGATCGCGATCAAAAGTGTGCCGTGTGACACCGGTATAAGACAAATTGAAGCATTCGGCGAGAGAACTAGTCGGTGTATACACTTCGCAACGGTCTTGAAAAATCATGTCCTATGGAAGATATATGCAGCACCTGTGTCCGCCAAAACGTTGTCTCAGCGTTCACAAGCGCCCTGCGCGGCCTTGCACATAAAGGTAATTTCGAAATCTAGCACCTGGGCTGTATCAATTGCGCTGGCATCTGTGATCACTGTCGCGCGTCGTTTCGCTGCAGGTATACCGCGCTGCCCGAGCGCCACGCTTCTGCTTTGACATTTGGTTATAAGCACCCTGCGCTGCACCAGATTCAATAAATTTTGCATGATTGAGCTGTTGAGTTGCGTTGCGAGCGTATGGAGTAACCACCGCATATCTATACCAAGCGCTGACACGCGTCGGCGGGCCGCCGGCGCCTGGTTGGATGGATGAAAAAAAAAAAAAAAAAAGAAAACTTTATTCTGGTCCTGTACAGGGTGTTGCCACCTGCCTGGCTATTCACATATTGGGACCGGGAAATCAAGCCTCCTAGCCCTATCACGGGCGTACTGGACAGCCAGGACTTGAGAGATATGATTGTGGGATTTAATCATTCCTGAAAACTGATCCCGGGAAATTCCATTGCCGAGCGACCCACACTCCCAGAGCATATGTTCAAGTGTGCATATCTCCTTTTTGCATGCTTTGCATATAATATTCGTGTCTTCAATGTTATATCATGCCTTCATTTGTGCAGGTGAATAATATGACTGTGTTTGTAATTGCCTATGTGTAACTGCTTGTGCTAAGCATTACCCAACAGCTACGTATGCGCCTGCTTTCGCTAAATGAGGTAACCCTCAACCGCGAAACGTAATTCTGATCATATTCAATTGACGACTACAGTCACACGTGCCCAGCAAGAACAATGAAAAATACCGCTGATTAGCACGCCAGGTCTCGACGAAGCAAACGCGGCTGCCGCCGCTACCGACGACGAAACGCCACATCCACTGGCTGGGCTTGCTGTTGTCATTGAACTTCACACTGAGCGCTCACGCGAGCACGTGAAACATGTAACAAGTCAAGTGGCACAAGACAAGCAAAACGGAAGGAAACAATCGAAATAACGCTCGACGAAGATCACGCAATCGAAGTGCGGCCGGCCTGCTCTCGCAAGGCTCACAGTCAAAAATGGCGGCTTAACATGTTCTGACGCTAGACGTCGCCTGTGTCGGGCAATGGTGCTACTGAAACGCCGGTTTGTGAAAAGGTCTACAGGAAAACGTCGACGGTCGAGGACGTCAACTAGTCGCCGCTACAGATTCGAGGTGCCGCTGAGATTGCTGCGCTTGTCGTGACTTTGGAAGCTGGCTATTAAACATAACGAGGCATAATCATGGTAGTTTTTCAGTGGTGAGTTCTGGCTCAGTAGGGAGTTCCAGCTGAAAGAGACCATGGCAGTCATTAAAGCAGAATACGTATTCAGGCCAAGAGAGGGAAGTCAACCAGGATTGCCCGTGGTTAGCGACCATACAATAAGGAGAAGTGATGAACATGACGAGAAGGAAAAGCGACATCCTGCGAATGCTCACACACTTGATCACCACGTATTAAGTAGTGTAAAATTAAGGAACACAAACCCAACAGTATGTTATATACATTTTACGCAAGTATATGATATTCTAAGAGGAAAAAATGCAAAAGCACATGCGTATCAATGCTTAAAACATATAAACGGAGTTCCAATGGAGTAACAGAACGGTTGATTATGGGGGTGGCGGTGACGCAGTCTTGAGGGAGGTATAGTTATATGGAATGATGAAGTTATAAAATTAGGGGGTGTATCGTGGCTTCGGTGCTACTGGAAATTTTCAGGGAAGGCTAATGCCATAGTGGATGAAACATGCTAAGTATGACGATAATAACCCTAGCATACTTAAACCGCAGACTGAATCGGACGCTGCAAGCAACGGCGTAGGCAGAATTATGTAAAAGCAGAATGAAAGGAATAGCTTTAGACCAAATGGGCCCGTCATTAACATATAGCTGATGGCAGTCACGTCGGCTTCGCTACATTCACATTGTGCGTCCGACGTTTTTCGTGTCCACTGATGTTTTAAGAACTATACCAAAGAAAATTCACAACGTTGTGCAACGGCCAGACATCAAACTTTCTCTTTCTTGCGCAAACAACCTTACAACGTTTGTTCTTGGCTTTTAAACAGTGTACTCCGCCTCACCACCTCCGCTTACAAGTGTAGATATCCACCCACTTTTCTGTGCGCCTGCTGCTGTGAGGGATAAAGGCAGCCCACGAGCTAACGGGACGGCATCTTTTTTTTTTTTTTTTTTTTTTTTGCTCGGGACGCTTGTCGGTTTCTGTTCACGGGGCTGAAAGGTGCGAGGCCGTCGTTCCGCGCCTTGCCGCCAGCGTATAAGAAAGGCTGGCGCTGTTTCTTTAGATGGGAGCGCCGAGGCGGCCTTTTTTTCTATCTTCCCGAGCTGCTTCCACCTGCGCAGGCTCGGAGGGGAACGCTCTCGGCGCGCCGTTCGCGACAGCTGTCGCTGCGTCCAAGCTCGCCAGCGCTAACATGCCGGGTGATCGAGAGCGCTGGAGAAATGTGCACGCCCCCGCCCTCTACCCTACCTCCCCCTCTCTCAACTACTGTTCTTGCTGCTGCACCATCGGCGCCATCGTCAATGGCGGTGTTACGGTGTGTGTTTGGCGACAGTGGTCTTCTGTGCACTGGCAACAAAACTTTTGGCCTCGTCCGTCCTTCATCTGCACGCATTTGACGACACCTTCTTCTCTTGGGAAGCAAGTGGGGCGGGGGGATCTTGACGCGTTTGCATGCACGGCCACCGCCGGATTGGCCACGAAGCGTGGCTATCGCCAGAGTGGCGCCGCCATAATTCACGCGTTAATCGGCTGAGTGTGCGCAGACGGCCGAATTAAAGCGTCGCGGGTGTGCGCGTTCCGAACACTCGGTGGGAGCGGTATCTGAGAAGAATGTGAGGCTTTGCCGCGCCAACTGCGGATTCGCTGTCTGACGTGGTTGCACGGCTCCGGAGCCGTCACAGCTCAAGGGACAACCAACTGGCTAATCAGCACTGCAGCGGCCCGCACTTTGTTTGAACGCGCTGCTGCACCGGGCAAATGAAAAGTGTTACTGAACGCTTCGCGGCTTTCAGACTGCTTTTGTGAGGCGATCGCAGGCGAGTGAGCTTTAGAGAGAGAAGCATGCACAAGAGCGAAAGGGAGGGCGGTGACAGCTGCACACGGTGTACTACTTTGCAATTTCGTTCATTTTTCATTTGAACCCTTTAGCCTTTGCGCTATACCACTCTGCATTGCTCTTTAAATTGCCGCACCAGTCGCCGCTCGCGCTATATACCTGTACCACGTCACGCCATGTGCAGATGGCATCTACAAAAAATACGCAGTATATTATGTATGAGGGCCGGCCAAGCAAGTCGCTCAACTATACAGGCAGTGAAATTCTGCAATTGTAGCTCTATTCAGATAAACGGGCGAAGACTATATAAACCAAGCGCCAACAAGCTTGGGTACCGGCCGTGCTTAAAAATTATATTTCACTTTCAAGAATGAACACAGTGCACTTGAGTAATTGAGTTGGTACTCATTTCTTTAATGACCGCGCGAACAGCGCCAATATTTTAATCTACCATAAAATATAAACAATAAACGTTTGTGATTATCACTGTCGCATGGTTGACACCAGAAAGGGCTTGAAGACGTTTCTTGTAAATTAACATTGGCGAACCGGACACTAACGTAACCGCCGTTGGAGCAACACGAGGGGTCACTACGTGGGTAATGAGAAGGTGTTTGTTTTGTTTTGCGGCATTATTTCTTGTTTATTTAATTTCTTGTTATTTACTTAAAATAGTTTCAAAATGATTGCGGTCTTCTTGGTTTCCGCCAGAACTGTGCTAGTTTCCGGACGCTTTTAAAGGAAGTGCGAAATTCCCCGAGTGCGCTTCCCTGCGCCTCTAGTTTGAGCGGAACAAGATGGTGGAAGGGGAAAGAAAGCATTTGCATGAGTTGGCGCCACCTTCTTCTGTCCATCCTCGCTGCTAGCACGTCACTCTCAGATGGGCAGAGGGAGGACAGCCATATTGTGGCTGTCCTCCATAAACATAGACGCGAGGGAAAGCTTGCTTGCGCTATTTCGCGTATCCTCCATGGCGTCACTTATCTTGCCCAGTTGTTGCTGCGACGGCGTCCGCAGCTCATCAAGTACAGCGGCTCCGCTGCATTGTCCGCCCTCAAGGACTCGTAAGGCGGTCGAGTTTCCTTACTCTTTATTTGTGGTTTCGTTGTAATTTAGAACTTAGAAAACAATATGTAGGCCACGGCCTCGAGATAACTGGACTGTGCAATTAAATTCAATCCGGCAATGTATGAAACATCCACAAGATGAAAATTTTTTATAGCTATATCGGGGTTGTGATAAAACTAGATTAAATGCACGGACTTCGCGGATCCACGCAAAAGGAGTAATTCCTAATGATAGAGCTCCTTGGAAACGTTGCGCATGAAAAAACCCACACGTGGTGAGACTGTTGCCCGGGAAAAAAAAAAAAAGATTGCATCCTCAGATAAAATATATATAATAAAGAAATCACCCTCATAATTTCCCTCCCAACTAACGCAGTCGGAATGCCCTCTCTGAATTTCGCTCGTGCCATAACTCCGCTGAAACGCGCCCAGCCTGGTGCTTGAATGAGGCGGTGCGCGACGTGCCCCCTCATTGCTAATTGCACCGCCAATGGAGTCAGGAGCAGCCAATACGATCGGCCGCTTACTTACACAATATCTGCAGCAGTCCACAGCAGAACGCTTGAACTCCATGGCGAAATAAAATAGCGAGAACAAATGACTCAACCCTCGCGCCGTACGCGCGCCACTAACGGTGTGCGCCGTTATATTTGGCGCGGTCTTCTCATACTCTCAGTGCCAGCGATAATTGCGCCGCGAGCGACAGTCTGAAATCGCCGCCTTCTTTCCGTTATTGCTGCAGTATAAGCGAATCAAAAACAAGAAAGTGAGAAAGGTTCACCATCATATTTACGCTATGTGTGCGAAATCAGTGGTTTCCGCGTGCACATACAGAAAAAGAGCAACAGAAGGTTAATTGACCCGACCGCGCAAGACTCAATGCGGGCTGTCGCCGTCCCTCGTTGCGACCACTCGATCAAATTGCTCCCCCATCTCACCCCATCTTCGTCTCCGGCCCAGTACAACGGCCCGGACCCTCTCCTCCCTCCCTGGACAACCATCCATTGTAATCACAGATGCATTTGTTTACGTAACACGTCAAAGCGGCTGCAGTGAAAGAAACGAGTATGTCTGGAAGGTTATAGTCAGACTCCCCCGAGAATCTTCTAGCGCTGCATGAGGATTTACTACGTCGTTCCAAAAGAAATGGCACGGTTGAATCTTTTAGGGCTTCTCGCGCCCTACTATGGGGCGGTAAGACAAAAAGCGAGACAAAATAGAATTACAACGAAAGAGAAAGAGACCGGATACGACGTCGACCTTTGGTTCTGTTTAAAAGCACCGTTAAGGGCTGTGCGCACGGAAAATTGCGTTAGAATTTCATTAGTCAAGTGGTGTTGTCAATCCTCGGGCTTACACGAGCTCGAAGTCATTTAGAAATGTCGTTCGTGTTTTTTATTTTTCACCCATACATTTGCTTCCATCTGTCTTGTTAAAGGACTCATTTAAGCCGGGAACACCTTTAAATCTCAAGAGGGCCGCTTTCACTTAACGACTATAACTTATAATATAATGTCAACAGTGAATGTGACCGATAAAGCTCACAAGAAATAACCATGCCGATATGTGACAGTCGAAGAAACACCCCCCCCCCCCCTCCCCCGCCTCCCCCAGAAAGAAATATAAAATGTAGGTGTCCGGGAAGTATTAGCCAATTATAACGTCATCGCTATCATTAAGCTCCGAACCCTGAGCTACCATATGTCTTCAATTAAGCAATTACTAGACCTCCTAAATACGAACAAATGAGCTAAGCACGGAGATACTCGAAGGTGACACGCAACAGCAGCGTGACTGCACACCACAAATTAAAAACTCAAGGAACGGCTGCCTAATCTTCGAAAAGTCCAGAACGCCCTCGAGCGTTCGCTCTCTCAACTCATTGGATGAATTCACGCCACCGTATCAAAACTGCCAGGTTACACCTAAAGCCACAACATGATAGAACAGGCAGCCTGTTGAATCATCACAGAAGAGAGGTCACTCTTCTTGTCCTGTAATGTACAGCCTCCGGCATTTTTATCTATATCGCGCGAGAACACTATATAATGTTCGTACGTCGTCCTGAAGGGAACATCGCATTAGACGACTCTTGCACAGGAGAGTGCTTAGTGCACTTGAGAGTACTTCTGCCGGTCTCGCTGACTATCGCCGCTTAAAGGCGCTAAAATGAGGCGTGATGGACGCTCGCGCGATATAGCTAAATATGCGGGAGGCTGTACCACCCTTGATGAATGCTTTGTATCCTAGTGGTAACAGGTCTCGACATGACCTGGGTCATCGTGTCGTTCTCTCTCTCCTAGAAACAACTTGGCTTCCCGTTTTGTAGCGTATTTTTTTTTTTCGTTCTTCGCACTTGTGATGTTTGTGCAGTGAGTGTCGAGACCTCGTACTTTCCTATTTCCTATAATTTTAAAGCTTTTTTTTTTGCGAACCCACCCATACTTTCCTGACCACGGCTGATAGGTGCTGCTGCTGCCTTGCCGAATAGCCCACACTTCAAGAACGTTCGGCAGGTACACCTAAGACTGCGTACGTACGGGAATGCGAAAGCATTATAGTCCCTTTAGTGAAATGTTTCTTTCCACGCGTTCCTTGTCCGTGCAAACTCTCACCTGCGCTCGAACTACGCCTCGGTAAGGCCAAATCAAAAGGCGCCAAGCGTCTCAACTTGCTCGCTTGCCAGCGAGGAGTTCATAACTGGAAGGACCACTCAGCGGCGTTCAAGTGAATATGCATGCTTTCTATTTTATGCATTCATTTTATACACTCATGACGTGATGCCTTCTCCTCCACATTGTCTGCGCCGTCACGTGCCAAGTGACGCACGCCCTAGACCACACCTTTAGTGCGACGTGACGTGTGCACTGCCGCACGCACTAGGCAGACCTTTAGCTACCCAAAACCGTGGAGCCACCGTGACATCGAGGCAACGTGCTCGTCTTGCACCCCAGTGGCCCGGATTCGATTCCCACCCAGACCGAAATTTACCAAATTTTATTTTCAAAGCTTTGTTTACTGGAACCTCCCTGGGAAATTTGACGTGAATGTGAGCATTTGTGACGTATTTACTCTTCGCGCCGTCGGCTATCTTCGGTCCATCGCTCGGTGGCGACGCCAGCGATGCCGGATTTTCGCGTAATGGGGCATACAATAGAAAGTTCTAGAATTGGGGTACCCAAGGATCTGGGCCCCCGAGCCGCGTTGGCCGGGTAGGCTGCTCTAGGGATTAGAGGAGCAGCAGAGTTTGAGAATTCGCTCAAACGGAGACAGCGTTGGGTCGAGCGCTCGGGACGCAGCAGCGGGGAAAATAAAAAAAAGGTGCTTGAAAGCAAAAAAGAAGAAAAGTTTTTCTTACAAGTGAAAACGAACGGAATGCATTTTTGAGCCAGAAGGGTCAACAATAAAATCTAATAAACGCAATCACTGTCTTTAGTACTACGAATTTATTTAGTATGCTGTTTTGAAATCCAAGACACGATGGGGACCCACGCTAGTTTTGGATTTGGGGTCAGCGAGAACGCAAGAACCCAAAACTGGCTTGGGTTCTACGCATGCGCACTTTCGGCCCTCAATTTCCTTGGGTCCCCAAGCCGCTTAGGTCCCCAATTCTAAAACTCTCTAAGGCTTTCGCATTAAAAATGAATTACATGCCCGATGGTGCGATCAAACCGCCGGGCTCCCTAGGACAACTGGAAGAGATGCTCTAACCATTAGGCCACAATCGCACGTATGCATCTATGGTGCCAACGCCAACGAGCTCTGTGATATAATCACCGCGTGTGTCACATTGCGTCGTCTGGGTGCACGAGAGCGCATGCGCGCGCGTCAGTGTCCTTTACGCGAAATACGCAAGAATAAAATGTGCAAACGTTTGCAATTCATTAACCACTTCACGAAAGCTCCACTTCGCATGGATTCCAAGATATGCTTTGGATCTGCATTTTCTTTAGGGTGCTCTGTTTGTTCCTGAATAAGTGCGACCAGTGGTGATGTTCAGTTAAGTCTTACTTCCGTGCTCTATTGTTTGTCATTGCTTTATTTTTGTCTTTGTTCTTGTTCTTTCTTCCTTTTTTCCTTTTCTTCACCCATTTTTCGCTTTTATGCTTCCATCCCGTCCTGCCTGATGTGTTGCTGGCCATCGGAATTTTTCTGTCCTTTTGTATATTTCTATGTTTACGAACAAAATAAGAATATCAGAGAAAAATTGTTAAGAGGCAGGGTATAGGAAACGAAGGTACCAGGAATAGTACATACATACAGCAGTACGACTCACAGGACACGCACTTTGTCATTATTGCTCGCCACGACGTCACCATAGCAGAAAGAAATGTTATGAGGCAATCAAACGCGCTAGAGGTGAGCACTAGCAAGTTGCAACTGGGGACAATACGCTAGCCGCTAGTAGCGGTGGACACACCTTCACACCACGGAGCTAATATCACACCCAACGCGTATAGTCGGGAAGCATTCATGACCCTCAGAACTAGATCGACAACTTCTGCGACTGCTGCCTGGGCCAGAAAGAGATGCGGAAATTGAAAATCCAGAAGAACGCTAATGTCAGCATGCACTGAACCCCGGTTCACACAGGAGGGTACGGAACATGGGTGACAGATAGGCACAAATAACCGCTTCCAAGGTGACGCACTCTGACCGCCAGCGATGGGAGAGCGCAGATCTCTACATCTCAGCTGTGATAGAGCTGCCCTCTGACCCTGATGCATCTGTAAACCCGCAATGAAAATACAGGGTGTTTCAGCGAACACTTTCAAAAATTTTTAAAGTTTACCTGTGGAAGATAGCCCAATTCTATTTAATGTGCCGGTCTACTCGAAGCGGCGGACATTACTTGCCCAAAAAATTGAAATGCATAATCGACTAATTAATAAAAATTGACTAATTAAGTTTTTAACTAATTACCTGATGGCCCATATCGCAATCTACAAATTGTAGCCGTGGAGTTCGCAAGGCGGATCCACTTGGAACGAATTCTCGGGATGACGCCGCATTCGAGATAATAATTCCCGAACTTTGCGGATAAATGCATTGGCGTTCCAGTTAATTTTGTGCTTCAATGCATAAAGCGATGTTTTGTTAAGAAACTAACTGGAACGGCAATGCATTTCTTCGCAAAGTGCGGGAATTAATATCTCGAACGTGGTGTCATCCCGGGGATTCGTTCCAAGTGGATCCGCCTTACGAACTCCACGGCTACAATTTGTAGATTGCGATATGGGCCATCAGGTAATTAGTTAAAAACTTAATTCGTGAATTTTTATTAATTAGTCGATTATGCATTTCAATTTTTTGCGCAAGTAATGTCCGCCGCTTCGAGTAGACCGGCACACTAACTATAATTGGGCTATCTGCCACAGGCAACCTTAAATAAATTTTGAAAGTGTTCGCTGAAACACCCTGTATATCAAAAGAAAGAGAGACAGAGGAAAAAAGTTGTCGCAGTTTCACCCGAAAGGCGAAGCATCAATTGCGATAGCAAATTTGTAGAGAGCTATACGGAGTAAGGATAGTAGTTTTATCAGCTGTACAAACTTGGACATGCAGCAGCACCGGCAACACACAGAACTGTTGTCGACGCCGTCGGCGTTTTGCCCGCGTTCGCACAAAACGCGCGCAGCGTTGGTGACTGTTGCCGGAGCCTCTGGGGGCGGCTCGGAGGTTTTCGACCACATCAGAACGGGACACTCGTCGAGCAGCGTCGGAAGTCTTTACCACCTTCTCGCCTCACAACGTTTTTATATAAATAGGCATCTTGTGCCGCAGCGAAACGTTGCCTTCCTTCCCTCCCCCCCCCCCCCCCCCCCCCCCCCACGGCTTTTCGCGTGTCTGAAGAAGTCGTGTTTGCTCTACATATATGGCGATTGTAAAGGAGGAAAGAGACGCTTAATTCTGGAGCCCTTAAGGGAGCATGGCGCAGAACGCGCGTTTGTTCTCCGCCGTGCGTTCACTCCCCGTGAAAGCGCGCGTCCCTCGCACCCTTTCACTCGCACATACAGCGTCCAGCGCGCGGTGACAATTTCATCGCCTTTGACGTCATACGGAACCTCACGGCGACGGCAACGGCGATGACGACGGCGACGCCGACGGCAGAAATCTGCTTTGGAGTGTCCATATAATTGCTATCGCAATAAAAAAGGGCCAAGAAGAGCTCGAGGAGCAAGGAAGTGTTTGTTTACTTGTTTTGGGGATATGAAAATAAAATAACGTGTACTATAAACCCTCAGCCATCCCTACCAGCCAACTTTGCCAGATCCCGCCATGCACACAGGATTATATAAGCCAAGCTTCGTACTGACCACTAACGTAACGTTGTTCGTGGATTGCTTACAAGAGAACACAAAAAAAAAAAAAACACGGAAGACATAGGCCCACTTGAAGATCAAAGCATGCATAAGCTGCCCGCTGTGACACATGCAATGTCACCGCAAATATAAAATATTCGCCTATGGAAGTGTACCTCTATCCAAGAGACAAGGGCCACATTTAGTGAAGAAAGTTTATCTAGGAGCTATAAAGAGTGTATATTCTCGCCAATTCACCTGCAACTTAACACACAAATGTGCCGCCTCATGTCAATGTCCAAATTTTCCAAGGAACTCACCACACACACACCTTGTTCCCTCCTTATATATATAAGGAGGGAACAAGGTATCTTCACCCAAGGTGTCTTCATTCTCCCTCTCGCTCTCTTTATATATATATATATATATATATATATATATATATATATATATATAGGGAGAGAGAGAGCCTGCTTCTAGAATGTGTTGGGCTACGATATCATAGCTTTCTGATATAAGCAAACATTCTGTAATAAACGTGTCTACATACGACTGTTTACGCAAACTCTTGTTGCTACGATCGTCATGCCACCATCATCGCCGTCGTTGTTGTCATGACATCACTGCCGTTATACCATCGTCGACGTCACCATGCCCCTGTAGTCATTGCCACTGTCATCGATGTGCCACCATCGTTGACATCATCGTCCTTATACCATCATCATGGCAGCGTCATCGACGTCACCATGCCCCTGTAGCCATAGCCATTGTCATCGATGTGCCACCGTCGTTGACATGCCAGCATTGCTGTCGTCGCCCTCATGCCACATTCATTGTTACGTCATCATCATGATCATCATCATCATCATGCTGCCATCATTGTCGGGCTGTCGTCATGCTGTCGCCATTGCATACAATTCAAGAAGTTGGCGCAGCATTGCAGGGGTTTTGCATTAAGTTGGGGTGTGGGAGGGGGAAGAGGAAAGGTGAGCTTTGAAACTGCCGTCGCATCGCAGAGTTGAACGATTTACCACACTGTCATCGGGTCTATAACTTGCCATTACTAGTCCTTTAAGTGGCAGTTCTATGCAAAATGCGTTTTGTTCGTTTTTCTTCGACTTTATTATTTCTTTTTCTTTTCTTTTCACCTCGAAAGCGCTCATGCTATCGCGTTATCGACGGCTATATTGCAAGACATACAGACTGTCTCTGTATATCAAGTAACGTTCCGTCTGAAACTCCTGATACGTCGCAAGGGCGTAGAATTAACTGCATTCAGCAGAGATGTGTTATGTCGTTGACCTCGATGTCCATTCGGAAACATAGTTGTTTGGCCTAAGCAAACTGGAGACTTAATAGTTGCTTCGTCATGCTCTTTCGCAATATAGCGTGCTAAAAAAAAGAAAACAATGAAAACTTGGCTGACATTTGTAAGTCGAACGACGCGCCGTCCATATACTGAGTAGGGACCGGACTCAGGAACAGCTGCATGAAGCCCAGATACGGAGTGGTGAATCTTATTTGACGGCGCCATTGGGCTGCTATTCTGAACAGAATAAAAGAACAAAAACACGATAAAAGCTGGGCAGCCGCGTTTATCATGTGACAGACGCAGCAGCTTTGAAGCTCAATCAAAAGCAGGCAGATGCTGAATGGGGGGAGCACGTACGCAAGCAGCGGCACAAGGAAAAGAGGGGTGGGGGCCAGGTTCGAAAAAAAAAAAGCAAAAGCCGCGCAAACAGGTTTGCTTTCAGCAACCACAGACGAGCGTTCTTTGCCGCTATTCGAAGACGAGGCAGTGGCCGCTTATTCCTTATTGGTCCCGCCGTGGCCCAGTAGCCGAAAGAAAGAAGGCGAGTCAATCATGCTGGGCGTAAGCACCATCACAGCCTAGTTAGAAGGCCTCGTGACTGCTGCTGCCGTGATTGAATGCCGAAGCACAGCAGAACGTCCCATAGGCCCGTCGCTAGAATGAGGCCTCCGTTGGTTGTCTGTAGAAGAAATAGCGAATGCCGGAATGCACTCCGGGCTTTGTGTGGGTCCAGAATTCAGCCCGGCGCTGTCTCTATCAACAGGCATGGAGCGTTGTTATTTCCCTTCGCACTTCATCGAGGCGAGGTCTAGTGTTCGCTTCGACGAAATGAACAAACAAACGCCCCCCTTCGGTAAGAAGACTGCAATATATGAAATAAAATGCGGCAACATCTCCGCCGCGTTTCAGCGACTCGGCGATTCATCCGGTTCTGAACTCATTCACTGCGACAGTTGCAGCCTCTCACCGCCTTCGCCACCATCTTCTGAATAACAACTTCTTTGCGAGGCGCTCAACGTTGTCCTCGTCCATCTCTGGCTGTTGTCGCCTCCGAAATACATGCAGACGTCACTGCTCTCGAAGTCTGTGAGGTGCAATAAATACTGCACAAGTTACCAAGCAACAGAGCAGCGAATTAGTGCATCCAGCTATGAAATGCACATTGTCGCGTGTACATAGCCGCGAAACCCAGTGGCGGCGGCAAAATTTTGTTTTCGTCGCCCTATGTCAAAGTGAAATTGAGGATGAGGAATGTGTGGAGACAGAGAGTGAGAGAAAAGAAAAAGCACTGATGTTAACCAGGTTATAGTGAACTAGAATGTCTTCTAGTGGCGCGACCGCCTCCGTTGGAGAGGGCCTCGAGGGGGAAGAAAGATGCGGCGGCGCTGTAGTCGACCGCACTTGAAAGCGCGTCAGCTTTCGGGCCGTCGCGCTGTTAGGACAACCACTTCGGCCGGCGTTTTCGGCGGGTGAAGTTTACCGCCACGAAGTAATGTGCGACTAGCAAGGGACAAAAGTTTTTGCTTCTGGTTTTTATCCTTTGCAGCTTCGTTATGCATATGGAAAGATTCAAATACTGTCGCTTGCGCGTGTTGTAGTTGAGGAATCGTCTGGTTTATAGAGACATAGCCGCAATACTTCACATTTCGCAGTGGTATTTGTTGCAGTTTGCCAGGGTTATTATCGACACTGTTTATTCTACGAACGTGCAAAACATAAAATGAGTATTTGCGAACGCTCACCGCGAATTTCGCGAGCGGCTGAGCTGGATAGCCGACTGCAATATGCAGGGTGTCCGAACTATCATGCACCAAGATTAAAAAATATGTAAGTGCCACGTAGCTGGACAGAACCAATGTAATGTTTTTTTGCCGTCGCTTGGAGATACCCTGATTATTTGTTTTGCATTCCGCCTAATTACATAATTAGTCTCAATTAGTCAACTTCTCAAATATTACAATTAGATGAAAAGTGCCAATGAGAAAATTGAAGAGCAACATGAAAAACTACCGATACAACTTTCTGGTGCTCAATACGTGCTACAGAAAAGTGTTTTTGTTCGAGCGTGATAGAAGCCCGCGAACACACGCAAAATTGCCGCGTGACTGGCCGCTCGAGGCACTTTGCGTGTATTCGCTGGTGGAGTAATGAACAATAAATAACAAAGTTGTGATATAGCACACCAATGCACCTTTATTTACACAATATGCTCGCTTTTCAGTCGACCACTGTCCAACGGCTTGGTGTAATTACTCTCATAAGCGACTAAGCTTCAAGTGTTGGTGCGACTTTTTCCGCGCTGCATCACGAGATTTGTTTAATAATAATAATAATAATAATAATAATAATAATAATAATAATAATAATAATAATAATAATAATAATAATAATAATAATAATAATATAAGGGGTTTTACGTGCCAAAACCACCATCCGCCGCCAGGCACGCCGTAGTGGGGGACTCCGGATTAATTCGGACCACCTGGGGCTCTTTAGCGTGCATCTAAATCCAAGTACACGGGTGTTTTCTGCATTTCGCCCCTATCAAAATGCGGCCGCCATGGCCAGGATTCGATCCCGCGACCTCGTACTCACCAGCCCAACACTGTAACCACTGAGGAACCACGGCGGGTGAGACGTGTTTAAACCTTTGATATAAAAGTGGAGCAAGCTTTAGGAGCAAGCGTTGGGGTCCCCGTCGGAATTCTAATTAACTTCAGTTTCATTGATCATGTGGACATAATGCCTCAAGCTAAAATGCGGCTCTAAGTGTAGTTCACAAACAGCACAATCAGGGTCCAGCGGCTTGTCAAGCCTGTGGAGATTTCGCTGCCAAACAAGCCTGTGTTGTTCATCTTTCGGAGTCTTAAAAAGCGATAACTTGCGCTCCTGGGCTGTTCTTGCATAGCCAGTTGCGCAGCCTGGCACGTAACAGTGGTTTAACCGCCACTTGGGTGGCATCATAAACACTGACGCAGGAAAAGGCGCGAAAGAAGCGATGTTCCGCGACGACGACATCGAAAAACAACGTGCAGACGCAGAAGCGGCGAACACTCGCTTCAAGTGCGGGCGACGACAGCGCCGCCGCTACCTTCTTCCAAAGCGGTTACGCGACGCGCAATAGGATGCGCCTCCGCTCGAGCCACTGTAAAACATTCTAGTACACTGTAACCAGGTTGCACCAGATTTTCTACCCCGCACTGGGGGAGGGGGAAGTGGGAAGAAGATGGAAATTGATAACAAGTGATGCGCGCGCACTCAGAACAGCGTTCACCACGCATTCCAATGTGCAGAGGGTGCTAAGAATCAATATGTTTGTGCCTAAGTTGCTATGGGATCTTTCGTCATTCCATTTACAGATACACGACATTGATGCTCATCTTTCCTCCAGCGCAAATCATTAGTGTGCAGTAGGACTGGCTGTTCTACCCCTGCTCTTTCTAAGTCAAAACATTCAGAAATTAGAAGAGAAAGCTGGACGGGTTAATAGCGTTGCGCTATGAAAAGCCTAGTTCAGTTTTTAATTCATGGTGCAAGCTTACCAACTCGCCCAGCTTTCTAATCTATGACGTTCTCCTACTGAGTACGAGGTCATGGTTTTCGTGCAGAACAGCGGCAACTGCATTTTGATGTGGATGGAAGGCAAATTCGAGAATATTTAGAGAGCTATCAGTGCACAATCAACGTCTCCGGGTGGCCAAAATAATCCGTAGCCATTTACTGTGAGGCTCCACTATAGCCTAATTGAAGCTTTATAATGTAAAACAACAATTTCTTCTCCTTCTCCTTCATCATCATCATCATCATAATCATCACACAATTATTATATTTAATTAAAGCGAAGCTTTCTATGTCTTACTGATTCGTCCGTGAGCCCCGAACACGCACTGCAGGCAAGCCAACTTACACGATGGAACTATCTGCGCATTTGCGCACACAATAGAACAATCTGCGCATCTGCGCACACAATCGTAGACCACTACAGTTTACATTCGCAGTTGTACCGATAAGAACAATGGGAACTGCAACGGCACGCTAAGCAGATGAACTGTATATATCTACATTGCATTACGCACGTCACGCAATTCATTCCCGGCCGTCACCATGGGTAGGTCACGGGTGCAGCGCACGGCAGAAGAAGAGGCTGCCGTACGCGAACGTAAGCGCGAGCGCGATCGTGCCCGAAAGGCCGATCCCGTGTACCGGAACGGCATGCAGTCCGTGAAAGTGTGAGTGCTAGCGTGTAATCAACGACTACATGATCTAAAATAAAGGCTATGCCACTTAACGAAATGTGTGTTCAATCAACTTCAACGTTCAAAAAATACCATCCTAAACAAGCAATCAAATGACATATGACATGCGCGTATGCATCGAATCGGGTCACTCCGCATTTCTTGGGTTCGATGCGTGGTCGTTGGTTTTGGACTTTGTTTTGATTCAGTTTGCACGGGCGAAAGTTTCGCGTTCAACCATCCTTCTTAAGAAAGGGGCTTTGATTTTTTGTGCTCTTCTCATTGCGTCTTTTGACCGAATCTTTTGCAACAAACGAATCAGGCATGAGACTAGCAGCTGCGGCGCAGCAGGGAAATAGTGAAATGTCTTCGAGAGTAACGACTTTCTAGAAGCCAAGGAAGCTATGGTATTCGACCGCACTCCATTCAGGGGCATAGTTTGTGAACAACATGGTAGGTGGTGCACTGAAGAGTGAGAGTGAGAGAGAGAGAGAGAGAGATAAATGAGATGCGAAGGCAGGGAGGCGATACACAATTTGGCGATACTCTATTGCATTAAACAAGCGCCATCACCATTAGAAAACACTTCAGATGAAGATTTTCCAGACGGCTGCGCCCACGGGTAGAGAATACTATGGTCTATAGACAGACGTGTTGCCTGTGTGGCGTCAAAATGTTTCTATGGTGCAAACGAGTTTCCTTCAATGGATAGAAAAAATGCCGTCCTTCTTACGTTCTATTTCCGTTGACGATGAAGAGAGAAATCAAAATTCGCAATTCCTTTGAACTCACACATTGCAGACACAGGTTCGAATTCAAAGTGCTTCTGTGTAATGAACCCATTTGAGCCTGTGGCTAATGGTGGTTTCTTTCAGCGGCCATGAAGCTACCGAATTTCCAGCTAGAAAATGGCTTAATACAGATATCGCTGTAAAAGATACGAATGCGTATTGACGAGGCCATATCTCTAAACAGAGTAACCTTGAGTTGTGCTGGAAAAAGTTGTATAGCCACAATATTAAAAAGTCCCCTTTTCGGGGCGTACCACTTATGGAAACTAGCTAATGAGATATGCGAATTCTTTATTAAATGGCGCCTCACCAAGTTTCAGTATTGCAAACAGACAAGCGCGATGCGTATTTTACGCGGTGCCGATCGCGTTTGCAAGAGTATTACTCTGACGTATGCAGCGAAATCTGCCGCAAATTCAAACGAAAGCTCTTCTTCACGGAGGAGTTAACACACCCCGCCAGCAGCGGCTACGTTACAGCTGTCACCTCTGCGTCGTACCCACCGCCTGTAGCGCACAAATAGGCGGTATCATTGCCGGCAACTCTGTATACCAGTGAAACTCAGAGCGTGGAAAACCGCCCCTGGAGGCGCACCGCGTAGCAAGAAAACTAGGGAGAAAAAAGGCGGAGGCAAGGGCCAAGAGTTCACGTGGTTCGATCGGTTCCGATATGGGAGAAATTAGGGTAGAAATGATGTCGCTTGTGGGCGCTGGCCACGGCAATGGTAGAGATAGTCTGCTGCTTAGCTCGTCTCCTCACACCATTGTCGCACGGCACTCAGTTGGCCTATATCTCGGCCATTACTAAACGTTTTCTTTTGGTTGTTGCAATAGAACGTTCACTGGACCACGCTTCCAGTGCGTAACCAAAATTTTCAACGGAGATTGATAAGGGGCCCCTAAAGCGGTCATCGGAGATGGTTGTTCTCAATATACATTATGTACATTTGGCATGGTATGCCCCATTAGAAAAATCCTCCCTTGGCGCTCATATTTACTGCAACGCTCTTACTTTTTTCCTTGCCCTCTGCTTCGTCCATTTTAATATTTTTACAGCTAACCTGTTATAGGCTAGCTACCAGGAGATTGCGTCCGTAGAAAACCGGAAGTGTACGTAGTGTACAACAATTTCATACACGTCGCGCCACCTTGTGGAGTCGTGTGGAAACGCCGGGTTGGCTGCGTTTTCAGACTTAGGATTGTAAAAAAAGTGTGCATTATAGAGCGGTTTTCACCGGATCTTACGTTTGCTTCTTCATTACGTGACGTAGGTCACCCTGGCGACCACGTGAGCGCGTTAGCGCTTGTGTGCAAACCGCGATTGGCGCAGCGGTCTTTAATAAAACGCTTTGAAGGCATGGTGATCGCGACTGTGTACGTTCCCCCTGCAACGCCTGCGAAAGACATCGAAACGTTCATGATAGACATGTTCGGTTTGGTGATGCCCAACGACGATATGCCCATTCTCATCGTGGGGGCAATATTCACTACAGCAGACCCATCATAGTCACAGCTTTGCTGGCGTCCATCTTCACAGTAGTGAAAGGGCTCTGAATTTTTGTGAATAAAATACAAGCATTCACTTGCGGACTTTTTCATCATTTTGTCATCATTGTGACCAACCTCTGCGGCAATTTGATGCTGTCACTATTCCGCCGCTCCTAATCGAGTCATTTTTCAATAACCATTGTTTCATTTGACTCAACCATCTAGGTCGTTCGCGCTTACCACATAAATATTGTCTCACACACTAAAGAAAACGCGCGTGCGATGATTCTCGGCTGCTTCCGGTGTCTCCTCTGGCTTTGTAACCAAAGTGCAAGGCAGTGCGCCCTTGGTATTTAGGTCGAAACAAGAACCCAGGTGGCCCGAGCTTAATTCCAAGCACTAGACTAAGGCTTCATACGGGGTTTCAGCCGCTACGGCCACTCTGAGAAGCCACTCCATGTTGCCTTTCGTCTTTCTTGGGTTTAGGATCGCCTAAAAAAGGCTCCAAGATAAGGCTCGGCTTGAGGCCGTAAAATGTGCGTGTAGGGCCCGTTTTTCTGTGACGTCTCATTTGAGTTTAATATATTGTTCGTTATCGTGCCTAACGCCGAGTTGCAGATCCCAGATGATGGCGGCGCCGCGACGTCTGGGCCGCGTCCGAGACATTGACGAAGCGCTAAAATAATAGCAGTGAAAGGAATTGCAACAAAATACGGCCGCAGCTTATCCCTTCACCTCGTCTTTAGCAAAATTTCTTAACGACGTCTAGGAGAGACTGGGGGAAAATATTTTTAACAGTATGGCTTACATTTGGGAAACCTTAGCATCAAAACGAAGCTTTCCCGTGGGAGTGAGCCGCAGTGCAGTGAGCTAACAATGTAATACATACATGACGGGCAGCATTGCTCTCACCCACTATATTTATCTTCTCCATCTCCGTCCTGGCTGCTTTGTATCTACTCGGAACTTCGCCGACCTGATGTATGTGCTTGCTGTATAAGCACATACATGAAACCGACTGGCTTAAAACACGGTTCGCGACTCAGGCTCGACGCGGAACGGGCCCGTTGAAAGAGCCTCGCAACAGCTCCCATTCGCCCTCTCCAGCGTTTTAATCCTTCGTAAGCTTTTGTGCACACATATGCCTAAGGATTGTGCCGTGAACAACAAAATCCACTACTGGCAGTTTCTTTTTTCTTTTCTTTCTTTACTTTTTTTGAAGAACTGAGCCCGTTCTCAGGTACACAGGCAAGAAAGAGGGTGGAAAAGGACGCCTTACGATTGTTTTCAGTCCGGCCCAAGTTAGCTGTCCGGCCCAAGTTAGCCAGCACGCTGAGATCGTAGCGGAAGCCTGTGCCCGAGGCGCGAAGGACAAACACGCAGACGCATGCAGTTTTTCGCTGGCACCGAACAGCTCACACGACCTTTTCGCACTCACCCACGCCTTTCCAAACGAATATGACTGAATAAGCCAACTTCGGGCAGGTGGGCTCACTCATTTCGACCCACAACTATGAGACAGCGTTTACAACGGTGCTCCACAGTAAGCCAGCTTATCACAATATTCACTCATTATAGACGAACCTCTGTATCACAACGGTCACTTCGATATAATTTTTTTTTCATTCTAGTAAAAGACTTGAGATCATTTATCCCATGATACTTTATTAGCAAAATTAGGAAACTTTGGCCTTCCACGCTTCTTGATATCATGGATATCTAGTGCTTAAGTAAGCGGAAACCTCTGTAGCCTCCACCCCAGTGCAGGGTAGCAAACCGGAAACTCGCCTCTGGTTAACATCTCTGCCTTTCCTATTTCTCTCTCTTGCTTGTTGCAATAAACGGGCAATAATCGGGCTTCCTAGCAGTGACGTCAGGAGTCCCCTAAGAAGTGTACTTTGGCCGTTACTGAATTCTTCTTTTATATCAATGATGTTGAAAATGTAGTTGATGCTAACATTAGCATCGGATTGTTTGCTGATGATTGTGTCTACCTCCGTAGTATTTCCTGTCACAGTGGCCAAGCTAAGCTAAAATATAAGTTGAAGAGCATTTTAGAATACTGCAATAGATAGAGATGCTACTTAACACCGAAAAATCAATCAGTCTGTCAAACAAACAAACAAACAAACAAACAAACAAACAAACAAACAAACAAACAAACAAACAAACAAACAAACAAACAAACAAACAAACAAACAAACAAGGCAGACAAACAAACAAACAAACAAACAAACAAACAAACTTCAACCTTCATTTGTTGCTGAACCATCAGCGATAACAAATGGAAAGGAATCTTACTGCTGACAGCTCCTTTGAAGGAGTGTTTGGCATTGCGCTTCCACTGGACGAGTATATAAGTTATTGTGAAGGCTTCAGCTGTAAATGTTTCTTGTCAATGTTTCTGTTATTACCGAGTAGTTCATGTTACGCGAGGCAAGCTAAGAGATTATCTTGGACTGCGGACCCTTATTTTGGTTAACCTTTGTGTATTAGATTGAGAAAAGCCATGCATGAATATGTCATGACTTGAAGAACACGGGAGATCTGAAGCAGTATCTTCGATTCTGTCCAGTTTCCCCATTCCGTGCCTGTGGTGCATCTCGTAACATTTACTGTGCCATTAACGTGCTCTTTAAGAGACGATATGTGATCGCCCCAAGAAAATGTTCCATCGAAAATAATTCAAAGAAAACGGTGAAATCGCACTATAGTCACCTATAATCTTGTTGACTGTTAGCAAGAAGCTATCAAGACGTCTCCAGGTAAAGGGCAGTATACTGCAAACCCCTGCCCAAGATACGAAGATGAGAGGAGTGCCCGTCGGACGGCTTTGGGGCACTTAGACGACAGGCCTTTTACGGGGGAGATCTTGGGCCCGTGGCTTCGTGCGTCTGCTATGTGCAGAGCTACAAAGGCGCGGCTGCGTTTTTTTGAGGTGCACCGGTCGCCACGACCGCCAGTGACTAACTCAGCGATGAACGCTTGACCGTGCAACTGTGCAGGGTGTGAACTTCGCTCTTCCTTCTTTTCTTTCAATCCTCTTTTCCCCTTCCCCAGTGAAAGGTAGCCTACCAGGCTCAGCCTGGTTAACCTCCCTCTCTCTTATATGACTTCTCTCTCTCTCTCTCTATCTCTCTCTCTCTTTCTAGGCGGTGGCATTCATGTCACATTCTGATAAAAAGTGGGCAGTCAAGTAAATAATCGTTGTGAAAACTGCTGACCCCACTCTGCTGTTCCGTAGAGTGCTTGAACGGTAGTAGCTTCGCAATTAGGTGCTTAGCGGCTGGCTGGGAAGACGATTTTCTTCCTTCCCTACCGTACTTCCAGGCAGTGATAGGGAAGTCTCGCTGCTCCCCCTCAACCTCATCTTCAAATTACTTTATTTTGTTTTTTTTCTAGTTGTTGGCGCCACTAGATTGCAGCAACATAAGACGAGCGTTGTGCTATACGAAGAAACATCAAAACTGATGCCTTGAGAGGGAGGGTGCCCTACGTATATAGGGGTGTCTGAGAAATTGAAGTGTATATATTTATGTACGATAACTAACGAAGAACGCTGTATATTGGTCCTCCCAAGTGAAATTCGATTTTTAGAGTTTTTAATCAGACATGGTAGGTGCTGAGACAGCTGTCTGCGTCATGATTAATGATTTGTGTAGCGAGGAAATTGAGCACTAGCGCTTCGCTTGTCTTCTTATTGGGTACGGAAAAGTGTATGTGAGCCACCTTTACTTGCACGGTGCCTAAGGCTGGTTAAAAAGAAAGAACAACTCGACGACTGCATCTTGTGGAATAAATGGTACAACACAGAAAGCTGACATGAGCTCAGAGAAAGAAAATTGTGCACCACGCATCACATTTGCAGCATAGCCTTTAGACGAGATCATATACTACAAGCATGAGCAAGGGAAGGAATGTTTCTATAAAAAATAAAGCTTTCAACTACATACTGCCTAGATGAGCAGGTAATCTCCCAAGATCTTCTACATCGTACAAGCAATCTGTTTTTGCAGGATTCTTTCGAGGAGGGCCAGACTCTGCTGGGTGCAACGATCGTCATCAAAATATAGAATGAAAATGAACTTCTCCAAGTGCAAAATATATTGATTTTTGCATTATAGGTGCTTTCCTTGTACCAATCGATAATTTATTTCTGGCAGAATGATTGATTCCTGCACGACGAACAAACGGACGCCATTTCGCCTAGGAGTAGCTGCACTGGGTGCATTTTGTTCTGGTGCCGGCAGCGTTGTGCAATCAGCAAAGGTCAAGGAGTTTAGACTCTGTTGAAGAAGTTCCGAAACTTCATTCCTTGGTAGGCGCCGGCTGCATCTCTTTTCGTTCGTACTTGGCCAGTTTTGACCCCTGTGCTACTAAAACGAGTGCTTCCTTTTTGAGCTGCCATGTGCAGCAGGCTCTTTATGCTTTGAGCAAGAGTTTAAAATAAAATATCGAAATGCTAGTTGCCTGTTTTCCACGGCTAAACTTCTCAAATTTACTGTGAATATTTCCTTTATCAACACACACACACACACACACACACACACACACACACACACACACACACACACACACACACACACACACACACACACACACACACACACACACACACACACACACACACACACACACACACACACACACACACACACACACACACACACACACACACACACGTCATTTAAATATCTTGGCCCGCCTTAGCTGGGACACCCTTTATACGAGAGCAGTCAAGCAAGTAGTACAAGCAGATCAGAAGTCAAACATAGACCACAACAAACAAGACAGGCGTACCTTGCAAAACACACACTACAGTATTTCTTCATGCGTGAGCGTATTTAATAAAAGCTCACGGCATGAACGACGACTAAATATAGCAAAGCCATTTAACTGAATAACTGTTTAAAACGAAAGGCAGCGTGTAGCTTATGTATTGCTCACCTAACAAGAGAGTAGGCGTAAGGACACGTTTAGAGACAAAACTCTAAGAAGAACCGCCAGGTACTTCTGGGAAACTGTGGAATAACTTCAGAGCCACCAAAAGAACCTCGGAACACTCCTGTACTATTTTAAGAGGTTTTCTCGCAATCTGAACAAGCATGGCCACTCGCATGCAGCAGGAGATGCGTGCTGTCCGCAGCGCCATCCATTTCCAAGAAGGGTATGCAAGACACGCCCGGTTTACGAGCACTCCGCGAGGTGGCCTGTACTGAATTTGCCTTTACTCATGGCGCATTTCTATCGCGCATTTGCTTCACGAACTCGCGAATCTCGCAGAAAGAACGTGCGGCGCAAAACAAGCGGCGGTGGAGCAAAGGGAGAGCGCACCGCAGCGCACGTGCTCCAACGTTGTAGGCACCGCGTCTCGGACAACACTGTGGTGTGGCTCACGAGAGGAGCAGACGGAAAACTGCGGCGTTTGTCAGCGCTGAATGCAAATATTATTTGTTTGCTTGTGCAGAGCAGGTAGGATATCCTACCAGGTGAAGTAGAATATATGCTCCTGACTTCAAAAAGATTGGGGTCATGGGTGCACATTTTCCGCGTCAGCCTCGCTTGCGGAGGAGAGCCTTCGTATGTGAAATATTTGTTCGTGGAGCTCTTACAGGAGCTTGTTTAATGAATATTTCTTCGCTTAGTTATAGATAACTTTGAGGGCGCGCTCCAAACTGTCATTTGCTTTAGCCACGTAAGATCAATCATTAAAAGTTAATTAATGTGACTTTGGTGACTATACGCACAAAACTGCAAAAATTACTCCTTATCTATAGATCGAGCAAACATGGACAATCATGTAATGGTAGCAATAATGTCCCCGTGAATTATATTGGCTAAATTTTAAAATTTTGTGCTGTTAAGAAAACACAGTCGGTATACACGTTTTTTTTTTCTTTAGCTGCACCAAGTTTTGAAAAATTGCCTGTGGCAGATAGCACAATTCTAACCTTGATCTAAATTACTCGATTAGGAGGCCCTTACTTGCACAAAAAATCAAAATGCCTCATCAAATAATTACCATATTACACTAATCAACTGTTTAATTAATTACTTTACTGCACATATTTCAATATGCGAAATGTAGCTAGTGAGTTCGCAAGACATATCCAGTTGAAACGAATTCTGACCATGGCAGCGGCTTCGAGATATGAGCCGTCAAACTTGCGGTAGAAATGCAATGTTGTTCCACTTACTTTTTTAAGCGAACGCTGCTTTACGCGTTGAAACACAAATGTAACTGGAACGCCAGTGGATTCCGTTGGATACATTGAAAATTAATATATCGAAACTGGTGTAGTCCTGACAATTCATTGCAAGTGGATACGTCTTGGGAACTCACCGTCTACAATTCGCAAATTCAAATATGTGCCGTAAAGTAATTAATTAGAAAGTTAATTAGTGTAATGATGGTAATTATTCAATTAAGCATTTTGATTTCTCGCAGAAGTAATGACCGCCTGACCGAGTAATTTAGCTCAAAGGTTAGAATTGTGACATCTGTCCCAGGCAAGTTTTAAAAATTTGGTGCAGCTAAAAAAAAAAGAAAACACTTGGTATATAACAGACATTACATGTCAGACGGTTGGTTTGGAATCCGTTTCCCCTTCACATAAGGTTGGATGCTCGCGTGCCTAAAAGGCGGTATAAAACATTCTTACGAATTTCTCTCGTACAATTAGCCCCGTCGTATACGAACAATTTACTTATACAAAGCGAGCGAGCGTATGTTGTAGCTGACGTTGAAGATCGAAGTTACGAGACGCGTTCGTCGCCGAAATCTGCTGCGAGCGTGTCTTCGTACTGCGTCACTGAGGCGCGTCTCTACAAGATCAAGCACTTCGTGTCTTGTGAGATCATGTCTTAATGCCAAATAAGAATTCCGCAGTCTCTACAAGGTCCACCATGGCTGCTGAGGGACGTGTTCGTCGCTGAAATCTGCAGCGCACCTCTCGTCGTAATGTGCCATTGTGCCTTGTTGGCTCATGAAAGCTTTGCTTTCACCTATTCCCACAGTGCTTGAGATCTGCATAATTGCGTTGCCTCTCTCAAAAAAGAGAATAAACAGAAAAGAAGAGACCTTGTCCGTATGTGATAGTGGATGTCTGCTGCATGCCAACGTTGACTGTGCAGAAATAGGCAGGAAGAGGAGGGATGAGCTCCGTGCACTGAGAGACAACCTCCGCCCCCCCCCCCCCTCTCCTCCCATTTTATTCAAAAAAGAAAAGGAAGTATGACACGCGCCATGGCGTAGGTTACACGGTCTTCTTTCACCCGAAATGATGACAAATGTGCCTGTTTTGCCTGCATCTTTACTGAAGTGCTGACGGGTACTCATGGGAGAAATCCTCAGCGCGCGGCTGTTACGGATAGCAGTAGAGCTGAGTGCGAAAGCCTGGGAAAGTCAAGAGAAGCTGCAGCAGCGGGGACTAGTGCAATAGGCCTTAGAAGGCCATAATATCTTGCTGGAACAATTCTTACAGTACGTTGAGAAACGCTCTCGGCGAATTTTGACGTCCATGCAGTTTGTGTTGAATTGGTGCGTTTATTTTAGATCTTGAAACTGGTCCTACTTCTTTGATCATCGTGTGTTTTTTAACAGGTGTCAACAATGGGTATGGCGTGACTTCACTGTAGCGTACATTCAGTGCCTTTAAGTCAGTTTATATATAGCTAAGCTTTGTTTTAAATTCTGGTTAGTAATAATTTCAACGTAATTCATGTAAACTTTGAATTAGATGTAAACTTTGAATTGCACGTCACGCTGAGCAAGCTGGAAGTCTGCTAAATAACAAGAGAGAGCGATGCGTCCGCACTAACACAGCAGCCACGAGAGAGAGAGAGAGAGAGAGAGAGAGGGAGTAATTCACCGACAGAACTGTCTGATTTACCATTAAACCTTCCTTGTGCCACTCTGTCCAAGGGATTACCGGAGAGGAAGTAACCAGGCTTCTCGTCGTCAAGCAGAGTGACAAACGTACCAGCAGAGAAAAAGCCCCGGAACACGCCTGTCACTAGATAAGCTTGACTTTCAGTGGACAAGCTAGAAGTCCGAGCGCAAATGCAAAGAGAGAAGAGGAACTCTGATAGGACCGTGCGAAGAAGCAAATGAGTATCGATCGTTTCTCATTTCGTTCGGGTCACGAAGCGTTTGTTTCAAGTGCTGCAGAGACGGCGGAAAGGTGTTATTTCGAGACACCGGCAGGTTTCCACTTTCCTGACTTTGTTCATAGGTGCCTAAGTGGTGGACACCAGTTAGGATTAGAGTAGTGATCGAGGGATACGAGGAAAAAAGAAAAGCACTGCGCTTTACTCTCCGGCAAGAAGAATTGTTGGGCTCGAGAATTTCGATTACTGCAAGCGGAACATCCCTTGTTGTCCTTTGCTTTCTGCTGTTTACATTTATATATGAAAGCACGTCTGCTCCTTCCAATTTGAGCTCCCCAAGCAGGCCGCGGCGAATATTCGTAATAAGGCGGCGAAACGTGTACAACCAACCCGAAATGCAACCGTCTGACTTGCCTCCACTCTACTTTGCTCCCACTTTTCTTTTTTTTTATATCTGCTTTTCAATAAGTTTCTGCAGCAGCGGCTATGAGCACGTTCTGGCCATTTGATACCATCCCCCGTACTCCAGCATGGGGCAGCAGACTGTATTTGATGTCCTTCTTGACCTCCCTGGTTTTCTCCGCTCTTTGGCCTCTATCTCTCTCTCTCTCTCTCGATGATAGTTTGTTAGAATTGAGTTGCTTTGAAGAGGCATGCCATTTTTGCGCACAGGTTGTGTATAAACGGATAGCGGGTACTGCCCTTAACGCGCGGATGTTCTTTAGGCTATTGTTTCTGTATTGTAGTACAGAAACGAAGCCTCTCATTTCGGTCGGGTAGCTATAGATTTAAAAAAAGAACCATTAAACGCATAGACGCTTATGCACTTGCGACATCACCGACTCCATTTTGTGTCTCAACTACAGAAAGAGGAGATGCATTCAAGAGGCGCTTCTTGCCTCCTAACGTTTCACTGCTTGGTTCAGGGGAGGGGCAGTTAAGAAAGAGCCAAGAAGGTCGCAAGAGTAGCTAGTACATTAACCCTTGCGCTCTGACCGCATCGTTGCCGTGCACTTTAGGGCTGATGATGACGTGAAGCATTACTTGTAAGATTAGTAGATTGGTTTAAGTGTACAGATTTACCGCGCATTAGCAATGATGCATTGTTTCTGCAAGCACGCTAGCACTTGAGATGGGAGGTGCTTTGGCTCTAACTAAAGCGTGTCGCCAACGCAAGTGGTATACGTTAAGCGCGAACAAGTGGTTAATTTTGTGCTTCAATGCCTAAAGCGACGTTTCGTTAAGAAACTAACTGGAACGCCAAAAGTTTGGGTATTAATATCTCTAAACTGGTGTCATCCCGAGAATTCGTTCCAAGTGAATCCGCCTTGCAAACTCCACGGCTACAATTTGTAAATTGCAATATGGGCCATCAGGTAATTAGTTAAGAGCTTAATTAGTGATTTGTTGTTAATTATTCGATTATGCATTTCAATATCTTATGCAAGTAATGTCCGCCTCGTCGAGTAGACCAGCTCATGAACTAAAATTGTGCTATCTGCCACAGGCCACCTTCAAGAATTTTTGAAAGAGTTCGCTGAAACACCCTGTATGTTATAGTCGATTCGCTGAGTCGTACCCTGGTATTGAAAACTCACAACGTGTATTTGTATGTACCTCGTGCATCAAATTTGAGAGCTCAAGTCGATTTCTTGTGGCATCAGTGAATGAAAACTGACTATATACTTGTGGGCATATGCACTTCGACAGCAGATAGGCGCTCGTTTCTAAGTCGCTACGCAAGCTTTGTTTCTATTTCCATGGCGAATCTCATTCGATTAACAACTGCTTTCCAAGTTGTTTTACAGTCACATGAGACACTTCTACGTTATGCATTGTAGTTAGGTTTTTCTGACCGTGCAGTGTTACTTTTCTTCCAACTCACTGCACTATTATAATTTATTGTAGGTTTAGTCGGGTTCATTAGAGACATTTTTGAGTCACCAAAGAACAATGCTAGCAACCCCGTTGCAAATTAACTATAAGGCTGATGTTTTGACATGCGTTATTGGTGAGAAGATCAAAGAAAACCCCCAGGATCAAAGATAACTTCAGGCCTGTTTGAAGGGTTCTTACTGTTTTTTTTAAGAAATGCGTGCTGAGGGCTGGCAATTCCGTAAACAAAAAAAAAGTTCTACCGAAAAAGAAATGGGAAGGCCAAAGCAACAAATGCAGAAAAGAAAGAAATATCGAGAAAATAAACATCACATGCCAGGGGATAGCCTACTTTACTATATCCATAGTCTGAGAGCACGATATATATGTGCCACATGAACGTCCAGTCAAAGCACAGGTAACCAGCTTATTTGTAGAGTCAACACACATCAAGCTACTTCAATATACTATAAAATAGAACAACAAGGAAGCCTGTACAAATAGCATAATAAAAGCCCGTCACTACAGATACTACTTATACGTTCAGTAACAGTGCACTCGAAGGAAAAGAGAAAATATTTGCGCATGCTGACATAGGCGTAAACAAAGGCTGATTCTGGACACATCAATACACAATCGTCCTTCAGAGAGACTGTACAAGATGAATTGTTAATAAGGAAGTTGCGAAGTGCTGTGACAGCTTGATTTGCTTGTCCGGGGCACGACCAGGAACCAAGAACTTCAACCACGGATAAGGGCTGTCTATCCAGCCGGTTCAAGCAGCTGTGCAGGGCCTCTCCCTGCAGCTTGTACAGCGGGCACTCAATGGGAAAGTGCTCCCCGGATGTATACCTGGTACTACAGTGGAGCGAAGCACCGGACGACCACTTCTTGATTCTGTTTAACTGGCAAAAGAAGGAAGTATAACAAAAGAAGGGAGTATAAGCCCATTGTGCAACATGGAAACATCCTTGCGTTCTGTAATATTTCACTTGCAAGGAACGTCCACTAAGCGGCACGGTAAACTGCTTTCCTGCAGCTTCCAGAAAGCCATTGTTTACGATAGCGTCCTGGCACGAAAGTTGGCAGTTCTGGAACGAACAGATAACATCAGTGATACCAAACCTTCACCGACAAATGCGATTTCAATTTAAAACAAGAACCGTTAATTTTCCTACGATCCGACTAGCAGGCACCGCATCTGTAAAACAGATGTTTGACACTGGGCAGTAAATTGGGTTTAGGCTGCATGGATAAAAACGGAAGTTGCAGGCACAAATTTCAAAGAATCATGATGCTTTATTAGGAGAATGACATGGATATGAGAGGTTACGGTTCCTCACGACAGCTATATGGTATCCCTTCACTTGGAGTGGTCTGTGGGCCGTCGTCGCCTGATGGCGCGATGTAAGCGCGCGTCCAATAAGTCTGGAAACACTGCCGATGAGGGAGATGATGAGGACATGATGCCTTGTCACATCCGGTTACATGATAGAAGGATGCATATATGCATTCCGAAAAAAAGAACGCATCTTTATACTGCTGCCCAATGGTCGATATTTCGACAAAACATTTCTGTATTTGTTGCCCTCCATAAAATATTCTAATTCAAATGTAGCACCAATCCCGAAACCACAGCAGCAGTGAAAACAGGAAACACGTCAATGCTGACTTATGTGACTTGAAGCACGGGTAGTTGTAAGCCTACAATTTCGTCCTCTTAACATTGATTTTCCGTGCAAGGCGAAACGCCAAAAGAAAAAGCCAATCAGGCAGTAAAGTCATGACTACGACATAGTTCTTACTCCTTCACGAAAGAACACACTATGTCGGGCTTCAGTTAACCCAAAAAGGCAATGCTACAGTGAGAGCAATGCCAAATATTTCGATTTTCATTCCTCTGTTCTTTGGCTCCGAGTTTATGGAGGCTGCATCGATGGAGATCACCGTGAAGGGCTTAGGGTCAAAAAGATATCGAAATGGTTCAGGCTCAATGGAGCGACGGAATTCACAGTTTCAGCATCAAATGTGTACGGAACTTGGGTCGTGTGACCCATAGCGAGGAGAAAAAGGCTCGGAAATTGTTCATAATTAGTTAAAGGAGCGGAAGAAGGTCTCCTTCGACAGGTAAAGCAACTCTCTTGCCTTACACAAAATATTTATTCAGTCATGCCAAGGCACGTGCGATTCCGCCATTGTCTTTTCTGACAATATTTAAAAAAAGAACTACCTGTGCATGAAGTACGACATCAGTGAAGGCAGTGTTCAGTGAGGCAGCTAGATTGCAATGTTGATGGGAGTTTCTGGCAGCCGTTACCTCAAGGAAGCAAGCTGGTCCCAACGGCCAACTTAAAATCCAAAAGGAAATGCACAACCTTCCAGCCTTTCAAATCTGAAAATACAGAAGTGCTACAAAGGCCGCATATATGTTTTCGTTGTTGAAAGTCTGTCCGAAGTCTGCTAGAAATAACACCGACGAAGCAGAGTGAGGAATTGGACAGTGGTTGCATCGAACTCAGTACACTCCAATATCAACCTATACAGGGTGTTTTTAAAAGCGAAGCTTTTAATGGCGAACATCGCCGGGTTTTCGTGACCGTGGCAGCTGCGTGGCTGCTCTCTCGCTGAATAGGCCAAACAATCACAGCGAAGGAGGCGCGCGTCGCCGCCGCCGGGTTCCTTACATCTCCACCAGGTGGCTCTGGTCTCCGCGCATTCGCGGTCTCCATTGATATAGCATACCTGATGAAATCAAGCAGGCTAGGTGACTATTTGTCACCAGCCCGTTTCAAAGGGGATGCCGATAAATCGTCATCATCATCCGCGGCAGTGGTGGCGCCGGCCATGTGGGGTAAAGAAAAAAAAAAGGAACCAGAAAGTTCGCCTTCGCTCGTCTGCGGCTGCGCGGTAATGAGGAAGTAAGTGCTTCTTGCGGATAGAATAGTTTCGAATTAATTGCGCTACGTACGTATGCGCATGTTGCCTCTGAAACCCTGATGCGTTCAAGGTATGTGCGTGTGCGCGCGCGCGTGTGTGTGTGTGTGTGTGTGTGTGTGTGTGTGTGTGTGTGCGTGCGTGCGTGCGTGCGTATACTCGTGTCTCGACTCTTTATGCACTCAAACAAAGCTTCGTTGTATACAGATTTCAACTCGCTGGATCTGCTGAATTTTTTTAGGCAATACAGACTTTTTATGCATAGACTATAAGCGCGGCGAATGTGGCGTTCATGCAGACGAGTTCCTAGGCCAGACGGACATACTTTACCGCTAATAACGTGAGCTTCAAAATACTAATTAGCAAATATTCATTAATAAACTTTTGTATTGGTGTTTTAGGAGCAGTTGTTTAAATGGCGAATTTGAAGGCAGTCACATTGTAATGGACCTTCATGTTTAAAGCGCAGCTCTTAGATGGCCGTTCCTGCGGCGATCGTCGGCGTCGGCGTAACCGAGCGAACGCGGAGCGCAACGGGGAATGAAAGACGCGAGGAGGAAAGCGGAGCAGGAGGGTATAGCGAAAGCGTGAGAAGAGTAGTGCGGCGACATTGGCTACGAGATGGCGCCAAAGTAGCCCGCGTCGTCTGAGAGGTCTGTCTGCCGCTGCTGCTGTGAATCACGCCCACGTGTCACCCACGAGCTGCCTCTCGCCATCGCCAGACTAGCGAGGCAGTCGCGCCACACTTCACTCCGCTTGCAACGTGCCGCACGAGGCAAATTGCCCGCGGCATCCTATATATATCACGAAATGAAAACGCGTATAGAACTGCGCTCAAATTTCGCATTAGGGAGTATCGTAATCGTCGGTGAATTTTTTGAAAAGAACTTTAAAGGCGAACCAAATTCTAGATATTTATCATCTGATTTCAAATGTAAATCCAAGCAATATCGAAACCGAGCGCCGTAGGAGCGCAGGAAAGGCGGCGTCGCTATCATATCAGACCGAAACGCCTCGCTACGACAAGCGTGATGAAGTTGGAAAGCGAACGTGTCGGCCAGTCGCGGCGTCTACTGATACGGCACGCTTTTCCTGGCAAGCATGTGCTGCTGTGTGTCGGGTCAGGATTTGCCGCCGGAATGTTGTCATTCAAACTTCACCCCATTCTTCTTTACGGTGCATTGCCGCCTGACGCGCAGCGGAACGCACTCGGTCTCCATATTGCCTCGAGTGACCTTTGGAATTCGCTGATGATTATATCAAATTAAATGCGACATTCAAGAGTATCAAAAATGGGTGGGCATTAAAGTGTGACTGCCTTACAATTTCTCATTTAGATAACTGCCTCCAAGCCACTAATAAAAAAGCTAATTATTAAGTTTTTCTTAAGTCTTTTGAAGCTCACTTATTAGCGGCAAACTATGTCCGCCTCGCCTAGGAACGTTTTGTCCACCTAGCCTAGGAACTTTTTATCCGACTCGCCGAGGAACATTTTTATAAAACATCTGTATGATCTTTAAAAAGAAAACCGCATGTAAGGATTACCTTCAATAAATAAAGGAAAGCTACAATATACTCTTACCCACACAAGAAGCTCCATCTGTACAATTAAAACACCCGATACTATTTGCGCTAGCTCCTGCTTCGAAGTGAACGGGCTCATGTTCTACGGATTTGGCAGGCACCATCTTGTCATGTTATCACCCCACGAAGTGGCACCATATTTAAGGTGGCGCTTGAAATAGACCATGACCAATGCCAAAAAGACAACGCATTCCAAATTATGGACGATAGAGATGCGGTATCCGGGTTTCTCAAGCCGGTCATTCAAAGATAAACGATGACAATGGTGGAAGGGAATATGTGATACTCGATCCACGTTCCATGAATTCCGAATTAAAAAAAAAGATCAAATTAAGAAATAATAAAAATGTCTCGTTTTAAACTAAATACTGCGAAGCTTACGTTACCAAAGCGCAGGTCACTGCACTAGTTGCAAACAATTCCGACGATGTGAGGAGCTGGAAGGCACTGCTGCTCCTCTTAAAGAAAGCGACACTGCCATAAAGGTGAATATAGAAAAAAGAGACCTCCTAGTACGTGACAGTGCTACCGCCGTGGACGCAACGACACGTCGAGAATGGGGCCCAAAGCTGAAGGGAGCGAATGAATGTTTAACGTTGCATGCGGTAAAAGCAGAAAAAAAAATTCACATGATGCGCGGCCACAATCCGAAGTTTCATGATGTCGCGTTATGCACTTAAGAACGTCTCCAGGAATGGCTACGAAGCGCTGCAAGATGAGGTGCAGACCAAAGTGCGCGAAAATCAGGCCATATACCAGGATACATTTGACTGCTATCGCTGCAGCGGGCACGTACGGCAGGCTGGTGATATAGTTTCTATGCGCTTTGTCCATGGGCGGCCCCGCGAACCGACAAAGACGCAGACTTACTATAAAAGGCCCACGGCCGTTACAACGACGCTGGTGAAGGGCACTCATCGAGTCGCGGCACAGAAAGGGTCCCCGAGCAAGCAGTATGTACGCTACTATACAGCAAACATCAGCGCCCGAAAACGTGGTAGCCATCGCGGTGAGACGTTCAAAACGAGAATATGTCGCGCAAAACGAGGCCGTTTCCCAAGCCAAAATGGCCGAATGCTAGCGTGTCCCCACAGCCTATACGGGCGTGGTGAGAGCACAAAGAAGCACGGCAACCCTGCCAGGAAGGCCAGAGAGGAGAACCGTGATATCGTCGCCCAGCAAAGAAAGAAGCGGCAGTACGTGCTGGAATTAATTTGTGCACCCTAAGACGCATATTCTGGCTGACGTCACAAGCTAAAATGTATCAGCGTACGCACAAAATTATAATTCCCAGGTGCGATTCTTACGAGATGTGCGCCGAAACAATAAAGAAGAAATAGCTCGAGTACACTATATTCCTTTGCTTGTTGACCCAGCGCGAAGGTGAAATGCATATTGTCACGTGTATAAAACTATTTACACGATGTATTTACACGATATACAGAAACAGCAGCTGAGAATGAAGCAGCTGAATGTGGGCGAGAACAAAATAACATCATCTAGGTAACAGAGACAAGTGAACCACTTGAATCCTTGGAGTAATGAGTCCATCATAAGCTCAAAGGTAGCCGGAGCGTTGCATAGCCCAAAAGGGATAACCTTGAAGTGGTAAAGACCATCAGGCGTTATAAAGGCAGTCTTTTCACGATCGAGATCATCTACAGCGATCTGCCAATATGGACGAAAAATACTGTGCCCGTATAGGCAATCAAGGGCGTCATCTATACGAGGTAGTCGGTAGACGTCCTTCTTCGTGACGCGGTTGAGGTGCCGGCAGTCGGCGCAAGATATCCATGTGTCGTCCTTCTTTTTGATCAGCGCGACAGGTGACAACCAGGGACTTGACCATGGCTCAATGATGTCTTTCGCGAGCATCTTGTCTACTTCCGTTTTCATGACTTGGCGCTCTGAAGCGGAAACTCGGTAGGGTCGCAGATGGATGGGAGGACTATCGCCTGTATGTACACGGTGTTTGACAAGGGACGTCTCGCCTAAGGGACGGTTGTTCATGTCGAATATATCCTTGTACGAAAGCAATAAACTGCAGAGCTGTTCAGCCTCGGCAGGTGTGAGATTCGGGGCAATCATTTTCCTAATGTCGCGGTCAGTACAATTGGCAGACCGGAAAGGCTCACAGGAAGCGTCGACGGCAAAAGTCTCAACACAGCGAACTTCTAAAGCAGTGATCGTAGCCAGGGTGATATGTTTAGGCAGAATTTGCTTTGTGAGCCCGAAATTCACCACAGGGAGATACGTGCGATTGTCTGTGACCCTCAGTATTGTATTGTGACCTTCACGGTAACAATATAATGCCCTCCTTCACCACGTTGTACCCGCCCAGTGTCGAAGAATATTAGCCGTCGGATTTGTTTCCGAGTTCGTTCACTTCGGTTTTGAGTTAAGTTCACATGAAATGCTGATAGCATTTTATGTGGAGTTCCTGACAAATGTCCTGTTAAGAAATGCACCTAAAAATCGGGGTGATCTGGGCCGGCATATTGTAGCGATTCCTTTCGCTCGATTATATTCCTCTCTTATCATCCACCACTGAAGACCGGCCCGATAGCGGTCAGACCACTCACGAAACATAGAATGGAAATGTATTGTAGTGCCATTGGTATATTATCCCGGCTGTGATCTGCGAAACTCGCCAGCTATACACGTCATACACATCAGACATCATAGACTCGTCACTGGTCTATGACTGTCTCTCGTGCATTATGGCACCATGAGGGGAGGGGCGAAGGGTGTACTGCATGTTTTCTTGTTCACTCAGAAAGCGGGACAAGGTCAACAAGGGGACAGGATCTGCGAAGAGTGAGGCGTAGAAGCGGCTCAGTCTAAAACCTGTCATGCCACTCAGGCTGCAAATTTGTGCGAGCGGTCCAGCAAGGAGAGTAGAAATTACATCTGTGTTTTACACTGGCTGAATTGCTTCATTGTTAATTATGTAATTGCACGAGGAGTAAGAGTTGTCCATATTAACTTATCATTTCAGAATCGTATTTACTGAGGAGTAAACAGGCAGTTTGTGCCACGTTAAATATGCACAACAAAGACTATTCAAATTAGTAATCCTTACCAATTCTCCAGGATTAAGCGTGCGCTCTTTGTCTGCACACTGCACGCCGATGCGTGGGCATCTACGACAGCAAACAGGTCGTCATAAAAAGCCAGGACTGAAAGGTACTCATAAAACCTCTCCAAAAAGACAGAGCCCCAGACGTGCAATCGTCTAGTTCTACAGAAGGAGGCGCGAGTCCTTGTGGACGTACGTATAGACATGGTATCGTCTTGCTGAGACTAGGCGGTTTGGTAAACACAAAAATGCATTACGTTACATTAGATAATTACAAAGAACACCAGCAATTCGACTTAATAAGTGCTTTCTGGTACTGAAATGCACCAATGTAGTCTTCTATTTCGTTGTCAATGCGGAAGATTTTTCGGTTGTAACTATTCTTTTGTAGAACACTATATCTGCTTGTTTTCGTGTTATTTGTATGTTCTGCTGTAACTCGCTGTGCTGGCGGCACCATAGGAGCTCATTCTTGTATACGATACTTCGCCTTTAACTCCAGCGCCATGGCAATAATGATGTCTCATGTATTTTCACAAATGCATATAAACTTCAAGTTCGACTTATCTGACATAATATAAACAGCTGGTGAGCGGCAATTACGGATATGTCTCCTCTGATAACCCAGGAGAGAGACAACATCCCTGCGATTCTCGCCCAGCAACTAACACTTTAGTAAACGCATTGTTTTCACCTTAAATATTTTGATAAGGGTGCGTATACCTACGGTTCGTGCGAGATTAATTCCTCTACATTTTTATTTTTCGCGACGGAAGTGTAGGACCAACAAAAATGTCTTATCAGCAAAAAGAGTTTAACCAAACAGCAGGGTGTTTGGCTGCGATGTATGCGTTACGCGGCATACGTATAAATGAGTGGATTTTTAAAAATGCGGGTTATCTTGTTTATTTATTTATTTACTTACTTATTTATTTATTCGAATATGTACACCCAATTCGCCGGGCCATTCTCGGAATCCTTTCAAATGATCCTACGTGCCAAGTGTATGTACTAAGCAATAAAATTTTAAAAATCCGAACGCCTCTTGATTATTATTATTATTATTATTATTATTATTATTATTATTATTATTATTATTATTATTATTATTATTAGCAATATTGGCGCTGCTTCGGGCAGGTCGCCCGTGACCAACAGCCTCGCTTCCAATTCTCGCTCGGTCTAGAAGACCTGGGCCGCGATTTTGTAGCAAGGCATTATGACTTATTCTACTCTAGTCTTATCATCCACCGCTCACGGCCGGCTGATCCCGTTGATAATCCGAGCGGACCGTCGCTCCGACCACTGACAAAGCGCGATAAGCGCGAAAAGGCATTATGACATTAAAGGCATCGCTACAAAATACCGGCCCTGGACTGCAGGTGCACGAAAGGTGACTTAACCCACTTATTCAAGCTTCTAAATGGTCTCATTGATTGTACAAAAATATTGAACAGCGTTACCTTGAGAATTCCGCCATAAATAACTAGGGCGTCTAGAGCTTTTCATGAGTGTACTTTTTTTTTTCCTTCTCCCTTTCCCCTACGAAGAGTAACAAGCATCAGACAGTGCTCCTCCGGACGACCTCACTGCTTTTCTCAGATTAAAATTTTATCTCTCTCTACTTGTGGCGTGTGCAAAGAATCCCTTGGCCAGGATTCTGCGGGCCTGCAACGAACACCCATACAAAAGTGACATATTTCTCAAACATTTGCCCGCTTTCCAAGCAGCACTCGAGTTCATTTTATAACTTAATTCCAGGGATTTAAATCAATGTTCTTTTTGAATGTTATATTGTAAACCGCTACCTCATAAAATGCGTACTCTTTATTCTTGTTTATTGATGTTTTTTATTGATTTATGCCCTCCCTTGTTCCATGTAACTGGTACTATTGGCGTCACTACGCATCTTCGAATACTACTTTGTTGCATGCATTTCTAGTGTCTGCCTATTCTTGCTCTGAATGAATCACATATGATTTCACCGTATGAACCTATTTCATGTATCCAGCCAAATACAGTGAGATGGCCGCTTGACCAGCTGTGGATGTATATCATACCCATTTTTAAATGAGCCAGTACCAAGATCAGCAGGTTGTTCCTGTGCACTATAAACAATTATTGATTGATTGAATTTCAATGGAAACATAAACACCCCACAAGAAAAAAATAGACAAGTAGTGATTGTCACCTGAAAGGGACACCATGCCCACATGCTCGAAGAGGGGGGAAAGAAAGAAGAGAGGGAGAATCGGAAGGCACAGCACATCAATATCACACAGCCAGAGTTTTTTTTAATAATTGTGGGGTTTTACGTGCCAAAAATCACAATGTGATTATTAGGCACGCCTTTGTGGGGGACTCCGGATTAATTTTGATCCCCTGGGGTACTTTAACACGCCTCTAAATCGAAGTACAGGAGCGTTTTTTCATTTCGCTTCCATTGAAATGCGGCCGTTGCGGGAGGGAATCAAACCCGCGACCTCGTGATTAGCAGCGGGAACACCATAGCCACTGAGCTACTGCGGCTGGGTAGCCAGAGTATAACCACAACAAGCTAGAGCCTAGTCCTGCAGCTGCGAATAATTCTTGTAGAGCTTTATGGTCCCGTATCGTCCTGAAGCTCGATCTTTCGGAAATGGTAGGTCAGTGAGCAAAGTTACTGAAATCCCAAGCTGGTGTAACTTGCTCAGCAGCACAGAGCGACGACTGCTGAACGTTGGGCACAGTAAAATGAAGTGCTCATGTGTTTCGCTTTTTGAACTTCTAGTCCACTTGGAGGTTGCATGGATTCAAAAGAAAACAGATTTAGGCCATGCATTTGTGCCAGCGGATAGAGACTCTTCTGGAGTACTAATACTTGGATTCTACAAATGTTCACCCAGACGCGTGTGTTCACGAAGGAAGTACAACAGCTATATTGCGCTATGAGCATAACGTTCTCTTCGAATAGTATATAGGGTGTCATTGACATCTGAGGAACTGTTAAGCAGCAGTTGGACATTGAAGTGTATCTTCCAACAAACTGAATTGACAAAGCCGGTTATTCGAAATGATTCCCAGTGGGCTCCTTGCCTGTTATCCAGTGCCAACGCTGGTTCATTCTTGACAAGTAACAGATGAGGTGCGTTACATGTGGCACATCGCTTGCTACGGCAAGGACATGCGCCGACCCTTTCATGTTGAGCTTGTGGATTAAGGGTAAAAAGCACTCGAGCTGCCTACAACAGCTAGCGCAGAGCCAGATACGACAGTGTTTCAGGGAATATACCTGTCCGGTGAAACAACCCTCGGTATATTACAACTGATGCAGCTGTACGACAAATGTACGAGAGACAGGAAACATCTGGCACAGAGAAATGTGCCAGGTTCTGAGAGGGAGTTACACCTCCCGCCTTCCCCCCTTCCCCCCATATCAATGGAACATTTCTTTCATCAGCAATACAGATGTTCTGAGTTACTCTCTATTGAAACCCTCAATAAATTAGGTTAAAATTAAATTCTGCTGTTTAACGTCCTGAAACTGTACAGTGGGTTATGAGGGACGCCGTATAGTGAAGGGCTCCGGATTAATTTTCACCACCTGGGATGAATGATTATGTACATTTAGGATTATAATTTAGTGCCCCATAATTTGCATTCATATTTTGACAACTCATATCATACTTGTTAGCCTTTGAATCTACATTTGGGATTAATTATTGAACTCTCATTGTTGGCACTGACATCTCTTTACAGTCCAGGGTACGACAAGAAGCACCCAGTGGGAACATAACGCGCCCAAATTTCGAAGAAAAGGAGCTGATCAGCTGTCGCCCAAAATAGTTTAAGAACTAGAGATAGAGGACAAAAAAAAAGCAAAAAAAAAAAAAATAAACGGACAAGTTTGCACTCGGTCGTGCAAAGCTTAGGCACAGCGAAACTGTCGATCCTCAAGTCTTACTGGTTGCTACTGCTAGGTGTTAACTTGGTTGCTGCTAGGTCTTGACTTGGTTTAATTTAACTACGCATGTAGGAAGGTATTCTCCAGCGATCATTTTCGGAGGTACCTTCCCTTTCGCGACATTTCGCGTGACTAGTGTTGGACGCGTCGGCGCCTACGAGCGACAGCATTCCTGGCATGCCACAAACGCAGGTAGGCTAGCCAAGGTAGGCACAGTGCCAAGGAGGCTGTTGATTGCCGACGCCGAACGCGTTGGAGGCTAGCCGCTCGATATCAATGTCTTGTCTTGAGGTTTGCGCGGCCTAATGCAAGCTTTCGCCTTCTTCTTCTTTTTTTTTTTTTCGCTCCTGGCTCAGCGCTTCGGAGAGAAGAGAGGCGGGGGTCGGGAAGGGAGGTAGCTGGCGAGGAGAAACCGCGTGCGCATGCGTCGCGCCGCCCTCCTCCGCCCTCCTGGTTGCCATGGCTACGGCGTGGCAGTTTCTTGGTACGAACCACGAACCACAAATTACGTCTGCCTTACAGCTTCGCTGTTAAAAACCTACGGAGAAAGGTGATGATGCCGACACGAGGCCATAGTAGGTCAAGGCCCGCAGACGCCCAGCGATTGATGAACGACACACCATGCAAGCAGCCATGAACGGCGTTCAACGGTGCGGTACTGCAGCGTCCAGGTTTGGTGCTGCTTTTAGCTGAACAGGCACCTTAGGTGCGACTCTTTTGCGCTAGGATCAATGTCTTACTCCTACACTATAGGAAGGAAGCAAGAGAAAGGCAGAAGGCAGGGAGGTTAACCAGGATAACGTACGGTTGGCTACCCTACACTGGGGGAATGGGAAGAGGGAACACAAAGATGACAGGGAAAGAGAGGAGGGAAGGAAAGAAGGGAAATGAGCGGTTAGTTCGCTGACGCGTGTGTTAGTGCACTAATAGTCACAGACGTTGACACAAGCCCGTCGTCCTCAAAAAGCACAAACTCCTACACTATAAGTTTAAACATGGCTGGCCACCTCGTTTAAATAGTGTGGTCTGGACGTTATGACGATACTTTCAGAATGTAGAAGCTGTTGATAAAGCCTCAAGTTAGCAAATAACTACACCATGTGCCACTGATCGCTGTGCGCAACTATGCTTGCACTCATCTGTTTCGAAGCAACAAAGCACTTAGAAAAATGTAGAACTGAGGCACCAGCACAAAGGAGGATCGAAGTGGGACAAGGCAAACCAGACAAGAACGGAAAAGGAAAAAAATAATAAATAACGATTGTGGCATGAACGTCTCAGTAGATAGATGCACTCAACCAGACTGTACCAAGCAGAGATATTGCCGTAGATTGCAGGATATCCCTGCTTCCACACACACACACAC